>NC_092508.1:4347740-4647740 GCF_047511675.1 Marmota flaviventris | reverse complement strand
CCACAGCACCCCAGAGGGCTATGCTCCCTGCTGAGCCTCAGTCCCCAGGGAGAGGGGACGCCTTGGTTGCGGCTCGAGTGCAGGCGGGGCCCGTTCCCCGCTTGCTTGCTGTGTCTACAGAGTAAAGGTGTCATTCAAAAAGCACACGACAACCGATTCTTCATGCCTGGTCCAAACGCTTAGGCCTGTGGGTGGCTCAGCTGCTGTCAGGGTCTGGATGGGCTGGTCTATGGGAGCTGTGTCCTCTTGCAGGGTACAGAGGAGCTCACTGTTGTCCTGGGGCAGGTGAGAATGCCTTTCCGGCGTGCCTTTGGATGCTCCACAGATCGGTTTGAAATGCTCCTTCAGTGTTTTGCTCTCTTACTTGAAGCCATCATGGAAACTTCTGGCTGCTGGTAGAGGCAGACACCTGCCATATGTGTACGGGGACCTGTGTGGGAGTGGGTCTGCAGTCAGGCAGGGTGTGTGGCTCAACCAGGTTGCACCGTGGGTGTGGCTTTCCTTCTAACCCAGTTCCTCCCAGCAGGAGTTGGACAGCGGAGCAGGTGGGCCATGAGGAGGCCAGGGCACAGTCTCTGCCTTTTGCCTTAGTGCCCTTACAGGGGAGGGCTGGGCACTGGGCACTGCGGGGTGAACTGTAGTGGACCCCAGGAGGAGGCGTTTGCCTGAATCAGCTGGATGTGGAGGGCGTGACGTGTAATGTGGAAAGTGACTGCAGAGCCATGCTGCACTTGACCTCACGGCTGCAAAAGTGAATCAGAAAAAGTGTCCCTCAAGTCAGGGTTTGCACAAAGTGGTCACTCGGCTTTGGAAAATTGCACGTGACCGTGAATTCCTGCCATTGCTCATGTGCCTCTGGAACCTTCTAGGATGGCTCTAGATGTCCATTCACTACCTTAGAGGAAAACCAGAAGGCCACTGTGGCCAGCACTCCTGGGGGCACTGTTACTGGCTCTCGCTGGATTTCTGGCTCGCTGGCCTGCTGGGCACCTCTGCTCAGAATGGTTCTGGGCACTTTGCACTTACATCTGTCAGAGCGGAGCCCGCGAGATGAGCAGGGTCCTGAGGTATGACCAGAGGGCCCAGTCGGTCCCAGCCAGGTGGCACCTGTACCTGTGATGTGGGACCAGGAAGGGTTTGGGACGTCATTCTGTGCAGCTCACCCAAGGAAGTGCCTTGTGCAGGTTGAGTTCAGTTGTCACTTGAAAACAGGCGATTCTACCTGCAGCTTTAAGGACAGTAGGTGCAAAGGGCAGCTACTGTGGACTCCAGAGTGCCAACTTCAGAGGAGCATGAATGGCCTCTGGGGAGCCCCTCTGCCCTCTCTGCCGTGGTCATTCAGGAATCCATTCAGCAAATGTAGGTTCAGGTCCCTTATCCAAAACCCAGAAAGCCGTGACAATGGAGGTGTCCTGGGCCTCATTGCACAGCAAAGCCAGACCCCTGGTTAAAATTGAGGTGAGTGTTGGCTTCTGTCGGTGCCCCTCCTGGATGTGAATGCCGACCCCTCCCTGCAGAGCCAGCTGCGCTCCTGGTGGGAAGGGCGCCTCGGGGCTGGTGCCACCTCTCTCCAGGCGTCCTACAGTGACTTGAAGTATTCTGTACCAGTCGAGCTAGGTGCGCCCCCACCCCATGGTCAGCTGGCAGTCCTGCCTTCCCGGCTCCTCTTTCCCTCTCTCCAGCTGGGAGACTGGTCCCGCAGTGCTCACCACCTCACTCAGCCAGCTCCCGGGGCCACGGCATGATGCCACGGAGGGGCGTGCACAGCGGGAACGTCTCCTAGCAGTTCTAGTACCAAAGGCCCAGGTCGAGGGCTGCTGCTGGTGAGGCCTCCCTTCCTGACTGTCAGACGCCCCCTCTCCGTCCTGTCCTGCCTTTGCTGTTGCAGAGGAGGGCAGGGACTCAGCTGCTGAAGGACCAGGGTCCACTCTAGTGACTCATTAATTCCCCTCAGCTGTCTCCTTAAAGGACCCCCACCCCCACCTTAATGCAGACACACAGGGCTCCCAGGGCTCCCGAGGGCTCCTGCAGAGTTGGGTCCCTAACAGCCACATACCTCCCAGCTGGTGCACTGGCCCTCTGGTGGTCTGTTCTCAAAGGAGACTCCAGGTGACGCCCACATCCTGTCGCCTTGCTCCTGGCTTGGCACCTGCAGTGGCTCTCTCTAGCACCTGAAGTCATGCCAACATTCTCACCATGGCCTGAGGACCCAGCTGTCCTGCCACCTGTCTGCATGTGGCTCTCCAGCGAGCACAGAGTCTGTGGGTTTTGCATGGTTGCGGGAACAATCAAAAGAATACTTTGTGGTGCATGAACGTGATTTGAAACTCAGATTTCATCGTCCATCAGGTAAGTTCTGCTGCCTCACGCCACTCGGTAGACAGACGGCTGCTTTCACTTTTCAGTGGAGTGGGTGGTGGTGACCAAGACCCAGACCTATGTGACTCCTTGGTTGCCTCTGGGCCACAGGACCTGAACTGTGTCCCCCTTGGCCTCCCTGCTCAGCCTCCTTCACCTACCCCTGCCGGCTCCCTGCTCCCTGTTCCAGCCACACTCACCTCCCTGCTGTTCCTCCTCCACTCAGGGGGGCGGAGGGACCTCAGGGCCTCTGCCTTAGCTCTGCCCCTCCTGCAGCAGTCCCCTCCTGCAGCGTCCTGCTAGTCTTGCTCCAGTCTCAGTGGCTCAGTGGTGCCACCTGTTGGCACTCCCCTAACTGCCCTCCCCCCGCCGCTCCTCTTGTTCTGCTCCTCAGCGGTCATTGATGTCTGACACTGATGTTTCTCACCTGTCCCCACTGCTGGCCTGCAGGGTCCCCAGGGCACTGCTGTGTGCCAGATGTGAGGTCTTTGAGCATGGCACGCTTTGGAGTGCTTAGCATGTATCTGTTGAGCAACTTATTGTGGAATAAATGGTCACACAATTCAGGTGCTGAGTTTCAAGTCACTGGGGAACTCTTAAACACTGCAGGGGCTCCGAGGAGGCAGTTTTTGTTAGATACCTTCCTTTTGTGCATACAGAAACATGTTATATGCTATAGGGAACTTTCAGTTCCCCCTCTCTCTATCTATCTATCTATATATATATATGAGAAGTTATACTACCATTTATGTGAGATGTGTCAAAGGGCATGCTAGAGTAACTCCTTAGATATAGGTTCTAAGGAGTTACTCTAGCATGCCCTTTGACACATCTCACATAAACAGTAGTTTAACTTCTCATTCTCCTGGTTGTACATGATGTAGAATCCCACCAGTTGGGTAGTCATATACGTACATAGGGTAATAATGTCTGATTCATTCTGCTGTCCTTCCTACCCCAGGACCCCTCCCCTCCCTTCACTCCCCTCCCTTCACTCCCCTCTGCCTAATCCAGGGTAACTCTGTTTTCCCCTAGCCCCACCCCCATTATGGATCAGCATCTGCATATCAGAGAAAACATTTGGCCCTTGGTTTTGGGGGATTGGCTTATTTCACTTAGCATGTTGTTCTCCAGCTCCATCTATTTGCTGGCAAAATGCCATTATTTCATTCTTATATACACAATGGGATGAGTAACATTCCATTGTGTATATACACCACATTTTCTTTTTTTAATAAGTTTTTTATAACTTTATTTATTATATGGTGTCAAAGATTGAGCCCAGTGCCTCACATGTGCTATGCAGACAGACGATCTACCACTGAGCCACAACCCCAGCCCCCCCATACCACATTTTCTCAATCCATTCATCTGTTGAAGAACACTTGAGTTGGTTGCATAGTTTAGCTGCTATAAACATTGATGTGGCTGCGTCACTGTAGTATGCAGATTTTAAGTCCTTTGGGTATAGGATAGCTGGGTCAAATGGTGGGTCCATTCCAAGTCTTCCGAGGAATGTCTATAGCACCAGTTCGCAGTCCCACTATTGAGGTATGAGTGTGCCTTTTCCCCCCACTTCCTTGCCAACGTTCATTTTTGCTTGTATTCTTGATAATTGCTATTCTGACTGGAGTGAGATGAGATTTTAGAGCATTAATCTCCAGGATATCAAAGAACACAAAAAACTTAACACCACCACCACCACCACCAACAACAAAAACCCAACCAATAAATGGGCCAGACACTTCACAGATGAAGAAATATAATCCATCAACAAATATATGAAAAGATGTTCAACATCTCTAGCAATTAGAGAAGTGCAAGTCAAAAGTGCATTTTATTTTTAGTCAACACAGTTGTGCAGATTTGGGGGCACGTCATGGTATCCGGTGCTGTGTACCACGTGTGGTCATTGACTCTGGGCTCTTGGCATTTTTATCATTTCCTTGTGTTGGAAACATTAAAAAAAATCCTCTCTGGTAGCTGCTGTGAGAAGACAAGTAGCTCCAGACTTCCATCCCGCGGTGCCCTGGGTCGCTAGAGTCCCTTCCTCCCTTCTGATCATGCAGTGTCCATGTCCAGGCGTCCTCCGTCCTCTCCCCCTCCTGGCCTCTGGCGTCCCCTAAGGAAGTGGCTTTCCGCCTTTCCTCTTCACAGGGACTCTGCGGCATGCGCTGTGCCCTCTGCTGCCCTGCTCGGGAGTGCTGTGGCGTGGAGTGTTTCCCAGGGACCTCGACCCCAGTGTTCCCCAGCGACCAGGTCGGTTCGTCCTCTTCTGTCAGGAAAGGCACCGGAGCAACGCTCTGCTCCTTCTGGGCTCTTCCGACGTGCAGGACGGAGGCCTTGTCTGGCGCTCCTTCCCCTGTGGAAGGCCTGCTGTTGACAGGCCCCTCATCTAGGAGCTCAGGTGAAGAGCCGTGGCAGAGCGGGTGACCGTGTCCGCAGCTCTCTAGTTAACAATCAGTTTGTTCATTTTGTTTTTTCTTTTAAGAGAAGTATAATTGTTGCCCTAGGAATGGATGCAATTTCCAGAGCTTGGCATTAGGAATAGATTTAAAAATGTTGTTTTAGTTCAAATTTATCATTCCTTCTCTGATAAGTACAAAAGGAATACTGCAGCGGTTCTGGCGGCACACGCCTGTGATCCCAGCGCCCGGAGAGGCTGAGGCAGGAGGATCGCAGGCTCAGGGCTGGCCCAAAGCAGCTTAGTGACTGTCTCAGAATAAAAAGTAACAAGGGCTGGGGTGAGGCTCGGTGGGAGAGCACCCTGGGCCCAATCCCTTGTCACTTTATGCTCTTGCCATTTCTCCTGGTAGGGAATATTCAATAGCGTTAATGCGTAGGTGGGCAAACGTGTGCTCTCCAGGGTCCTGGTGCCTGCGCTGTTTCCTGTCTGTCACTTACATTGACACCATTGTTATTGTCCCAGCCTCACAGAGGAGGAAAGTCAGTCCCAGGGAGTCAGCAGCAGTCCCAGGTCTGCCCACTGAAGCCTGGCAGAGCCGCGTCTGAGCTCCCAGGCCAACCCCAGATCTGTCCTTAACCCAGTGCCATCCCTTGTGGCTTCTCACTGAGCAGGTGTCACCTGGCACCAGATCACTTGTCTCGGGCCCGAGTCCTGTGGGAGTGTGGTTTCCTTCTACTTGTAAGCATCTCCTGGAGTTAATAGGTATATTTGGTCAGAAGACGACAAACAAGCCATGTTTATCTGCGGGGAGGCTTCGCGGCTGCTCCTAATATCCACTGACTCCCACCATTGGCTGTTTCCCAGCCTCGTGGGTGTGACGCAGGTGTGACACAGGGCTTCTGTGGGCTGGTGACGTGCTTGCTGCTCACTTGGGTGCATGGTCATCCAGATGTGCTGTGGCTGTCCTGCCAGCTCCCTGTTGTAATGTCATGGTGACTCTGAGTTGGGGGCTGCTCTTTGCCCCAAGTGTGGGCCAGGCATCTGGGACCTGGCAGCACCTGTGAGGTGACACAGTCCACCCTCCCTCCGGCCTCTGGTGGGGTTTGGGGCGGGTAGCTGCAGGGGTGGCCTTCCCGACTGGCTCTCCGTGACCCATCCCCTGACCTGCCTCATGCAACCGTAGCGGTTTCTGTCTCGTTCTTGCATCCACAACGAGCGAGCCCCTTTCCCAGAAGGTGGCATCTCAGTGAGTGCAGCTTTCACAGCCCCGTCCCACGCCAGCCCTGAAGGGCAGAGGCCTCGGGCGCCAGGCGTCCAGGCCAGCCCCGCCCGCCGTAGCTTGTTTAGGAACCTGTTCCGCACCCTCATCTGGCCATGAGCCTGGCAGGGGAGAGGGTATTTTTGTTTCCATTCTGTGAACAGAGCGGGGTCACCGGGGTCACATGAGGGAGGAATGTTTCCAGACATGTGTGTAGCAGAGTTGGAGCCAAAGTGAGTTTTTGTGTCTCTGAGTCCAGAGACCTTGTTCCCTGCCGGGACCTGGGGCTGCCACCACACCATGCACCATGCGGGGACAGTCCTAGGTGGGAAATGCAGGCTTTGTAGAGCGAGGTGCCTGCTGTCCCTGCTCATGCAGTCTGGCTGGAGATGCGGCTGCTGTCAAGGGTTGGGGGCTCCCACAGCTCAGAGCGAGCCGAGCCCAGGGCGGGAGGACACCTGAAGCCCCTTGGCTGCTCCCCCAGGGCCCTCTCACAGCCTTTGCTTCTGCTGTCACCTGGGGGTTGGACCCCCAGGCTTCCAAGCCCTTCAGCTGGCGGGCAGGTGACGACAGTTTGAAGTCCCCACTCGGGATGGGATGCCACTTGTGCAGGGGAAGCCGCAGGTGGCCTCCAGGGCTGCTTTCTGGAGATGGGAGGGGGCTGCTGTGCACTGGAAGGCCAGTTCCCAGGCCCCTTGAGCCGGGGTGGGAACATTCTTTAAAGTTTTATTAGTATTCTAGACTTTTTTTTTTTTTGAGAATAGATAATATCTAGATGTTATATTCCATCAAAACGGTTATTTCTCCTTTGAAACATGTTAGACAAAAAATACTCCTCATCAGACTTATTTTGGCTTACAAACGAGTCCAGTTTGTAGGCCGCTTCCTAGACACCGCAGCCCATGGAGCTCGCAGGGACACTTTGCAGGAGCCCTGTTATCGCGTGAGCAGGTAGGTTGGGTGTTCGAGTCTCTCCCCTGCAAGACCACACGGTCCTGGGCGGTGCTCACCGTTTGTGTTGGGCGTCACGGGCTGATTTCGCTGAATGTCCCCCAGGGGAGCCTCTGTGGGCATCTGCTCCCTGGAACGCAGGAGACTATTATTCTCTTGGGCAGGGGTGTTGGCACCTGGTGCTGGAGGCTGTCGGTCAGAGCAGGGGGAGCCACGCTGGAGTCTGTAAAATTCCACTGTGTCTTCCCCCTCGTCATCTGGCGCTGGACAGAGCACTGCTGATCACAGCTGCCAGCTGGGAGGGCTTGGCAGGGGTTCCACGGGTGGGGCCCTCAGTAAGTGGAGCTGTCCCAGGCCAGAGACCTGGAGGTGTCTCAAAAGGGGGCAGCCAGGTCCTGGGTCCCACCATGGTGGCAGCGACCTCCCCGTCCAGTGTGGGGCTGGGCCTCCTGATGCCTGTGCCCATGTGGCCAGCCCTGCCTCTTGGAACAGGGGGACTTGGAGGAGCTGGTGATGCTCAGGGAGGTCACACGGCGAGATGACTCATCCAGGATCCCAGATCCAGGAAGCACTGGAGCCAGGGCTGGAGGGGGTCTCCTGATTCCCGAGGCCCTGCTCCTGCTTGACCCTCAACCAAAAAATTGTTCTTGTACTTACGTTTCTAGTGGGAGGGAGAAGCCATTTTCCATGACACATGAATGGCAGGAGGCCTTGAAGTCCAAGTCCGTGTCTTGGAGGTCGGAAGAAACAGGATAAGGACAAAACTGAGACTGTGAGAACAGGTTTCACCGGTGCATCCCACCCTCGTCCCCAGACCTTTCTCCTGTCCTTTCCTGTCCCTCCATCCTCAATCCCTGGGCTGTGTGGGTGATGGTGGTAATAACTGCAGTACGAGAAGTAGTAGCAATAATAGTAGCAACACAGAAGAGCAAGCTCAGAGGCCGCGGAGGAGGGTGGCAGTGGTAGGTCCCGCCTAGGAGGGACCCGGCACCCAGGCTGGCCGTTCTGAAGGGTGCCGATGGCGGAGGGCTCCTTGGTCTCTGTCTTTTCCTGGGAGCTTGCTTTCTTGCTGGGCAGGGAGAGTGGTGAGCGGGTAGTGGGGCGGCTCTGAGCACTTCTTCATGATCACTGACTCATCAGGGGGTTGATGGAGGAGGGAAAGAAAAACTGGAGCTCCAGTGACCAGCAGCACTTGGAAGGACATGGTGACACTGTGACCCACAGTGGGAACGCCCACCCTGAAGTGATGGGGGATTGGGACCTGGGGGCAGAGGGCTGGGGAGGGGGCAGGAAGCCCCAACGGCAGGTGGAAAGAAGATTCAGGCTCAGAGGTGAAAAGGAAGAGGGGGCTGGGCAGGGAGGGCCGTGGAGCAGCAGGGACATGCGGGGCGTGAGGAAGGCCAGGCCGGGCCGGGCCCTCGGAGGGCAGTCCTGTCTGTCAAGCAGCGAGCGTCCGGTTCTGGGGCGGCCCCCGGTCTGCATGTGCACCAGGGACAGCCGAGGGCTTCTGCTGTCAGCCTTAGGGTCTCAGGCTGTGTGGGGCACCCTGTTAAATATTCCTGATTCTGTACCTGGGGAGGGACACCTTGAAGGGCCACATGTCTGCTCAACAGTCGCAGGTCACTGATGCTCATAGTCACTGGCCAGGACTGGAGGTTTCTGTGCACACCCAAGGCACCCAGGAAGCGGTGTGGGGCCTGGAGGTGTGCACAGCGGCGCTGAAGGTGGTCTTGGCTCTGTGTTCTGAGGCTGATGAACAGAGGATTGCTTGCTAGTTGCAGGAGGTTGGTCTCTTGGCTGAGGACGGGGAACAGTCGGCCTACTGACCACCTTAGGACACTGGAACATGTCCCACACCGGGCCTTTTGTGCAGTGTTGACAGGGAACTTTTGAGGTAGGGTGTTCAAAATGCCCGGTGACCCCTCGTGCTTGCAGATTGCTGCAGGCACTCTGGGCCTTGATGGTGCTGACCTTGGCATGGTGAGCGAGCCTTGGAAGTCATCTGAGCCCTTCTCATCCCCTTGTTACCTGACCAGTGCTGTACAGGAGGGGACTTGCCAGGTGACCGGAACAGGCCTTGAACTGCTTTGTGGGCTCTCCTGGCGGACTGCTTGCTCTGCGTCCCAGAGAATCCTCTCAGAGCATCCTGAAGTTGTTGGCTAAAGACAGGTTAGAATAATCCTGCAGCTGCTAGTGGCCCTCTGGTCACCCACTCATCTCCCAGCATTTGAACATCCCGCTGCCATGGTGCTGGACCTTGAGGTATAATGGCAGCAGGAACTGCCAGCCTTGCTCACAGAGCTGACAGGTGAGACTTGGTGCAGGGGCAGCCGGGTGACATCTACGTGTCTGGTTGTGGCCCCTGCGCCCATTCGTTGGTTCTGCAGCCTTACAGTTCAGAGCCGCAAGGAGCTCACAGATCAGTGACTCCCGTGAGGGCCAGGTGCACTGGCAGGAGGAAGAGGCATGTATGGAAGGGACACTCGGGGGTCCCTGTGGAGAGTCACTGGTCTGGTGTATTTTAAACTTTGGACTTAAACTTTGAGACACTGCACTGTGCCCACCTGGCTCCTGAATCATACAAATCGTGTTTGTGTCTTGATCTGTTTGAGCTGCTGCATAGTGTGGCCTCCTAGACTGGGGACTTAGAAACAACAGACATTTCCTGTTCGCGGTTGTGGAGGCTGCAAGGTCAAGGTGCCAACAGATGCTGTGTCTGGTGAGGGCCACCTTCCTGGCTCACAGACGGTGCCGCCTTGCTGTGCTCCCATGGGTGAGGGGGGAGGGAGCTCTCAGGGTCTCTTTTGGGGGACACAGCCCTTTGGCTTCATCTCTGCCATTGGAAGGCTGTTGCAGTGTGGCCCACCTGCACTCCTGTGGTGGTCTTGGTGGCTCTTGGTGCCCACTCTTGCTGCTGCAGCTGTACCTCACAGGTGTGTTCCCCTCTTGTTATGAGATGCTACATAACTGAACTTAAGACAGGCAAAAGGGACCCAGCCCTCTGGGCCGCTGGGGGATGATTGAGACGGCAGTGTTGCCTTCGCTGAGTCAGCCCTGCCCTCATGAGCCTGAGGCCAGGGGGCTGTCAGTCATGGACAGGTGACAGACAGGCAGATGGGGTGCTGAGCTTGTCTCCACTGTTGGAATAAGCTCTGACCCAGTTCCGGCTTCTGATCTGTTTAGATGAGCTTCCTGATGGAACTGTGGTGACCCTCTGTGCCCTGCCGGGGTCAGCGCTGTTCCCACCTAAAACTGGGCTTCTTTGTTGGTCCAGCAAGGTCAGCAGTGCCCCGTGCCCCACCCCCCTGAGCCGCTGTGTCTTAGTCTGCTGGCTGCTGTAATACAGCACCTGGGGGAAGATTACAGAGTAGGAATTTATCTTCCGCGTTCTGGGGATGCATGGTAGGGTCCTGGGGAGGGCCTGCTTCCCAGCTGCTGGTCCTCCCGGGTTGCGGGGCTTGGGGAGCGAGGGCAAGCAAGTTAGTGTGCACACAGCTCTCTGGTGTGTCACGAAGCCTCCATCCCCATGGTCTCATCTAACCATTCACATCCTGAAAACCCATCCCAAGGGCTTCCACACCTGAGATTTAGGTGGGCTCTGTTCAGTGCACTGCCTGCCCCACCCCGTGTTCACCCCAAGCGGATTAACCTCATGTGCAATGTGCCCCTGCCCTGGCGCTGGGCCTGGCTGACACAGAGATGCCTCTGCAGCCCACTTCCAGCCCCAGGTCTGCCTTTCGCCCTCAGCTCTCATGCCACCCCGGGGCCGGTTTCCTCTCAGCCTGCTCCTGCCCAGGGTCCTCCTGCTAGCCGCTCAGTGGGGTGCTCCAGGTCCACCGAGGTCAGCAGGGATTTCTCCCCAGGCTCGGTCTCGGGGAGCTCACCCAGCCCTGTGTGCTGCAGCCGCGCCACTGTGGGTTGTCTCCCCCAGCCTGGTGCACTGACCCCCCGCTCCTAGGGGAGGACCCGGGCCTGCACCTCCCTCTTCAAGTCACTTTGCAGTGGCAGTGTTCCCAGGCCTGGCTCACCTCTGCCATGCCCTCTTGCTGGGACATCTTGGCGGCCTTAGTAAGGAGGTCTTGGTTGGTGGTTTTGTGAACTGCGTGACACTTTGTTAGGGACAGATGCTCCGTGACTGCAAGTCCTCTGAGGTCAGGGTGCTGCAGTGAACATCCAGAGCGTAGCTGGCGGGTATTTCAGGGTCACGGCTGTCCTCAGCGCAGCCTCGACTGTGGTGATGAAGACTGACCTATAAGGGGCTGAGCGGGGGGTGGGGCCTCCAGCGGTGCCGCCGTGGGGTGGGCTGGCTCCTCCAGGCTGTGATCGGGTGCCACTGCACTTAGCTACGTGCCCAAGCCTGCAGAGACGGACTTGGGTGTGATTAGAGGCTCCTCTTCGTGTGTGTTCTCTGAACGAGGAGGCCAAGGGGCCTGGGTCTCTGTTGCGGATTGAGCCAGGCCACGTGTACATTACAGTTAAGAGTACAACATACAACCTTGAGTTTCTGCTGACATCTAAGCTTGGTGTAAATGCCTTCACTTCTTTAAAGAGCATGCATGAATTATAAATACGATTTGAATCTCATAGCTTTGTAGGAGTTTTCACGTGACCACGTTTACAAAAGTAGAGACCAGCCCTCCCCATCCGTCCCAGTTTCAGAACCTGCCGTCAGTGCACTGTGCTTGGAAGTGTTGCATTTCACGTGTTTTGGGTACAGCCCAGGTGGGGCGATGCCACAGCTCAGGCCATTGGTCGGAAACCAGGCTCCGTGAGCTCCCTGGTAGGCAGCAGCTCTCCATCGATATTGATGTTAATAATTATGTTAATCACTCATGTCTGCGGCCTCCCCTCCCTGGAGAACAGTCACACGTGCTTTTTTCCTGTTAATCTGAGTGCAGCTTCAGGACTTTGTTTCCCAGGGTGCTCATTGGCCCACACATCCTCTTTTCCCAGGGAGGGCACAGAGTCTGCTCCGGGCTGTGCCCCAGGAGGGCTTTGCAGACCTCACACCAGCACCCTTCTCAGCAGGTGCTCCCTTGTTGACTGCACCTCTCATGGTGCTGAGTTGGTGCCTCTGGGTGGTAGCTGTTAAAGTGGGGCCAGGTGCCCCTCCGCAGCCTGTAGTGCATGTGCGTGATCAGAGGCCAGCACTGCTGTCAATGATCCATGTCACCTGGGGCTGCTGCTGCGGTAATGAGGTCTCGGGGGCAGTGCTGCGTGCCTGGGTCCTTCCAGAGGAGCTATGGATCGGTCTTAGCCTGTGTGCTTACTCATACTGACAAATACATACTTAAGAGCTCATGGTGGGCAGGTGCCAAGGGAGCCAGCGTGACTGTGTGGGTCTCCCTCCACTCTGCCCTGTGGAGACACGAGGTTAGTGTACGGAGAGCAGTGGTCCTGTGGGTAGGATTTGGGAGCCAGCCTGTGCATTTGTGGCCCTTACAAATGGCGTGGCAGACAGCTGGTGCCGGGCATCCCTCCGGGCTTGCATTCTGGGACACATGGGCTCCAGATCTGGGTTGTCCAGCCAGCTGACACCATGGTCCTGTGCACACACAGCCTAGCCTCTCTGGCTCATCGTGCCCCCACCTGGGACGTTTTGAGGTCATCTTTGGGACCTTCCACCTTTCCAGCCTAACCTTGGGTGTCTCTGATTCTGGCTCCAGGAACTGTTTGGGTGTGACGTTGACTTGGTCTCCCAGGGTGAGATGAGCCAGCAACGCAGATGGCGATGAAAACATTTTGCACTTAGTGTTGTTCTGGGAGGCTTTGAGGTCAGTGGCCTTAGGGGTCTAAGGACCTGGCAGCTTACCCTTCTGGTGGGTTCCTCCCCTGTGTCTACACCACGTGCCTTAGTGCGTCTGTGGAGCCCTGCCACCCAGCCTCTGCTCTGCTTTAGCAAGCAGCACTGAGTCCAGACAGCCACCTGTTCAGATTCCAGAGCCCCGTCTTCCCCTTAAGACCCTGCAGGCTGGGGAGAATCTGCAGCTCCTGCCTCTGACCTGCCCTGTTTGTTCATGACCTCCTAGAATGCGGCTGCAGGCTCAGTGGGAAGGGAAAAGGGGCACTGTGTGCTGCAGGTCAATAGAACCGCCTTGTTACTTCCTCTGCTGGTGACCTCCTGGTGGGTGGGAGGAAGGACTCGGAGGCTGTGGTCACTTCTAGCATTCCCTTGTGATGCCCCATGGATGCAGCCCTCCCTGCAGGACCCTGCTCCTCCTGTAGTGAGTTATCATACGGCTGGGCAGTGCCATCTGCAGATGGCCTTGTCCATCTGCTGTGCAGGGGACTTGGGTGACATCTGGCTAGCAGTGGCCTGCAAGAAGCCCTTGTTAATTGGGAATGTTCTGGGTGAGTCAGTCTCTTTGGTGTGCTCTTTTGTGTGTGTGTCCTCCTGTCCTCTGGCCAAATACTCTGAGAAACACCTGAGTGGCCTCTGTTGGTGGCTGTTTCTTTATTCGTGTGTCAGATGTTTACTGAACATCTGTGAATGTGCTCAGCACCTTCAGGCTCATCAGCAACCCCAAGTGAGGTCTTTGACTTGGATTCTAGAAGGGAAGGTGGCATTGGCCAGTCCCCTACCGCAGCTGGCCTGGGGTCGCAGGGGTTGTCTGTCAGCAGCTCTCCCTTGGGTCTCCTGGAGGGTTGCAGCTCCAGCAGAGGTTCGTGGTGGGCAGGAGGGGTCTGGGGCAGCAAGGCTTCCTGTAGCTGGGGAGAGAACCAAGAAGCAGGGCGGGTGCTCTCCAGCATCTACCTGTCCTCAGGGGCTCTCAGAGGAAATCTTTCAATTGTTTGACCTGCTTCTGGAGCACTGCGGGTCCCTGTGGCAGTGTTCCCCTCCCTGGGAGGTCACATTGGTAACTGGGGAGACTCTTTGGGGTCAGCTAGGTGTTCACCATCAGTTCTGTGTGGACAGAGCAGTACTCCACGCCCCTCCTGTCTAGGGAACCGACGTGGCTCTGCCCACCCGTGCTGGGCGCTGAGGTTTCCTCCTGGAGCACGTTGCCCTGCGTTCTGGGTTCACTGGGCGTCAGTCACCGGGGCTGGCTTCTCTGCTGCCACGGCAGGGCCTGCTGCGGGAGCCGACATTCTGCGGTGCCATCGGCAGGTGCTTTCTTGTTTCTTGTGGCTTGCAGTGAAGTGTGTGTCCAGCGGCTGCCTGCAGGGCGGGTGCCATTCCTGCTCTCCCTGATGCCCACGAGGACGGCCTGCGCAGGTGGCTTCGGTTGGGTCATCTGAGGTCACATGGCTGGGAGTCGGAGACCCGACTTGAAAGGGCACCTGACCACAGAGTCCACCCTGTGGCCATGAGCCACGCCCAGCGCACTAGCACTGGTAAAGTGGGAGTGACCCCAGATGGCCCAGGGCTGGAGTGCGCCCATTCTTTACTCACAGCTGGAGATGGTTTTTCCAAAGCATTATCTTGCTAGTGTTTCTGGGCAGAGCATTTATTACGTTTTGCTTAAATTTATCTGTAAATGTGGATCAAGTGTCCATTTGGCACTGTGCTCGTCCTCATCTCTGGACGGTTGGAGCCTATTTTTTTAATGTCAAGAAAAAGTATTTTAAGGCAGTGGGGTCGACCGTCGCCTGTTTCCTGACCTCACAGCATAGCTATGTGCTGCCCTGGGGAGCTGGGCTGTTGTGAAACTGGGTCAGACCACTGTTTTTCTCTTTTTCCCTATAGCTATTCCAAACATAGAATCCTTTCCTCAAAACAAATAAATACCTTGATTGTTCATGTGGTAGACTTGCTTTGACAATATCTGAACAATTGATCAGTTCCTAAACATCATGGACACGTAAAGCGTATGTAGCAACATATGATAAAGAATGGTCTTTTACATGTAAACAGTTCTTAGGGAAACAATAAGAATAATTTCCCATCAAAAGGAGTTGTAACAGAATCCATAAAAGAAGAAGTAAAGGAGCGGATAGATATATTTACTTTGTTAATTAAAAAGGCACAATTAAAATGAAGGGACTTTTCTTTTTTTTTTTTTTTTTTTTTTAACCCAGTTCTCCTCAAGTGTGATATTGAGCTACCAAAGGCACATGGAAATGGTTCCCTTTTTACTTTAAGGGGAGGAAGGTAAGCCAAAGTAACTCTTTGAAGGAAAATTTGGTAAACTAATAAAAACCTTAAAGGTGTATGTAGCCTTTGACCTAGCAACTCCATTTCTACCCATCTAGCTGTTAGATAAACCCATATGCGCATACGCAGAAAGTCTGTGTCTTTCAGTTCTTCCTTAGGTCTCACCCTGAACATCTATGCTCAGCTTGAAGTGACTCAGTGCCTAGCATAGAGAAGACTTTTGCTTTAAACAGACTTTTAAAAATTAGTAGTAAGAGAATTCTGAGCATGTAACTTTTAAAACCACTTGTAACTTAACGACAGCTTGGGAAAGATGCCCTTTTGCTGCATCATTGAAGTGTGTCGGGGAGGGGTGTACTGTGCAGCTTCTAAGAGCCATTTTTAACTTTCCCAGAGATGCTTGTAAAATGAACAAATGTGAATCTTCAATTTTTTTTTTTTTTTAAACTTCAAATGAATTGAAAAGTCAGAGTCACAGCAGCTCTCAGGGGATTGGGCAGGCCCACACTTTGTGGATTTGCAAACAAGGGAAACATTTGCTTTCTTTTTGGCATGCTGAGTGCCTTACCAGGGAGTGTAATTTTAAGGATTAATTGTATCATAGGAAAAAAAAAAAATCTTAGGACAAATAACTTGTGCACAGAGAAGGAACAGCCGTTAAGATAATAGTAGTCTTTAAAAACTAGCTGAGACTGTCCAGAGAGTCCGGTTCTGTTCCCTCCTAAGCACAGCAAGTCACGCTGCCCTGGAGAGTGGGCTGGGCGCTCGGTCTGACTGTCGGGTTGGGACTCAGCTCAGGTACGGGCTGCCCGTCGTTGGTCTCATTGTTCTTAAACACAGGGGCTGGGGAATCTCGGCGGGCTGTGTGGGTGGTTTGGGAACAGTGGCTTTTGTGGCCTCCACCTCTGCAGGCCACTGAGTCCACTCCTTGTCTTGGGGCACCTGGCCTGCTCCAGAGTGTGGAGCCCGGGGCTGTCCGGTCCAGTTGGCCTCCTGCCCATCTTTTCTCTTGTCATCTTTAGTTTCCTATAGACCCATTTTCCATTCATGCAAAGATCTCAGGCACAAATCAGACACGAAGCCTCTGTGGATTAAAAAGGCTTTAATTATTCTATCTTTTCTTTAATACACTCCGTTATTAAGGTTACATTTAGATAATGTACCATAACCGCTTCACATTAGGAGGCTTTACGTTTTAATGGTGACTCTCAATCACCGTTATTAACAGGCACTGGACAGGGATGTCTGAACTGCCTGGGCCTCTTGTTGGGGGCATGTGTGATCTCATTTAATCTACAAAACAGATAGAGCCTGGCAGGGAGATATGGCAGAGAAGGGCAGCCCCAGGACTGTCCTCGTCCTGGACCCTGGAGCTGGGAAGGGTCACAGCTCGTGGCAGGGGACTGAGCTGAGCACCTGTGGAGCCTCCCTGGACTGCCTCCGCCTGGTCAGTCAGAGGAGGATGTGAGCCTGGAAGTGGAGGCTGGCGTGGTCGGGGGACAGGCCAAGGGATGAGGGGTAGGAGGACGCCAGCCCTCCGAGAGCCTAGCGGCGGGGAGCAGGCGGTGGCACTTAGCCTGTGGCTGGAACTGACTTTGGATGTGACATGGGAGCTTGGTGTGGTTTTTAGTCACCGAGTCTGAGCTAGTTTGTTAGAGTAGCCTTGGGGAACTCCTAGAATAAACATAGGTAGTATCGCCTTTTCATAGTAAAATAAATCAACACTCAGAGAATAAGTGATCTGCCCAGGCCACACAGCTAGTTTACAACTGGAGCTGACCCGGGGTCCAGAGCTCACTCTTAGCCCCTCTGCTCTAGGCCTGGACAAGGCCAGGACTCAGTGTGGTGCAGTCCTCTCCCACGCCCACCCTGAGTCCATGGTGTCCTTAGCTGGCTGTGCAGGAGGGCGGTAGGACAGCCTGCTGCTCCTGGAATGTGGCTGGGGGGCTTCTGTGCCGAGCGCAGTGTGCAGCTGGTTCTCTGGGGCTTTGTGCAGGGTGCACGGCCTGAGGCCAGGCCTGGGCTTTCCTGAACCTGGGTGGTTGCTGGGCTCCGGGTCCTGGCTGTATGACAAGGAGAGCCATGTGAGACTCTGCCAGGCCACTTGTGCCTCCAGGTGTGGCCTGCCTTCCTGGGCCTCTGCAGCTCCTGCCCCTGTCCCCCTGGACGGTACTTGCCGTATTGAAGCTCTTTGTGCCAGAGGCTGGTCACTGTTCCTGATACTGGTGACAGAATCCTGTCTAGGACCGAGGAGCCCTGGCCCTCCCTGCCTTCCTGGTACAGTCAACGCTTGTATCCACAGGTTCCATGTTGGATATTGTTACTGGTGACCAGCTGTTGGGACACACCCTACCTCTTATGCAGAGGTGGCCAGATGTGAGAGTGTGGAAGAGGTTAGAAGCCCGTCTGGGTGTCCTCTGCTGGAGAGTTGATTTAGTTCATCTTCCTGGCAGTTGCCCGAATTCTCTGGGCAGCTGTGACACAGGGTTTTCAACCCATTGGGCCTGTCCCCTCGTGCAGGACTCGGCACGTGCTGTGGAAGCCGGCTGCTTTGGGGATTGCATGTTCCATAGCTGGCCTCTGCTGGCCATGGAGCGTGTGGAGCTCAGCAGAGGCGCCTACTGCCGATGGAGGCGCACGCAGACTCCCCTCCGAGTTGTGCACAGGAGCTGGCGTGCTCTGGGACAGAGAATCGGGTAATTTGGAAACGGCAGGTTGTTAGACGCCACTTGTTGTGCAGCGGCAGTTCCGAAATCTGCAGCTTCAAGCGTTCTGCATGACGCGAGCGTTTGGTTCTGGGCCTTGTCTCACCCTTGCTCATTGCCTCCCGGGCTCTGCCCCCTCTCTCTCTGTGCCGCGGGGTCCTCTTGGGCTGGTCCTCCCGGGCCAGGGGGCAGTCCCGGCTGCAGGACAGTGGCAGGGCCTGGTGTGTTTCTTGAGTTTGGAACCTCGGGTCCTCCTTTCATTTTCTCAGAGTGAATGACACGTCTCTGCTCCCAGCCCCTGAGTCGTTAGTGCCACATCAGGTTGTTCCTATGTGTTGTGGTGTTTTTCAGAGTTCACAGAACACTCAGTATTTGCAGTGTAGCAGAAGGTCATGGTCAATGAGGTCTAGTGCCCAGGAGGGATGTTCTGTTTCTGCTCTGAAGACGGTTCCCATGTGAGCCGCCTCGCGTGTCTGTCAGCAGCCTTGGATCTGTCGTGGCTAACCACCCACAGAAGTGCACCCAGGGTGGCCCACCTGCCCCCAGGTGGGGTCCAGAGGAGTTGGGGCCGGCTTCGGCTCTGCAGCGTCCCAAGCAGTGGTTTGCCAGGTGTCCTAATCATTGGGCATGTGAGATGTTCAACCCTGCTCGCAGGAGCAGGGTCAGGGCGCTGTCTCGCACCCCCAGCTCAGGCCGGCGCCTGCTTTCTGTGCCCTCTTGTGCTGGTTTGGGGGAGGAGATGCCACAGGCCGGCGCCCTGCTCCGTCTGCTGAAGCCTGCTGTTCCCCATCCCGGTTTCCCTGGAGCCTGTCGAGAACGCCGCGGTGCCAAGCCGAAGCTGTCCTTCTGCAGTTTGGATTGAAAAAAAAAAATGACCCTTTAATTTTTCTGCTCCGGAATGTCCATGGGTAACTCCTAATGTTTAGTATTTATATTTTTTTGCTGTGTGTGTGTGAGTGAGGGACGGTAGTGGTGTCTGTGCCTGTGTCGTGGGCAGGATGTAGGGAAGCCAGGTCCTGCGGGGGAGCCACGGAGCCCGCGGGTGCAGCAGGCGTCCTTCACAGGGAGGACTCTCCGAATCGTGACAGTGCCGGGCTGAGAGTTCTGGCCACTCTTCCCTCCCTGCCCTCCAAGACTCGCGGGTCAGCTCTTCACAGACTCCAGGCTGCGAGCTCAGCACCCACCCAGGGACAAGGCCTTGCAGCAGGAGCGAGGAAACCTGAGTTGTGCCTCCTCCTGGCTCCTGTAGTGGCAGGGCCGTGTGCTGCGAGGCCTGTCCAGTGCTGGAGGGTCTCCTGTGGGCTGCGAGGGAGGCAGCGGCGCCCACTGCTCTTGTGGTTCCCGCACCAGAGTTCCCAGCAGCGTCCCAGTAGAATGCTCTGTCCCCAGCCCAGACCTTGTCCCCCGCTGAGCTCTCCCGTCCTGTCGCTCAGCGCCCGCCCGTTGCTGAGATTGGGGAAATGGTGTTTCTTAACGATTTTCCTCAGTGATTTGAATGTTGGGTTTGAGTGCTGGCCAAAGGGAAACGGGGACCAGGTTGGGACTAGAAAAGCATCTCTTGGGGTCTTCTCAGCTGGTGGGAGGAACGGAATGACCAGGTGCCAGAACTCAGAAAGGGAAAGATGTGTTTGGTGGACAGAAGGCAGGAGATGAGGGGAGTGCCTGGGGTCCTTGCCTGGCATGGGGAGGAGGGTCCCAGCCCTCGGCTCACGTACTGGACACATCAGAGTGGTCTGTGGCCGGTGGAGGAGAGGGGAATGAGTCAGACGCACTGACTGCCCAGGGCAGTTCAGGTGGTAGGCGGGTAGGGACAGGCACCATGCTGGGCACTGATGTGCTGTCCCTGTGGTCCTTCTGGTCTTGGGGTGGCTGAGCGCTGTTGAAGCAGGGGATGCCATGCCTGTTCACTGCTCTGTGTTTGAACCCAGGATTCTGGGGAGGAGAGCCACAAGTGCCCAGGGACACCCCGCAGGGAGCCAGACACAGCTGGGGAAAGGATGGGGACCAAACGAGAAGCTGTGTGTGGCTTTGGGGGATGAGGAACAAACAGGTGTTATTGCTCAGGGGCCTGGAGTTCCAGAGCATGGTGGCATCTTTGGGGAAACACGATGCAGGACGGGGGTGGGGGGCTTTGCAGCTCTAGAAAGATGGGGAGGTGAGTGTGATCAGACCCCAGGAGACGGGGAGGAGGGTGGGCAGCTGGAATGCTGTGGCCTCAGCTAGGTGGTCTAGACCATGGCAGGAGGACAGGGAAGAGACACATAGGTTAGCAGCTGAGGACCAAATGTCCATCCTGGGGACTAAGTGTCTATCTTCAGGACCAGGTATTCATCATGAGCACCAAGTGCCCAGCCTGAGGATCAAGAGTCCCTCCTAGGGATCAAGTATCTGGCATAAGGACCAAGTTTCCGTCATGGGGACCAAGTGTTCGGCATGAGGACCAGATGTCCAACATGAGCACCAAGTGCCCACCCTGGGGGCCAAGTGCCATCCTGGAAATAAGGATTTGGCATGAGAACCAACTGTCCATCATGGAGACCAACTGATCCAAGTGCCCATCCTGGAGACCAAGTGTCTGGCACGGGGACCGTGCTGGGATTCAGGAGTAAGGATGAGTGTTGGATCCGAGTGAGTAGACTTCCTGGAAGGCAGGGAAGAAGGCCTTCCATCCAGCGTCACCCACAGCAGGTATTAGCTCATTCATGGCTCCGTAGGAAGTGTCTCATCGCCTGTGATTTTCCCAGCAGGATGGCTGTGCGTGAATATGAGACTTCAAAATACAGATCCATGGAAAGATTTTGTGCCAAATAAAACACACGTTGAAAGAAAAGTTATTTTTTTGAGAACGTGGAGGCTCATCACACATCACTGTTATTATTTTGGTGGAACTCCTCCTCACTGTTGTTTCTATGCACTGTTTTTAAAGATGTGACAGGGTCTGTGACCTTGCAGTATAAGTGTTTTTCCGTGTCATGTAACAGCAGATCCATGCTCTTCCTAAACCGTATCTGGTTCAGGACGAGGGGACGGGCCTGGGATGACCTGTGCTCCAGCCCTCACGCTAAGCATCCGTGCTTATTCTCTGTCGTTGGCTGCTTCTCTGCCTGCCTGCGCAGCGCGGGCACATTCGTCCTTGGTGGAATGTGACCACCGTCCCTTGTGCCGCCATGGCAACGCTCAGCCCCGCAGCCTTCTCCTAATTATTTGAAGGGAGGTCTGTGTGCTGGCCCTGCTGTTGCGGGTCTGCATAATGTATGAACTCCGAGTGACAGCCAGCCGCAGCCTGAGCACAACAAAGAGCCGTCTCTGCGTGGCGGGCAGATTGCGGAAACACATTGTGAACACATTCTCTGGTAACTGCGAATCGTGTCGTAAAACGCGTCTTTAGCCTGTCAAAAAAATATTTTGACAGGTCCGCAGTGGAACTCCTTCATATGCAAATGTCTCAGCGATGCCCAGATGCCCAGGCAACAAACGCAAGGAAAATCCAGAGGACCTGGAGACCGATGTTATCAGGGTTCATTACTCCGGCAAATAAACATGTTGAAAATGCTCCCAGTGTTTTCTTTGCAGTGTGTAAATAAATAGCAAACTCGATGATGATCATGCTGCCAGATCGCTGGGGCAATGCAGGCTGTCCCCTGAGGACTTGGAAGGGCTGCTAATTTAGGAGAGTTAAGCAGAAATTCACATACACAGTGTGTCACAAGAAAGGGTGATGCATTGGCCAACCGTGCCTGGCCAGGCTGTGTGAAATCCCCGGGAGAGGCCAGGTGGAGGGCTCACCAGGGAAGAGGGCTGTCTGGGCTGGCCAGCCTCTGTTGGTGGAGCTGTACCCAAGGCCCACACTAAGTGGTCCTGCCTATGTCCACTGTGACTGCTCTGCCCACTGAAGTCTTCTGCAAAGGCCGCTCTTTGAGGGGGCCCCGGGACATCCTCTCTGGAGGACCCGCTTGCCCATGGCATTCTTTCCCTTGCCCCGCCCAGGATGGGCAGCAATCTAGGCTCACCCTAGGCCTTCTGTGTCCAGCCTCCTTGGGCCTGGCTTGTGTGTGAGCCTAGGCAGGTCACTTCACTGTGCCATGGTGCCACCTCTTCCACCTCAGCTGGAAGAGGAGGATGGTCACACATCACGTGGTCGCGGTGAAAATTCAGTGAGACGGAAAAGCCTAGGAACAAAGGCCTGTGGCCAGTGGTGATCAGATTCAGTTGTCGTCACTGCAGTCCCCGCTGGGTTGCTCAGAATAGAAGACCTCCAGCAGCCCTCCTGTGAGCAGGTGGGGCCTCTCTCCTGAGAGAGTGGGAGGTGGGGTTTGGAGGCCTCTGGAGACCTCATGGAGAGAACGCCGGGGTCCGCTGACCCTTCCCCTGCGCCCTCTCATCTGATACCTGCATGCCTGTGTGAAGGTGGCCCCGTCTCCGCCCAGGACAGTGAGAGATCTGGGTTAAGGGAGCCACCAGCCTCCTGGGATAGCCTGCCCCACGGTTGCATTAGTGAGTGGTACATAACCTTCCTGTCTTGTTTAAGTCACTGTCGTTTGGGTATCTAGTTACTACGCAAGGTGAGAATGAGGTAACTCGGAGAGGACCGGGAGCTCGGCCAGAGGGGGTTCTGTCTCGGGGAATCGACCTGCTGCCTGCTGTTCTACTCTCAGCACCTGAGCAGTGTTCCAGGGCACTCCTGGCCAGCAGCTGAAGCCAGTGCTGGGCCTGGGGCACTGGGGCACAGAGTTACTTGGGCAGAGCCCTGGTGGGCTTTTGCTCTCTGTGCCCTCCTCTATGGACCCCCTTTTGAGCCGTCTCCATGAAGTGTCAGAGGTGAACTTTGCACATGGTCACTGTGGACCTTGGTGAGCTGAAACGCTCCTGTGTTCCCCTGGTGACCATCTGCCATGGCTGAGCCGCAGTGCAGCAGCCATATGCAGGCGGTGGCTGCGGGGGAGGGGTCTTCTGAGTTCTACCTGGCTTCTCTCTGGGGACGCCGGCCCTCCCTCCTGCCCTTCAGGTGGCGTGTTTCTCGTGTAGAACAGCACAGGCTGCTCTGATCCACAGGCAGCATAGCTGGCCTTCCTGTTCACCTGCCCAGTTCCTCTTGTGAGCCGTCTGGTGGTGTGTGGTTCGTAAAACCTGTGCTGCTGCTTTGGCTTTCCTGCTCAGATGGACACCATTGTTTTCTAGGAAGAAGCAGGAGCTGCCTGCCCGGTGGGGGAAAAAAGAGGCCTGCTCTTTGGAAGGCCAAGGTGGCCCCTCTCAGATTCCTTGAAAACCTGAGGCCTGGTATGTAGTCCATCAGCCTCACCTGGTGGCCTTGTGGGCTTCCGGGTTTGGCTGCGCTGGGTCCCTCCCCTAAAAGCTTCCTTCAGGTGTCCTACGTTGGTGGAGCCCCAGGCGCACAGGATGGGAATCTGCGGCCCTGGCTCTGAGGTGAGTTGTGGGCCCTTTCCCTTGATTTTTCCCACAGAGATCCCACTCTGATTTCTTCTTGGAGTCCTGATCATCCTTTACCAGGCAGACTCCAGAACGCCAGCGTGGGTTGGTGTGGTGTGCTGACAGATGATCAGTGTGCTTCAGAGAGCTCTGTTTGCACAAGTCATCCTGAGTGGCTGTCTCACCCACACATCCTCAGGAGTCTCCAGGGCAGACACCAGCAGCATCACAGTGAGGATCATACCCTCGCAGATGGTTCTGTGTCTCAGGTGAGAGGCAGGACCCTGGAGGGTTTCCCGGGCATCCCCGAAATGGGACTGGTACCACCCCAGCAGCTCTTCCGCACTTTCTCCCAGGAGCTGGAACCCCAAAACTTGATCAGAATGACTTGTATCAAAACTGAGTCTCAGGCTTTGAACAAAGCCCATTGCTAATCAATTCAGCTACCTCGGATTGTGGACCAGTTGCGCACAAGACACTGGGAATCCATAGAGGAGGGCTGTGCCTCAGGGGGCTGGAGACCCCACAAGCTCTTCTCAGCGTTCTGCTTCTGAGTGAGCCTGGCTCCTGGGTCTGATGGCTCTCCGCCCATGACTGTTTCCCACATTCCCACTTGAGTTGTCTAGGACAAACTGAGAATGCTGGCTTTTATTTTAGTCAAAATAAAATCATTTCAGTGTTGGAATTTAGTTTTCAGAGAGAGTGGTTTAAACACCACGAAGGAGGCTTTGTTTTGTTCAAAGACACATTCAGGCTGGCTGTCAGCTCAGTCTCCTGTTGGATGAATGAGTGATGGCACGTATCAGACCTGTGTGAGGGTTTGCAGGGCTTCCTCAGCTGCAGGACTAGTTTTCCTAAGCTCGGATCATCTTCCTCCAGCAAGAGACTCATAGTGTGCTGCCAAGGAGGAGCTGGTGGCCCGGCGCCCCCTGCCGCACACAGGAGCAGCCTGGGCTTGGAGACCAGCGACCTCATGCAGTGCCAGCCTTGCCTTCCCCTGCTGGAGATGGTGGGTGGGTCATCAGAGCATCCCAGCCCCTGCCTCCCATCTCTAGGTGATGGTGGGACACCTGCCCCAGGTGCCTCAGGGAAGGAGGTGACACAGGTCCCCGGGGGCCCTGCACTCTATCAGCCTCAGAGAATGCCACATGCATCTTCTGTTTCTCCTCTGCCCCTGGAGTCGATCTTCATCTTGCCTGGTGATAGGCCCACCTGGAAAACGAGCTCGTTCATCTGAAGATATGTCAGAAGGCGCGTCCTCCTTCTGTCCGCCTTCACAGGGTCACAGTGTTCAGGAGTGTTCAGCATGGCCTCAAGACCAGGGACACAGGCAGAGGCGTGCCCTTGGGGTTGTTTTGGAAGGAATCTACCAGACTGTGACCTTTCTAGGGTAGTCCTTAGTTGGCCCTTGGCCTTTCTCTGAGCTCTCCCACCCCTTCTCCAAAGCTGTGCCTGGGGAACCCTGGTGGCTGAGAGGTGTGATAGTGTGGGGTGGGGAAGGTCGGAGGTGCTGGCCTTGAGGGTGACTGGCTGGTGGGTCTGGAGCCCCGGGTCTCCACCATGAACCTGGTCCTGAACTCTCCATCTCAGTTCTTGGTCTCTTTTCCTCAGGGGTGTTTCGAGTTGTTTTTTTTTTTCTTGGGGTGCCTTTCCAGGAGTCTGTCTGGCCATGTGCAGAGAGGCAGGTGACATTTCCACACTGTGATTTTTTTGGGTTGACTGTACCAAATAATAGATATGCTGCCGCCCCGAGTTTTCGAGGGCTCACTGGACTCGTCGAATCACGCTGAAGGGAAACCTCTTCCACTGTGGACATGGTCGGCTGTGGCCAGGGCACACACAGTGAGGCTCTCGGGACAAGTGGTGGCAGAGGATTGGGGCAGAAACCAGCCTTGCCCTTTCGGGGATCCCTGCACCCACTCCTAGACGCCTGTCCTCCCGAGGGCCCTCCATGTGGGCTGCTGGAGACTTCAGGCCAGGCTGGCTTTTCTGGGGCTCTGCCAGCTTGGAGGCCAGCCACCTGACCCAGTCCTCCATGAGTCACGGTCCATGTCTTGTGGTCCCGACCCTCACTGCCTCCGAAGGTAACCTTGGGATGTGATTCCCTGGGTGGAAGTCGGGTTGTTGCAGATGGAGTGAGTTAGGACCTGGCTGACTGGGCGCAGAGCAGGCCTCATCCAACGAGGTTGGTGTCTTTACCATGAAAGAGGAAATCTGGGCACAGACACCACCCCTGGAGAAGCCCGGTGGAGATGAAGGCAAAGCATCCCAGAGACCGCCAGCAAGCCCCAGGCACTGGGGGAGGCCCGGAGCAGCCTTGGACCTTGGCTCTGGACCTCCGGCCTCCAGAACTGTAAGAGTTGGTTGTGTTTACTAGCCATTTGCATCCTGGTACTCATCACAGCATCCTTGGAAGCTCTCTGCCCCTGAGCACTCCTCGTGGCGCGTGCCCCATCCCAGCGCCTTCGTCTGTGAAAGAGGATCAGACCCTCCTCACGTGGTGGCTGTGAAGGTGTGCCCGCACTTCATTAGAGCCCCAAATGTAACTGATTCTTAGGAGGAAACCCAAAGCTAGGAATTTCTGGGCCTGAAGGCACAGGTGACCACCTGGAAGAAGTGTCCTGATACCCTGAAAATTGCATGTTGCAGCAGGGTTCTCCAGAGGAGTCAGAGCCGGAGCAGGCTGATGCAGTGGCTGGAGGAGCCCTGCCAAGGGAACGGGGTTCACACCACTTCCACACCAGAGAGCCCAGCAAGCTGGTGGTGTGATTCCATCTGCGTTCGGAGGTTCAGGAACCAAGAGCCCCGAGGGCAGGAGACACATCGCAGTTCCAAGAGCAAGTCCCCTCCTCCACCTTCTGAGGGTGCTTGGGTGACACCCACCTGCATGGTTGACACATAAAACCAGTCATCATCGGGGAAAGAGGCAGGCAGGTTCTAATTGGTTCTGTCACCAAATGGCTATATGGCCTGGGTCTGCTCCTCCCATCTCACTGGGCCACAGGGACCTTTCTGGAACATGGGGAGAGGACCATGGCAGCCCCGTTACGTGAGTGTGAGGGCTAGGTGGGTGCCCCTGGAGTCTCTGACTGCTTTCCAGGATTGGGGAAAGAATAGCATGGCCTCTGGGGTCAGATGATAGCTCTGGCTTCCTGGGAGAGGACAGCGGGGAAGCTGGTGGTAATATTGGAGAGGAATGGTCCTTCCAGCTCTGCACATAGTGACATTTTCTTCCTTGTTGAGAGGAAGCACTTGTCTGGAACTTTACAGGATGTTCAGCTCTCTGGCCTCCACCACCTCCATGCCAGTAGCATCCCTTCTCGTGGTGGTGACTAAATGTCTTCAGACGGTGTAGAGAGCGTGTCCCTTGGGGGACTAGATGGTCTGTTGCACCTCTAGCCTGAGGCAGTGGCAGCAGGGAACACACTCTCACAAGTTTTGAGAGGGCTTGGTGGTCAGTTGGATTTGTTAAGGGGCAAAACTGGGGGGTGTTTGGGGCTGGGGAACTGCAGGGGTAACGGGATACTCGGTGCAGGAGGAATGAAGGGTCAGCATGGCCCCTGCTATGGTTAAACGTGAGGCTTCCGTGGGCTCACCGGGTGGGGGTGTGCAGGCCGTGGGGTGAGCGGTGGGGCGTGCATTTGAAGGTATGGGAAGATGGGAAGCAGCTGCGAGGGAGGATGGACTCACTTGGGGCCATTGTGTGGTCTGAGATGCTGCTGGCCTGGGAAAGCACTCAGGGAATCACAGTGTTTCCACGGTGGGCAGAGGAAGAGGAGGCCGGGAAGGGAGTACATATCTCTGGCCAAGACTGGAGGCAGCTCCCAAGCACTGAACAGATGTGTCATGGTGGTGACCTCATGCTGGGTGGGGCTTGTCCCCTCCTTCACCCAGAGATCCGTCAGCCTGGCCTTTTCCGGTGTGTTTCTTGGGGTGTAAGAGGAGCACTTTGACAAGCATCTCTAGGGAATCTCTCTCACTCCTAGAAAGTAGCAGTGCTTGGCTCGCTGCACTTGATTCTGCAAACCCAAGTCAGTGAGAGTCATGCCCTGGGCTGGGCCATCCCTTTCTGTTTGAGGAGGTGGAAAGAACACTTTCAGACAGGTTAAGCTGTTCTTGAGTTTCAGGATTATTTGCTAGGTCTTGAGGGACCCAGGGGTTGACACTGTCATCAGGAGTAGATACTTTCCCCCTTTGGGAATTCAGCATCTTGATGATTGTGATTGGTCCGCAGAGAGATTCAGAGAGCCACAGATGCTCTCAAGCCCTCTTGCTTCCTGCAGGCTGTGATCTCCACTGATTTTTGGTTTCCCCTTGGAAGATGCTTATCACCTCCAGGGCAACTCAGCAACATCTTTGTTTACAGCACTTACCTCTGTCTCTCTGATGCAGACCACCATCAGGCACTAATGCTACCAGCATGGTTAGAGAAGGCCGGGCCCCTGGATTCCCAGGTGTCCTGCAAACTGGAAGCACCACAGCGGATCCTGCCCTCTGGTTCATTACCGGCTCAGCTCCCTTAGTCCCTGGCTGCTCTACCGGCCAGTTAGAAAAGAGAAATGATTACTAATGGTCATGATGGCCCCAGGCCAGGAGGGAAGATGCTGTTCCTTCCCCCAAAGTTCAAGGGTCCTGAGAGGCTGGCTCAGTGCAGGACAGCATAATTGTGTTCCCGAAAAGGAATGAACTGTGCCTCACCTCTCGAATCATGAGTCCCCATCTCAGAACTCAGGAACAAGGAAATCCTGAAACTCAAAGTACCATTTTCCCCACCAACAGGCTGGGCTTAATTAGAGAGCCCGTGGAGCTGCGTTTCCTGGCTGTTTACTGCTGCCCTGTCCATAAACAGCCCAAGTCTGTCATTACGCTGTCTAATTGGGAGTGACTGCAGGAAGGACCCTGAATGGGATGGGCTGGCTCCTTCTCTTTAACCCATTTGTCTGCTCACTGCTAACCTGCCACCATTTGCGTTCTCCTGTCATCTTTTAAGAATGTCTTGGGAGAGGTGGGGGGTGCGGATTCTAAAGAATAGTGGTAGCAGACCTTTTGAACTTCACGCTGGGAGTAAGTCTAGGAGGCAGATGCTGTTCTCTTCCCCCTTGAAGGAGAGTGCCTGAAGCTTGACAGGTGGGGATGACTTCAGAGAGACGTCCAGCAGCCCTGCCCCTTGGGCTTGGTTGAGGCCAGCTGCCCAGCAGTGCTGTCCACCTCTGCGTGCTTTCCCCTTGCAACAATGGGCAGGAGCTGCTCTTTGCTAAGGCTTTTGCCTCGGGTAGTCCTCTGAAAATGTGATTCACGTTACCGTTGGAGGGTTTTTGGCATAAGTCACCGGATCAGGGATGGAAATGCAGCCGGGCACACTTGCACGTCATCTGAAAGGACGTGCAATGGAAGTTCAGCTCTTAAAAAGATACTCTTATCCTATCA
Source organism: Marmota flaviventris (assembly GCF_047511675.1). Taxonomy (NCBI): domain Eukaryota; kingdom Metazoa; phylum Chordata; class Mammalia; order Rodentia; family Sciuridae; genus Marmota; species Marmota flaviventris. The sequence continues at coordinate 4,619,112 of NC_092508.1, read as the reverse complement.
TTCAGGCAAGCAGACCTGTGCAGAAGTCCCATTGTATAGAATTCTTCTTCCTGATGTGTTTGTGTTGTGTTTCAGGGGAGTTTAGGGTTGGAAATGTCTCCACCCACCCCCCCGCCCTGTCGGGCCAGCTGCCTTCCTTGCATTCCAGGGCATAATTCAAGCAGTACTTGGTAAATGTCAAGAAGTTGGAGCTTCAGGGTTTCTGCGCCCTGCCTGCTTGTGCCTGCCGGACTTTTCTTTTGCCCCTGTGGCAGCTCAGAAACCTGCTTCTCCTGTCTTTGTCTCTCAGATACTTTTAGTGACAATGTCCCCACTATTAAAATATATACACATACATTTTATTTCATCTTTTGTTATCTTTACAGCACTATTAGGAAGTAAGCATTCAAAAGTGACTCCCCCCATCTAATTTCATCTATCTAATAAATCACCTGTATTCTTTATTCCGTGTCCTGCCCCTTTATTGTTTTGGAGTGCATAGACGCCCTGAATACATCACTCCTTAGAAAATTCCTGGCATGTTTTCTGTGCTGCTGCCTGGCTTCTGCAGCTGTAATGTAACTGTGGTTTAAGGTTCCCTGGAGCGGCTGGCTCCTTTATCTGTCTTTGTGCCCTTTGGGGTAACATCAAGGTTGCTTACTCTCGGATGTCCATTTCTTCATGTATCTTCTTACATCTTGTTTTTTGATTTGGCGTCCAAGGTGATGCACATTCCTGTGTCTGTCAGTTGCTTTCCAGAGGGTGCCCACCCAGGCTCACCTGCTCCTTGTGGCCTGCCTGAAAGTAGGGATTCATCCTGTGAGTCTTGCTAGCAGCTTGTGCATGTATGTTACCGAGGTTGAGAGCTTTTATTGGGAAGGATTCACCAAGAAGATGGAGACTCAGGGGTTGCTGCACCCACCTCTTTAGACCTTTGGGCTGTGACCAGTGGCAAGATTGGAGGAAAGTTTTGCAGCTGAGGTCAGTTGGGCAGAAGTCCTGGCGAGCCCTCTATGTTGGTTTGGAGGGACTGTCCCTGCATGTTCAGGAGAGCCTTGCAGCAGTAGCAGGTGTCTGGGTGAGGATTCAGGCCGAGGTTTCGCAGCGACTTGCAATGGATGGTAGGTCCTGGACGGGTCCTCCCACCTCCTTTTGTTCTGACCCCTGTCTACAGGCACCCACAGGGCCAGCTCTCAGAGGTAGACCTCCCCTGGAGCGGGCCAGCCGGTGGAGCGCCAGTGGGTGCTCTGGCGGTTGCTTCCCCAGGTCCTTTTGCTTCTAGAGGTTACAGTAACAGTAGAGGACCCTGCCCCCCAGAGAAGCTCAGATGTACTCTTTGTGTTCAGAAGGGGTGAAAGCCTAGGAAGCTCTTAGAGCATTACTTACATCAGTGAGAATAAAATCATTTTGCTTTGCAAACACCAGGCGAATCCCAGGCTTCTGGGCTTGGGGGCATCTCTTGTGGTCTCAACTGCCATGGGCTTGGGACAAAACACAGCAGTGGGGACCTGAGGAGGTGCTGCATGTGAAGGGGAAACTCCGCGTCATGCTCAGCTCTGCAGCAGGTTCTCTGGAGGATGTGGAGATGGCGGACCAGACCTGAGACAGCTGCCCTCCACCACAGAGCAGGAAACGGGTCCCAGAGGCAGACGGCCATGAAGGCAGGGTTCTTGGAAGTTCAAAGGCCACCACAGATTGCCCCACCTTGTCTTGAGGATGTTTGGAGCTGGGGGTTGAACATGTCCTTCTGCATGTGAAGTGCATTCTGTACCACCGAGCTACAACCCAGCTTAGTACCTTTGGGGAGATGGAAGAAATGGAAAACTCTCTTGGTGTGACATAAGGAATGAGTCTGGCTGTTCAGTGCTTCCAGGTAAGACCAGGACCATCTCCACTGTGAAAGTCATTGGGAATTTGCCGTCTCCATCCTCAGGGTCCATGGGAGAAGGTCATCTTCCATATCCATCTGATCATGGCCCTGTTTCCCTTTCTTGGAATAGGAAGCCAAAACCGAGCGGCCCGCTGTTGACACTTGGCTTCTCCTTCCCATCACGCGCTCTCTTAATAAGGTCCCTGCCATCTGAGCCTGCTCACACACGGGTTCTTCTGCGTCCTCTGATCTTCCCCTGAGAGAAGACTGATTATCTAATCAAAGGAGGTAGATGACAGAGCCCATGATGTGTGCTGTCCTCTGTGTGTGTGTGGCTGTGTTGTGGAGAAGGTCTGGAACAGGAGAAGGACGGCTCCCCCAGCCATGGAGCAGGTCTCTGCACTGCCAAGCAGCCTTCCCCGTTTGGATGTGGGGGCCATCTTTAGCCACAAAAGGGCAGACTTGCAGACCTCATGGGGTGATTTGAGCCCTTCCGCTGCAGGTGGTTGGAACAAACTGGATGGAATCCTTGGAGGCCCGAGGGAAGGATGGGGGAAGAGTCTGGGGGAGAGTGAGATTTCTTCCTGATTAGATAATACAGAGGCGGAGTGGGAAGCAGGCAAGAGAGTTGCCAGCGCAGACTCCTTCCCACTTCCCCATCACGTGGCATGTGCACGGATGTGTGTCTGTCCGTGGGGACTTGTGGTGTCTGTTTGATATTTATCTCTTTGCTTAACATGTATGTGTCCAAGGCGTCCGTACCCTGAGACCTCAGAGGAGCACCCCTGTTTATCTAAGAGTAGCTCATGGTCCTTCTGTGCTCTGGAATAAACGGTTCACTTGCAGGATCTTTCTTAATCCTGGAGTTGGAGCTTGGAGCTCGGTCATGGCCAGTCGGCCTGGAACGGTCATTCAAACGTCCACACTGAACAGCGTGAGGAAGTGCTGAGTCCGACCCGTAGGCACTGGGGGAGACTGGGTACAGGGCTGTGGGACGGGAGACTGCTTGTGCTGCATGTAAGCTGCAGAGGGAGGCCCCAGTGTGCCACCACCTGCCCTGGACACCTGGCTGTCTGCATGGAGGTCCTCAGCCTTGCTCTTGCTAAGGTGGCTTGCGGTAGAGCACACTTACATGTCATGGGAAAATGCCCGCAAAGGTAGAAGCCCCCGACTCTTAGGCCCACCTCCTGCTGTAGTGCAAGTGGAGAATCAAAGTCGGAAGTAACTGTACCTAAAATAACAGGTGGGCTGACTTGCCTGGTTCAGTGTCACTCAAGAAGGCAGACTCAGCCAGGGTGGAGGAGGCTGGTGGCAGAATTCACGAGAAGTGAAGACTCCAGCCTTGTGTTTATCGGGATGTTCTTGTTAGTAACAGGCAAACCCCGAATCCCAGTGCTCAACCAGATAGACGCTTCATGCCTCTCATGTGAAGTTCAAGAGAGATGTCCCTGTGCTGCAGGGATTCCTCCATGTTTGGGCTCAGCCGTGTGTGGTGAGTGGAGAGAGAGCTCTGAGGGTTGTGGGAGCTCTGTGCCTCGTAGGGTTTGGGAGCCACCCATGCCCAAGGATCAGAACTCAGTTGAGTGGCCACCCCTCTGCAGGGGGAGGTTGAGAACGGGCCCGTGGGAGTGTGCAGGGGTCCAGGCACCTGGTCAGGAGCAGCTCATCTGTTTGCTTCGTGTGCTGTTACCATGTCATCTTTTGAGTATTGTCATTTCTTTTTTTTTTTGGTGCGGTGCTGGGGGTGGAACCCAGGCTTCCGGAGTGCTGGGCAGGCCTCTGCCTCCGAGCCACACTCCTGCCTAGAGGCGACTGGCTGGTTTTAAGACCTTTTATAGTTTTTGAAGGAGATTCTCCCTCAAAATTGACAGCTCAGGGTAAGATCAGTAGAGTCTGACCAGTGTCCCTCTTGCTGTCTTCCCCTAAAACACAAGTGCTATTGAACTTTGGGGTAGACATAGGGAAGGGACTGAAGTCCATGCCGCAGTCTGGCTGGGCACAAAATAACCGAGCCGCCACACAGCCTTGTAGGTTCAAAACAGGAACTCCTTTATTCTCCGCACTCCCGAGAACGCCATGCAAGCTGCCTTCTCTCTGGACACACCCTACACCAACTGGAAATCCCGCTTGTGGCACTTCCCCAACGAATGGGAACTCTCTCACTTCGCCTTGAGAACTCCGAAGTAGCAGGCTGAGGTGGACAGCAGGGGTCTAATATGCAATTGAATGCACAGCTTAACATAACCATCATCATCTCAATGGCTCGCTGGGGTCACCTCTCAACCACTCAGTTCTGGCAAAAATGCCATGGTCCTTCGGACTCGGCTCTGGCTCTCAGCAAGTCCAATTTCTCTTGAACAAACAAAAGAACCCATCGTCAGATACTGAATTTTTATCTAACGATTGTGTCCAGATGTTATTAAGACCCAAGAGCCATCTGACGATAACTAGACGTCTTCGCCACACCAATTATGTTAGCAGAGCTTGCAACGCAGGTGGGCAAAGCGCAGCTGACTCTAAGAGGTGCCTTGGGATGGCTCTGGATGCACCAGCGCCCAGCTTGCTCTCCTCTCGGGTCTTTCTCTCCCTTCGGCTGCCAGCTTTTCCTGTGCTGGGCCTGCTTCTCCAACTTGCCTCTCACTCTGACCTCGCTGTCTTGCAGAGCCCCGGGCAGCAGGGAGAAATGTGTCCAGGTTCAGTTGAAACTGTGGGCAGACGGTTTCCTCAGGCCACCTTTAGGCCACGGGAGCCACAGGCCCACAAACCTGTGGCCAGCTGGGAGGGGCTGGGCTTGAAGGCGGAGGTGACAAGGAAGTTCATCATCATGACGGCTCAGTCACCCTGGTAATGAGTGTCGCCCAGAAACACAAGGGCGGCTTTCTGAGGTGCCTGTGAAATGTCCGCTCACCACCGCGTGTAAATGGGTTTTGTGATCATCATATGGATGATTGAGTACCAGTCTGCCCTGCCATTAAGGCTTTTAAATGGTCTTCGGAGGCATTCACCTGGTCCCTGAGTGATGTGTGTCTGAGGCTGACAGAGGCCTTCAGACCTGCTGCATAGAGGTTTCCGGCTCGGGAATCACATTTCGAGCTCCTGGTACTCCCTTGGCACAATTTTACATCCTGTATGGACTTTGACCACGGGTCTAGATGGATCTCATTGTTATTTAATTATTTCGCAGTGCTGGGAATGGAACCCAGGGCCTCCCTGTGTTAGGCAGGCCCTGAGCCACACCCTGACCTCAGGCTGGTTTTATCCTGACTCACAACTGTCCAGCGTGCAGGGACCCAGGGGGGAACCAGAGCTCCTTGAGGTCCACCTTGGTCCTTCCCATAGAAGGACCATGGTCACTCAGATATCAGACCCCTTCAGTCTGGATGTCAGAAAGACTCAAACCCTTAGCTAATGTACCCATCTCCCCAAATACAACCAGAAAAGGAGGTTGGGCTACTGGAGTGACTGAGATGAGGGCACCTGATCTTACCTTGAGACCACCCCCACCCCCATTATTCTTTGAGAACTTACACAAGCAGGCAGCTGTGAGCTAGTATTGAAAAGTCTGTGGCTTGAAGTAACTCCAGTGTGGGAGTGACCACTGCGGGGCCACCTGGGAGCAATATCACATCCATCCCTATTTTCCTCTTTAGGGTGACTTCCAGTTCACCCCCACCACCTGCTCTCTGCCCCCTCTTAACCCGGAGAGGTAATATGGAGTTTTTCTTTATCCTGCTGTTGGGTGAGGCTTGAATCTATGACAGCACACCTCACCCCTGCATCGGCTCCGTAGGGGGTGGCTGTGTTCTCGCACCCCCATCAGTGGAGAAGTGGCTGTAAGCCCCACAGAGGGTGCAGATGGCATCCCACTGCTGAGCAGCCAGCGAGGGTCCGCCCTCCTTGCCCTTCTTCCCATCCATGCTGTGCGCTCGCTCAGCCACAGCCCCAAAGCGCACCATCCTCTTGGGCATGAGACCGTCTGTGCGCTGTAACCGCAGCCCCCAGATCTTGGAAGTGGGGCACTTCCCTGTGCTCCCTGCCAAAGCCATCCTGTGATGCCTCCTGATAGGATCCCAAAGGCCACAGAGCTATGGCTATCCTCAGGGAGTGACCGTCTTGAAGGTCCCACCTGAGAGTTCCTTGAAGGGAACTTGCATTACAAGTTGGTCACATTGCTCTTGAGACAGGCGGGGGCTCTTGGGGAGCAGGGCACTGTCGCAGAGCGCGCTCCGGGTGTGGGCCTTTGGGGTAGTGAGGATGTGAGTCTTACCTAAACTCAGGAGTGAGCTGAGGAGGTGGCCCTTATACACTACAGGTCAAGGCCAGGTGTTCTGGGCGCAGCAGGCGCCCCTCCTGGGTATTCTGGCTTACTTCCCTGGGCTGCGCTCCTCTCCCCGCCCAGCCTCACGCAGCAGCCTGCATCTTGTCAGGTGTGTGGCTGAGCAGTGCTCTGAACAAGGAGCCGCTCTCCTGAAGGAGGGAGGAGGAGGAAGGGTAGCAGAAGAGGACATGTGGCTTTTTAGTCAGTCATTTTAAGACACTTGAGTAAAATGTTTATTTGAAATGTGTCTGTAGCATCTGAAAGTCAGAAAACGCTGGGAACACAGTTGTGCAGAGACGCAGGACAAGCCCCAGGGGCTTGTGAAGGCAGATGCCCGGGCCCCCTGGAGGCTCCCATGCACGGGTCTGTCCAGGGCCTGGAACCTGCATTTCTGGTGCTCCTGGCTGGCGTGGGTGGGGCCTTCTGTGTGGTTTCCACAGTCCCCCAGAATGCGCTGCACAGGTACCACTGAAGGTCTAAGCTGGGCCTTGGGGTGTTGGGGTGTTGGTGAGCATGAAGTCAGTTAGAAATGCTACAGCTGTCCCTCCTGGTGGGAGCTGGAGTCTCTTTTTACCCCAGGCAGTACTTTTGATATCGGAGGACTTTATTGTCCAGCTCAGGTTAACCTAGGAATTCCTGAGGCAATAGAATGTGATCAGTTAAACTGGTTGGCCATGCTGTGTGGTCCTCCAGGTATCTTTTTGATTGAAAGGTGTCTTTGGGTGGAAGAGATTAAAATAAGACTTGGTCAGCCCTGGGGGGGAGGGCAGAGACCCTGGTGCTGCGTGGGAGTCCGGTCTGATCCTCCCTTCCATTCCCCCATCTCCACGCTGGCCCTGCGCACCTTCATGCATCACATTAGCTGAGGCCTTGTGTAGGGAAGGAAGAACACGCGACTTCTCTCTTGCTGTGCTGTGTAGCGCCTTGAGATCCTGGGGGTCTTGAGGGAGCTTGCCATCTGCCTCACTTCTCTGAAGACTGAAAAAAATGTACAAATTTTCAGAGTAGGAAAAAATGTTTTTGCAAATTACAAACCTGCGAGCTTAACTTAAACAATGTGAAAAGTTTAGAAAGACTTAGCAAGGAAGGTTGTGTGCAAGGAGCTTGTGTGTGCTCTGGAAGAACAGACCAGGCAGACCAGCTTTCAGTGTGTCGGCAGCAGCCACAGGCTAAGGGATCCGCTGGACAGATGGGAAATGACCCTGGTGACAGACGTCAGTCAGTGGAGGAGCTCTGGTGCCACTGAGAAGACTACGCCCTGCATTTCTGCAACAACAGTTTCCTAAGAATGCTTGGTTGTTTCCATGTGCTCTGATTCCCATTCTGCTAAGTTTTGGGGAAACATATTTGCAATGAATGTTATAGACAAATGGTTATTCTAGATGCTTACAGAGCTCATCAAATAGATATTTAAAGCATTAAGATTCCCCTAGGCAAATTGACAAAAGCCAATTAATCTGAGATGCCATCATGGAATAAATCAGCAGAGATTAAGAATAGCATGGATGATGACGTGGGAATACCCAGGCCCATGGCCAGAGTGTGCTGTGTGGGTGCCTGCTGGTGACCAGGTGACCAGGAGCAGCTTGTGTGCTGGAGGGCACAGTGGGGCAGCCCCAGGAGCCCCTAGAATGATGGCAGGAATGCAAAACATTTACTCTTCCTGAAAGTCACTTTGGGAATGTGAATGTCTAAAAAGCTCACACATTTAGGAATTGTGTTTCTCAGATACAGGCTAACAGGATTTCAGCAACGGACGTGCTCATTTGTATTGCTACCCTGTCTGATTGCAGAAGTTTGGGAGCTTGGCTACAGGTGGACAGGCCTGTTCAGGCAGAACGCCGGCTGGCTGGACCTTGTCTGTTGATGAAGAGCAGCCGTATGTTAGAACAAGTGTCTCTGTGCACTTCTTGGGTTGGCACATCCCTTCTGCTTTTGGAACTCTTCCTTTTTAATGGGTGTTGATTGGGAGACAAGCACAGAAGGTCAATGACCACAGGCCATAGTGGAGGGTTGGCTTACTTTCATTATGAAAGATGCATGGACTAGGCAAGAGTCCAGCTGAACAGCTTCTAGGTGGTGTAAGACGTACATAGAGGCGTTTCCTGAGGGACATGTTGTAAGCGAGGCCAAGGGTTCAATGTGTCTGGGAGCAGCCCAGCTGACACCACGAGGACTACTATGGCAGGGCGCCGGCTTGTGTGTCAGAGGAGGGACACCACCCTGTCCATTCTCTAGCCTTGTGCCCACCCAGCCCTGAGGTCTTCTCTCTCCCTGGTCAGGCCTCGAGGAGCCCCCTCAGCAAGTCACCTGGTCACCTGTATGGTGACAATGCTGTTTTCCAGGTCACGAACCCCGTGCTCTCCTGTAGGTGGGTAGTCATGTGACCCAGGCTCCCCCAAACATTCCATGAAATTCATGGGGGCATTTTTGAAGAGAGCTCACAGCTAGAGCTGAGCAGAGCATCAAGGATCTCAGCGGCACCAGCAGACAGAGGCAGCAGAGCCCAGGCATGGGGGACCTGGCTCCCACTTCTCATCAGCCCTGGGCAAGTCACTTGACCTCCCCAAAAGCCCTTTCTTCCCCCACACAAAGAAACTAGGAACCCTGCTGCGAGCAGGCCAGCCTTGCTGAGGAAGGGTCATCTGGCCTGTCCTACCTGGTGGGCTTCAGCCCTCGTCCTTATTGGAAGGGTTAAGCGTAGTGAAGGGGAAACTTTCCAAGATGGATATTTAGAAATGGTGATTTGACAAACCACAGAGCTAGATGTAAAGATAGGCTTAAAATAAAAGTCATTTATATTTTGCATAAACAAAGTGCATTAAACACATTTTAAAAAGCCAGCCTGTAGCCAGATTTGAAAATTGAAAAATAGCCCTTCTTGGTCAAAGCAGTACTGTTACAGGACATCAGGTGAAGAGCCAGAGAACATCCCCAAGGTCACAGGGTCATGCAGGGCAGATTCGGGCCCTTCAGTTTTGTTAATGGCTCATTTCAATTTGGATTTGTGATAAGGTGGTGGAAGGTGGAGGGATTTTATTTGCAGCTGTCTATTTAATGCAACATGGCTGTTTGCTTCCCCCCAGCCTCTCTCTGGCATGGGAAGTCTTTGACAGGAGCCCCAGTTGGTTGCTCTAAGCTCAGTACTGTGTAACTGCCGTGGCATTTCCTGGATAGCTGGGGTCACTTAACTGTGTAACTACAATAGCAGGATGAAGGAAACGGGTTTTCCAATTGAATATTTTAATAAGCGATGAATTGGAAAAGGGCTCAGTATTCCATGTCATGCTTGACACTGATACGATGAAGACAAGAAAAACTCTAACAGGTGCATTGCTGTCCCCACATGGAGCCCAAGAGGAAGGCAAGATTCACCCACACCGTAGGTCAGTGTCCCTACGTGGGCTCACCGGAGGAAACACGATCTCAAGACATGACATCCAAAGTGACGTGAGCTAGAAAACATCAGTAGTCACTGGTCCCCCAGCCGCTCCTAACGTTGACAGGACTTAATCATGCCCATAGAGTTTTTAAGACTCCTCTTTTTGCTTCTCAAATGGCTGTGCTTGATGATAACTCCACTGGAAAGGTCTCCATCTTGGGTTTCTGCTCTGTTTTTTATGTAAGCAAAGACTCTCAAGAAAATTAAAATAAAAAATATCCAGGATAGTCTGGTAGGATCTCTGAGCTGCTCCTCCCACCCACGACTGGACCAGCGGGAAACCACTCTGGAGGGAGCAGCATGCTCTTCCTCCCTGTCTCCCCTGCCATGATTTGCATTCACAGGGGAAGCCCAGCAAACTTGGAAGGAAATTGACTTTCTGATTGAATCGTGTCATTTCAAACAAAGCTCTTTCATGAATAAAGAATATTAATGACCATATCCAGAGTGAGCCCCCCTGCTGCCCCCCTTTTTGACTTGTGTGCTAATAGAAACATTTGTGCATTTGGTACAAGGTCAGCGTAGATTTAAAAGCAGACATAAGCTTTGAAAATTTACCCCTGCTGGAATTGGGGATATGGAGTTAATTAAGTGTACAGAAGCTGGAAGAAAGGCCCGTCGTTGCTTCCATTTTTTATTTCTCAAGGGCCCTCTTCCTCGGGAGATGGCTTGGTGTGGATTGATACACCTGGGAGGAGGAGAGAGAATGGAGTCAAAGCTGGAAGGTGATGCGTCCTGACTCATTTTAAGGTGAGGGGAGTGCAGGGATCTCTCCGAATCTCCCTCTTACCAGGAAAACACTGTGGCCCAGCCCTTAACTCTGTCATGGTCTCCTCCTTGGTTACTTCTGATCCCTTTTTTGTATTTTGCTGCAGCCCAAAGTGAACGTGGGTTTGGCCATCGGGCTAGTGCTGAGCGCTTTCTTCTCATCAATCAGGAGCAGTTAAAGTGCTTCTCTGGCAAGGCTGCCTCTGAGTCAGATCCCACGCTCTGCCTTGGTAGCAAGATTCCTTACTTGGTGAGGAAATATCCATAGGGCCTGTGTACTTTTTAAACACATTTCAACAAGTATGATCTGTTCATACTTGGGTGTGTTCAGCGAGGCTTTCCAAGGCACTAGGTTTTGTTTCAGTGGTGTGGTGTGCCGCCTCTGATGCCGTGGGTGGGGGGTTTTATGTTGAAACGTGATCCTGGTTTTTGATCTGCATTTATAGAAAAGAGGCTGGGGCTGGGCCGGGCCTGGGAAGGCAGTCTGGGACTTTGATACTTCCCAAAACTAAGTTAACTAACAGGGCTGCTGAGATTCTACCAGGAAATGATTGTGTCCGGGGAAGCAGATCATTGCAGGTCTGTCCGGCCTCTGGAGGACCCTGGGCTTGTCCTTCCTGCAGATCGCAGCCCCCATTCAGAGCCTCCAGGGTGGGGAATATTGCTGTCATCTGTTCTGGTGCCTTATGCCACCATGGGGGTGATGCCTCGGTTCTGAGGAGAAACCTGCTTGTTTTCAGGGCCCCGGGAAACACCAGGGTTCAAGCCTCAGACACTGATGGATTTCTGTGGCTGTGCCGCATGAAGGAGAGGCCCCCGCTTCAGTTTTGAATTGAGGTCTTCAGTTGAAGTTGTTGATCCCAAACCCGTGGATGTGGCTTAGTATCAGGCAGGATGTGTGGTGTTTCCATTCCCTGGGAAGGTGGGGGGGGGAGAGCCCAGACGAGCTGTTCAGTTTCCTAGAGCATCAGGACAGACATGGAGTCCTGCGGACTTTGCTTCTTGCAATCGGAGGAGGCTGGATGTGGACCTCAGAGATGAGAGATCGGCCCTTTCAGAGGTTCCTGGGAGCTGGCTGCAGGGTGCTGGGGAGCCCCGGTGCCCGTCTGTGCCCGGCAGGCCTTGTTAGTGCCTCCATTTCCTTGAGCTTTTCCTGGGAAGAGGCCTTGCTGAGTCCACAGGCGCCTGTTACACACGGAATGCTTCAGTTACCCAGAGAGATATCCTGCTGATGTGGTTGGGTAACAGGGGCAGCCACTGCCGGGGGCTGTGTTGTGTCCCAGAGTGTGCACGGGGGCATCTGGACCCCCAGTTCCTCTGACTGTGACTGCATTTGGAGATGTCTTGGGAGCGGTGAGGAAATTAAAATGAGGGAGGGCCTCAATAAGGAGGGCATCTAATTCAGTGGGACCCATGTCCTTATGAGAGGAGGCCATGGACACACACAGGGCTGGCCCTGTGAGACCGCAGAAGAGGCCACCTATGGGCACAGGAGACGGGCCTCAGGAGGAGCCTGCTCACATCATCACGGGGCATGTTGTTATGGTAGCCCTAGCCAGCTAAGGCAGGGTGGTTCAAAGTGTCATTGAGGACATGCATCTCCCTCAATCCCTGGTCGATGTCTTCTAAACTTGGCCAGTTAAACATTCCTGGCAGTTTCCCCTTCCGACTTCCCCACTGCCAGCCAGGGGGGTTCTGCACGGGCGGACTGCAGAAGGCCTGGATCTCTTCTGGGGAGTCAGCACTCTCTCTCGTGCCCAGGCCTCTGTACGGGTCTAATTATATCCGGAATGCCTCTGATGGGAAGAATCCGTGGCTTTATAAGTGAGTGTTTCCACTTCAGGGAACGGAAGTCTACATGAATGACTTTCCTGCCGCCTTCTGGCACCCAGGCCAGGATCGGGGGAGAAGCTGGGTGAGGGCCCTGTGTCCTGGGGTAGGTGGTGGGTGGGCCCAAGGGCAGACCTGTGGTAGGCGTGGTGCCCTGGCCACCCCTGGGCTGCCCTGGAGTCTCTAGGTGGAGGACGACTCTGGAGGACCTGGAGCCCAGGAGGGAAAGGGGAGCGAGGAGAGTCTAATGGACTGGCTTTGGCCTTTGAGGCTCAGATGAAGTGGGGGCCTCTGTGCGCTCAGCCTGGCTCTGGGCTCTCTCTGTCCTGCCCTCTCTGATCACTCTTCCAGCTCAGTCCTGTTGAAGCTCTTTTCCCCATTGCTTCCCTCTCCCTGCTCCTCTGCCCTTTCTTCCGCTTCCTGCTCCTCTGCCCTTCCCTCCTGCGTGTGTGCAGCAGAGCTGGACGAGTCATGGCCTCTCTGTCCGTGGGTCTTGCACCCAAGGATTTCACCACCTGCAGATGAGAAATGTTTGGGAAGAAAATTACGCCTGTACCGAACATGTCCAGATTCTTTCTCTTACCATTATCCCCTAAGCCGTGTACCGACTGTTCACCTGGTGTGCACACAGCATTGGGTTTCATGAGTCACCCAGAGGACGTGCCTGGGTGATATGTGGAGACAGTGCCATTTTATGTGAGGGGCTTGAGCATCTTTGGATTTGGCATAGGGTGGGGTGCTCTAGGGCCACTTGAAGGGATGACTATACGTTCTTTTGCAAAACTCCTTTGTTGCTCTCTCTCCTAACCTGACCTCTACTTCAGCCTCCCTTTGCAGAATCCAGCACAAGCCTGGGGGTAGAGGCTGTGCTTTCTCTGCATCTGAGGAAGGAAGAGGGCAGACAGGAGGATTGCTGGGCTCCAGGCCAGCCCCACCGTCTGCCGTGAGATCTGGGGCACCGTTGTAACCTGTGACTGCCTTTCTCTATTTGTAAAGTAGGGATAATAATAGTATCCGCCTTCAGGCCCTGGGGAATTAAATGGTTTCGCTGAATTCACATCTATGAAGTGCCTCAGGTTGCACCCGGCCCAGTGCAGTGGACATGGTCACCTTGGGAAGGGCAGCTGTCACCCTGGGGAGGGGACTCTGGGCTGCTGGGGCCTAACTTCCTGGGACCCTGAGCAGAAGTGCAGGAAGGGGATGGTTGTCCCACTGACCTCTCCCTGGTAGGCAGTGGCCCCATTTTACAGAGATGCTGTTTGGTACAAAGCCACCCGGCTTGGAGATTTTGGCCCTGGGAATCTTTACTCAGTTGAAAATACTTTTTGATCTCTTTCAAAACGGAACAGGGCCCTGAAAGTGCTCCAGGTACCACTTCAACAGACAGCCGTGTGCCCTCACGGGCCAGTCCCTGGCCGGCCGGCAGGAGTGTGGGCCCGGCAGATCCGTGGTGCTGAGCCGGCAGGGCTGTGGCACACCCACTCCTGCTGGTGTTTGGTGACAGCCCGTGGAAGCAGAGAGCCCCGGGAGTAGAGGTCTGAGAAGCTCGCTGGCCCGGATGAAGCGTGCCCCTTTTCCCGTCTTTTGCATGAACATTGTTACTTAGTGTCACTTTTCTCACAAGCTGAGATTTCCAGTGACAGCCATGCTTCTCTGGAAACCCTTGCGGGTCAGGGCACAGTGTGGTGGTGTCCCCCCACCCTCTTAGATCCTTGCCCCGGTTCCAGCGCAGCTCCCAGCAACTCCCCAAAGGTGTCATTTTGAGAATGTCTTCAGTGCTCTTGGGGCTGTGCATTACCTCTGGGCGCCCTCACTTGTTAGCCTCTTCTGTCCAGTTCTGAGTCACCCCAGGGGTTCTGTCTCTTTTTCTTGGTACTGGGATAGAACCCAGGGGCACTTTGCCACTGAACGACATCCCCCGCCTTTTTGTTTGTTTTTTTCTTTTTTTAATTTTGGGGCAGGGTCTCACTACGTTGCCAAACCTAGCATCAGACTTGCAGCCTTCCTGTCTCAACCTCCCGAGGTCTTCTCTTTCTCAGTGGACCCTCTGAGCCCCTGGTCAGAAGCATGTGCTTCCTTATTTCTCGGCCCAGCCTGTTCTTCTGCACATTGACCCTCGAATGGCTGGTCCTCGTGGACCAGCCAGCTGCCTCTGGTCCTGGGAATGCAGGGGACTCTCCAGTGAGTCAGCAGCACCCCCTCCTTCGCACAGTGAACCTGGCATACCCCTTTCCAGTGGGTGGGCAGGGGAGCAGTGGTTCCACTGATGACCGCCATGGGGACTTTCTAGAGGCTCTGAGCCTCCCCTCTGACCAGCACCCGCTCCCTGAAATGAAGCAAGTCCTGGCCTCTCCCCAGGCAGCCGCACTCCGGGCAGGCACCCTCCCCAGCCTGTACAGGAACCATGTTTTCATGTTTTCCACCGAGGGAGGGGAACAGGCTTTCTCAGGGCGGCCACCCAAGATCAGCTACAGCTGAGGATTCTGTGGTCAGGGGAAGAAATGAATCACCCTCTTCTCTGTCTTTCCCTAACCACTGGAGACTTCAGGGATAAACTTGCAGGCGGTGGAGGGGGGGCGCTGTGGAAGAGGGGCATAAACAGAGCCCCCCCCGGGGTGCATCCCATGTCATCTGGCTTGTCTCTGGCTTCCGGAATCAGTCTCGAACCAACTTCCTGGACCGACAACAACGTCATCCACGCATCAGGGAGGCATGTGCTTACTCAGAAGTGTGATAAGGGCCGGGGTCCAGAGACAGTGTCACCACCTCTTGGGGGTGGTGATTGTACAGGTGTGGCAGGTCCAGGAGTGCCCAGGGGTCGGGGAGTGGGCAGGTGAGGCCAGCTGGGAAATGTCCAGCTAGCTAGGGACTTCTGTGCCCAGGCTCCAGTGACAGGTAGGATTTAGCTCCTCCTACTGGTCCTAGCAGGAGACGGGTGAGAGTGGGAGGAGTGGGGACACACGGGGGCGTGGTGTCCAGTGGTGACTGGCGGGATGTGGTAGGCAGCAGGCTTGCTGTCACGCAGCAGTGAGCACTTGGCGGGTCATTCCTCTGAGGCACAACCACTGGCGCCATCGTCCTCTCACTGCAGAGGTGAAGACCCAGCGCAGGCTCGAGGCCTGTTTCCCCAGGTCCACGTGGGGTGTGCATCACCGTGGCCATGGAGCCTGGCCCCTGAGCCACAGTGGCAGCCGGGGTGGCATGGGTGGCAGGCCTGGAGTCAAGAGTGGGTTTTGTTGTTGTCTGCAGTACTGGGGATGGGACCCTTGCTATGCTGGGCCAGCACCCCACCTTTGTCCCCAGAGTGGGCATTTTGTTCCTCAGGTGACAGGTCACAGGGGTCTGAGTGGAAATGTGCCATGATTGCAGGGCTAAGGGCGGTTTTCTGAGCGGGAGCTGATTCTGATGTGGGGCAAGCGGGGTGCCTGGCTGGGCGTCCAGGAGGAAGATGTGGGTGGAGAGGAGGGGGCCTGGGCACGTGGGAGGAGACAGCAGGCCTGGAGGGCATGCAGGTGGAGGAGGGGCTTTTGTTTCTGTCCTTTATTAAATGGAACATTAATGGAGGTGATGGTGATTGATGGCACACAGTCCCTCGGCCAGCTCTGAACACCTGGCCTGAGGTTACCCTGACAAGGAATAGGACAGCTGGGAATAGCTGGGGTGGGAGGTGGGCAGCCAGGGCTGCAGAGAGGGCCCCTGCAGCCAGCCTCTGTCCTGTGATCGTGACATGGGGCTTGGTGACACGGATTCGATGCCCCTGCGCAGGCCTCAGACTCTCCCAGGGATGGAGTCAGATGGCTAAGTGTCCAGGAGATGGCACTGTGGTGGTCCAAGGACCATGTTTGAGGATCCCTGGTTCAGAGGCTGGGGTTTGAGCTTGCCCACGGTGGGGTCTTAGAGGTACCAGGGCAGGGGAGTAGCGTCGGGCATAGACTGTGATGTTGCTTGGCCTTCAGTAGATAGGGCAGGAAGAGCCAGGAGGTGCGTCTGCAGGGCTGAGGTGGGACGGAGGCTTGGAAGTGAGCCCCAGTCACTGCGGGGGAGATTGTGAGAGGCCGGTCAGTGTGGGAGGTTGTGGGCAGAGGACAGGCTGTGGGGCCAAGGGGCAGGGCAGATGTTAGCCCTGGGTCAGTCACCATGTGGCCACAAGAGGTGGTCAGGGAACTCGAGGAGGCGCCAGATGTGATGGGGCTCAGCTGGTCACCTCCTCTGAGGAGGAGAAGCCTTATGGGAGCCACCAGGAATAAAGGGACCTGGGAGTCCTTTCAACCTGCTTCCTGTAACCCCCTTGTCAAGCAGAATGGCAGCGTCTTGGGCTGTGACGGGGCTCCCTCGTCAGAGTGCCTTTTCAGGCTGCCCTTACCCCCTGGCGGTGTCCTGGAGCTGAGAAGCTCCTTTCCAGGTTCCACAAGTTTGGTGTTGGTCACCGCCGGCCAGGTCTCCATCCTCAACAGCACTTTAGGGGATGGAGAGTGGCCCTGGCAGGAGGACGTGTGAGACTAGGGTGCTGCGGATCATACAGCCGGCACCGTTGGGTTCATCACCCCCTCTTGATCTGGAATCACTGGTGGTTTCGAGGGTGGGCGTCAGGAACTGGAAAGTGGCTTAGCGGCTGTGGAGTGGTCTGTCCTCTGATGGCGTCCCCGTGTCCCTCACCTCCCTGCCCCCAAACGTAGCCCTGTTCTTGCTGGCTGCTGGTGGTTAGTGTACGGCAAGTGGAGGAGGAGACCCACATTTTCTATCCTGTTGGTATGTCAGGAGTGATCCTGGGGCCCAGTTTTGTCCCAAGAGCTCCAGTGCTAGTTGTGACCACCGTGGGAGGTGGCCACGGCCACCCACTGCTACAGTTGGCTCATCCTCTGCGCTTGGGGACACTTGAGCAGAGACTTTGTGCTGATGCAGGTAGGGAATGTCCCTGTGTCTTCTCTGACTGGTGCCTGGAGGATGGGGGGTTGGGCTTTTTGAACAGGCATCTCAGATGTTCTGCTTTGGCATTTACAGAAAAAATAAATAAATTGTATCTTCAAGACCCCTAGGTATGGATAAAAGATTAACAAATGTCTCTACAATCAAACCCCACCTGGGATGCAGAAGTGGTAACATGTAAAAACAGGCTTCTCCAGAAGCTGTGCTCTGGAGACTGATAAAGACCCCAGGGCATTATTTGTGGCCTGGATTTTTTGATTTTCCTGTAAGTCCCGGATTTTCTAAATCTCTGGGGTCAGCAAATCTAAAAGAAAGCTTGGTTCCAGATGTCATGAGACGGATTTAGGTGGCTTTCAGTCTCCAGTGGCTCATGGTATTTGTTCTCATCTGGGAAACTGTTAGGAAAATCCGGATCTGATGCTCCCCCATGCTTTGCTTTGCTGGGAACATCTTCTTAAGACAATCTTGTGGATCTGGTGTTAGAAGAGTCCCTTGCAGTGAATCCTGCAGAGTAAAATGTGCCAGATAGGCCTGTGCCTGTGCACGAAGTCTAGGAAGACGAGGTCATGCACAGGGATTTCCGAGCCTCTCTGTGTGCCTGCTTCAGAGCTGCCTTGCATTGGTTGAAGGTCAGGTGAGCAGTGATGTGTTCACCTGGTCACATCCTCTCAGTTCCTCAGCTGCATCTCCACAGAGCTAGGTGGAGTCTGGGGAGGAAGGAGCATCATCCTGTCTGCTGACTGTGCCTGCCTTCAACCAGCCTTGCCTTGCGTGGGAGCTGCTGCTGTTTCCGTAAAGCAATGTCTTAAATTTAATGTCTTAAATCCTGTGTGCCTGACAGCAAGAAAACACCAGGACATTTCTGACCCTCCCATGTTTGGGAGCCTCCTCATAATGGACCCTTACTAGAACGTTATAAAACCAGTCTTGTCATTGGCAGATGTTGGAGGATGTGGACTCTCATTTGGGTTTAGATACTTCCTTTGGTCTCATCACAGGCTGTGTAGCGAAAGGACTGGTCTGAATCCCTCAGTGTTCCTTTGCATGGGGCAGATGACAGTCTTCCTCCATCATTTGGTGGCTCCCATTTGCAGAGGGTGACACCTGTGTGAGATGTGCAGGGGAGGGGAGTGAGAGCAGGCCACCAGATCTCAGGGCTCTGTGAGGACCACGGGTTGGACCTTAATACACCTTGCTTTAATTAAAACTAGTGCAACGTTGCTTAGATGTAGACTTTTTAAATTTTTTTAACCCTTCTGGCATTTTAACAATTCCCATGATACGTGTGCATTTTAAATAATTTAAACTGATGAGTTATCTGTCACAGGTGAGGGCTGTAGGTGCCTCATCTACAACCCTTCCCCTATTTCCTGTTTGGAAACTGCAAATAGTCACTTCTATTTTTATAGAAACCCTTTGGAGCTTTTCACTAATATATGCAGAGGTGGGAAAGAATGGCTGGATTAAAAAATAGTGAAATGAAAGGCTGGGAAATGTCACTTCATTTCCACATGAGTGCGTCCTGCCTGTCCCTTTGAAGCAGAACTCACCTGCTGCAGTTTTGCCCCCAGGGACCATTTGGCAATGTCTGGAGACATTTTTGACTGGCACACTTGGGGAGGGGCTTCCTGGCATCCAGTGGGTGGAGCCCAGGGCTGCTGCTCCACCGCCTGTGGTGCACAGGACACCCCACAACAAAGAACCACCCAGCTCAATCTCATTAGTGCCCAAGGGGAGACACCCTGTCTGGGCGAAGGCCACAGACCACCTCCCATTTGGAGCCATTTTTTGTTGTTTTAGGTTTGAACAGTTGTTTCCTGCCTTTCTCTTTCCTGTCTCTTTCTTACCACATCTAACCCTTCCTTCTGCTGTTGGCTTTGGATGACACCTGTCAGTCCTCAGCCACCACCCTGTCCCCACCAGTTCCCCTGGTCCCTGCTCAGAGTTCCGGGCATGCCAGTGCTTCCTACCTCCGTTCACCTGCAGGTGGGCGTCTAGCTCAAGTGCTCACGTCCACTGCCCTGCGGGGTTGAGGATCCTGCTTGGCCTCAGATGAACTCCTCTGCGGTAGAGGTCGACCCTGCTGAGTGTCAGCATCGTGTGTGTTCGTCTGTCATCCAAGAGTCTGGGGAAGGCTGCTCAGAGGAGCCCTGTGTTGGCAGGACACTGAGCTGGGCTCAAGCCCCCTTCTCTGCCCTTCCCACCCACAAGGACTCCCAGCTCCGCGCCCCTCCTGGGTGGGTCCACAGATGCCTTCTGACTGGAAGGAGACTGAGGAAACCCTTTCTTCTAAGGTCAAGCCAAATTCAGTTTGGATAAGTAGCCCCTACCCTCCTCCCTCATTAATGTCTAAACTGTGACCTTGCTGTCCTCGAGGTGACATTGAGGAGCCTCAGGTGCTATTGAAAAGACATGGAGGACAGGTGATGCCTGTCGGGTTACTTCACACACGGCTGACATCTCCATGGCCCTGCTGGCAGGGACTGCATCTGTGGCTGGTCTTGGGGAGCAGCCTGGGGAGGAGGACCTCTTGTGGGTTTTCTTTGCTGAGTTAGGAGGCCCCTGCCCTGTCCTTCCTCAGTTGGCAGGACAGAGTCAAGTCCTCATCTCTTACACAATTCCACTTATAACCTTCAGCTTGCCAAATGAGAAAATTGGGGTCCCTCAGGAGTTCAGCACAGGGATGTGTGGCACAGGGCGTGTGTGGCAGAGGGATCAGTCCCTCGAAGCTGAGACCATAACTCCTCCAGCCTTAATGATCTGACTTGAGCCTCATGTTGAAAGGTAAAATGTATAAAAGCTCTGGCAAAACGCAAGTGTCTTTCCGTTTATTTCTTCAACGTCTGTCAGTCATCTGGTTACCAGAAAATAGCCTTTAAGGACCCCTCTGAGAAGCCTTTGTTGGCCTTGGAGTGGGCATGCTGAGGCCTGGGCAT
This sequence comes from Marmota flaviventris, assembly GCF_047511675.1. Lineage (NCBI taxonomy): Eukaryota > Metazoa > Chordata > Mammalia > Rodentia > Sciuridae > Marmota > Marmota flaviventris. Next base: position 4,599,043 of record NC_092508.1, on the reverse strand, counting down.
GCTTGGTGGTTGGCTGGTTTCCTTTGCCCGCAGCCGAGGTTCTGCTAAGAGGCTGTAAACGTGATTACTAGCTGTCAAGTGGTGTCATTTGGAAAGTGAGCTTGTGACGCTTGCTCGCTCGCAGAAGCCGACTGCCAGAGGTTCCCTTGAAGTCAGCCTTGGAAGCCCTCCTGATGATTTCCGGATCCTGTTGTCATCAAGGGGGTTTAATTCATGGCTGCTAGAATGGCCCAGGACAGAGTGGTGGAGGGTGGCCAAAGATCTACGAACCTGGGACCTGGAGAGGAAGGGGCCTAGGGGCTGTCAGCCCTCTGCCGTCCGTCCTGCCCTCTAGGTCAGCAGGTCCCTGCCGCCTGGCTGCTGTGTGGTTTGGGTGTAGCAGTGAGCTCCGCTACATGACATTTTTTTTTTTATGTCAAAATGGTAATATGCTGTATGGCATAGAAAAATCAAGAAATGTTGGTCTAGTGGAGTCCAAGAGCTGTAGGAAAATAAAGCCAGATGCCACTCAGATATGGACAGCATGAAGATTTTCTTTCTTTTAGAGAAGGCAGGTCTGGCTTTGTGAAAGGGGATTTAGATTTCAGAGTGACAGGCTCTGGAGCCCGTGTCCTCTATGCAACGGGAGAGCCCATGTCTCCAGGGCAGCGGGGAGAGGCAGTTCTCTGCCACCAGGCTTTTCTGCCCAGATGGCCAGACCTGACCTGGACTCCTTGAGGATGGGGAAATCGGTGCTTGTTCCTGGGGGTAGTGCAGAAAGGAGCACACTGGAGGAGGAGGCTCTTGGAAGATTTGGTGCTGTCTAAGGTGGCGCCAATGGATTCTTCTACTCTGCAGCCTGCGTTCTACTACAGCAGAGCACAAAACCTGGGGTGGATTCCAGACAAAGGCACAGATTGGGTAACACCCACAGTCCAGCATTTGAACTTTTAAGGAATGCTATTTTTTTATTTACTTGTTTATTTTACTTTGGGCTCTGCAGATGCCTCAGATAACAAGCAACAGGTTAATTGTGGACCAGCTACTTTCCTATTAAAGCTCAGCTCCAAATTTGAAATTTGCCAGAGTCTTGGATAGTGAGGCGGGGTCCCAGCCAAGTTGGGAACTCGGGTTCTGGTCCCACCACTGCCCCCGGAAGTGCTCCCTCCCGCCAGCATGGAGCTTCAGTTTCTCAGCTCACAATCCCGTGGCCTTTATGTCCGCACACCTGCAGCTGTGAAGTTTGGGACTTTTGCTGAATCTTAGTGGTGGTGGTTCATTAGCATGCAGGGCACTGCAGCCATCTCTGGGTTGTCACTCACGTTTTTATCTCTCTTCATGGCAAAATCATTTAGCAGTAGTATTCTCTTGCAAGTTTATGAAATCTTTGAGGACAGAGACCCTGCCTTGTCATCGTGAAGCACTGCAGTAATAGTATATATTTAATGAATAAAAGAGCCAGCAGAGAAACAAATGAGTGAAAATCTGATAAGAATATCTCCTGTTCTTATCAAGGCATCATTTACTGTTTGTTGTTTAGTGTCAAGTTTGGTAATATTCATATATAGTTGTTTTGCTTTTTGTTGTTACCAAAGGAGAATGCTAATACGTACTTAGACCAAAGAAATTAACAGTAGCTCAGGCATGGCACAGGCAGTGTGACCCCCAGACCTTAGGTCTACCCTCACTAGTGAGCTGTGCAGTCTTGGGGGAATGTACCCTCTCTCTCTGAGCTTCTGCATCCCCCTAGCCCAGTGGCTCTAGAAATGTTCTGAGAGGTGCTTCCTGCTTGGCTACCACTCCAGAAGTTGGTGGTTCTTGGGTCTCATCAAAGGTCAGATGGATCTACCCTCAGGACCTCACCATTCATTGAAGACATGCCAGCACCACTTCCAGAGCCCCGGAGTTCAAGTGTAAGGTGCAGCAAGCCACAGCCCTGTGAAGGTGGAAATCATGTGGAAGCTAGAGGCCACTGATGGTGGTCAGATGCATTTCCAGGGTCCTCTAAGAAAATAAAAGGAATCATCTAGCATCTGATTTATTTCATCAAACTTGAAAATTTCACTGAGGCAAACATCCAGGTTTCTTAGACCTTCAGAAAAGACCTTACATGATTTATTCTTATGTCACTTCCAGTGTCATGAACACGGTAGATGTCACAAAATGTTACAAGGTTAAAGTGGGGGAAGGAGGGCAGTCCCCTACTGTGCCTGTGGTCCAGAGCCCCCAAGCAGTGCTTGGCCTCCCTGTCCCCATCTTACCTAGGGCCTTCCCAGCCTAGGGCAGACCAGGTAGGCCTCCTGGCTGGATTAGCATTGTGTTTTTCTTCTGGGACTTTTAAACACAAACTCTGACACAGTACATCTGTGAACACAGAGAACTGACCTGTTGATCAGCTACGTAAGAATACTGTGCCTTGTCAAGTGATTCAAGACCATTAGCAGTTGGAGCCAAGGGGGAGAATTTGATGGAAGGGAAATTCAACTTTAAATATCCATGGTGACTCAGAATGCCTGGCCCTAGTGTCCTTCCCAGATTGGTGCTCCCCAGAGTGCTCAAGATTTTGATGCTGTTTTCTTCACCTCCATGTTAACATGGAAGATCTGAGAGGACTAGTAAGCGGGTAAGCCAGGTTTGCCCTCCTGCATGCCCACAGCTTTCTCTTGCCTGTTGGCATGGATAGCAAGTATTTGGCTGTAAGGAACCTTCCCCCACACATTGGGATTTAAAATGCCCCTAAAAATTACTTAGGAGACAAACTGTGGTACTCCTCCCAGAGGCCAGTGGCCCAGTACCCAGGGGAGCTGCTGTCTTCTCTTTGTTCTTGTCTTCCCGGGAGCCTACCTGTACCAGGGTCACAAGTACCAAAGATACTTCTAAAAAAGTTTGAGGGCTGGGGCTCAGTGGTAGAGCCCAGCACTCATGGAGCACTGGGTTCGATCCTCAGCACCACATAAAAATAAAATAGGGGTATTGTGTCCACTTACAGCTAAAAAAAAATACATATTTTAAAACAAGTCGTTTGAGTTGCATCTTTTTCAGAGCTGCGTGGTTGGTTATGAGAGATGCCTCCGACAAACCGGCAGCAGGTGGGAGATCAACCTTATTTTGGTTTTGCAGACCAGGCCCTGGAGCACGGGTAGATTTAGTTAGGGTTCACGCCTGCGTGCAGGCTGCTGCCCTAGAGGATCCGGTCTGCACAGCCTTGATCCACCCCGGCGCTTGGCCCTGGCCGCCCGCCGCGCTCGCCTCCGCCGCCGCGCTCCCGGGACTCTGCCGGCCGGGCTGAGCGCGCGGCCCGCGGTCTCTGCACGTCGGCCCCCGCCCGTCCGCCCCGCCCCGGCGCGCATTTCCATTTTAAACCGCCGCCCGCCCGCCCGCCCCTCGACCGCGGCCAGCGCAGCTGCCCGCGTCCGGAGCCCAGCGAGTGGCGGAGGCTGCGGAGTCCCCGAACTGTGCACGAAAGGCCCGGAGATGCGCACGGGTCCCGCGCTGTAGACAATGAAGCCGCGGGCGCCGCCGCCCGCCCTGGGCCCTGCGCGCCGCGACCGCACCTGCTGGCGAGACCATCCCTGCGCCTGACCGCCCGCCGCTCCGCCCCATCCGGCCCCCGGCGGCCCATGGCTCGGCGACCCGGACCCGGACCCTAGCACTTGGGCCGCGCGGCGCACGGGCTGACGGGCACCAGGGGCGCCGTCCCCGCGGCCTGAGCGCGGCCCTCGCTGCGAGTGGGGGGCGTGGGCCCCAGTCTCGTCTGGCCACTCTCCCCGTCTTAGTCGGCGACTGCCTCGACTGCGCGTCCAGACGGGCGGACGCGCTGGATGCGGCGGGGTTCAGGCGGGTGGCGCGGCGGCAGCGGCCCCGGGAGACATGTACCTGCTGGACGGCAGCGGCGAGCACGCGTCGCCGCCCGCGGACGCAATGCCGCGCGGGACGCCCCCCAGGAAGACTGTCTACCGCATCTCGGTGACCATGGTCAGAAAGGAGCAGCTCCCGGAGCCGGGCTCCGGTGGCCCCGGCCCGCGTCTGGCACCGCGACCCCGGCCCGCGCGTTCCCCGGACGCACCCGGGCGGCTCGTGGAAGAGGCCGAGGAGGCTGCGGGCACTGAGGACCTGGAGGGGCTCCAGTCGCGAGCCTGGGACTTCCGTACCTTCCGCACTCGCAGCACTGGGCAGCTGGAGCTCGGGAGGCTCCGGCCATGCTCAAGCGGCCCCGAGTCTGCGGCCCTGGCGGGCAGTCCCCAGGCCGTGGAGGGGTCCGGCTCTCCAGAGCCCTGCAGCCCCGATATGGAGGGGCCCCGGGCCGCGCCCCTGCGGCGTAGTCTCAGCTTCAGGGACTGGAGCGGGTCTGAGGCACCTCGGAGCCCGGCCCTGAGCAGCGGGAGGCGCCACAGCAGCTCCGGAAGCCTCGCATGGCCGCTGGGCGACGAGGCCGAGGCTGGCCTTGAGGCCGCCCTGGAACCCGCCACCGCTGCACAGCCAGCCTCGGAGAAACGCAATACCCTGGATGTTGGCGAGGTGCTCAGCAAGAACGATGCGCTCTCCGACCTGGAGCGCTGGGAGCGCAGTAAGAGCAAGAACCGCACGCTGGACAACAGCGACCTGCAGCGGCTGGAGCGCGCGCGGGCCGCGGCTGCGGGGCCCGGAGCAGCCTCTGAGCACCGACTACTGCGTTTCTTCAGTGGCATCTTCGCGCGTCGAGACGGCGGCCCTGGCAGCGGGCCCTCCCCTCGAAGCGGTGCCTCGCGATCGCGTGGCTACTTCAGCAGCCTGCGGCGAGCCCCAGCGGATGCACACTCTTCCAGTGCAGAGAGCATCGATGGCTCCCCGCGTAGAGGTGGGCAGCCTGGCCGGTGGGCTCCAGGGAAGCGGGGAGTGGCGGTGAGCAGCTTAGGGATCTGCTGGCTCAGGTCACAGACCAGTGAGCGCCTGTACCCTGTATGAACTCTGTGCTGTTTCCCCAAGGGTACTGAGGCAGTCTGGTTGTTGCTGACTGCCCCTGCTCCTGGCTTTGTGTAGTAGCTCTTTTGAGGTCTATCACTTCAGCCATGGTGAACTTGACCCGGGAAAGCTCACCTGGGCTGCCTCTCCTGCAGGTGCTGGCTCAGCCATTAGCAGGCTCCTGAACACCATGCAGACTGTGCTGCTTGAGGGGCTGCTTGAGGGAACCAGACTTGGCCTTGGTAACTGCCCAGGTGCAACTGCCTGGCCAAGGGAAGCCAGCCTTCCTCTTGGTGTATTCCACACTGCTCCCTCCCAAAGGCAGTCTGCCTGTTGGTTCTGCCGCCAGTGACTGCTGGGGTGTGGCCTTGGCTGATTTGCCTGCCTCCACTAGCAGAACTCTTGATAAAGACAGAGCTGGGTGGGAGGTGGAGAGAAGGGATTTAAAATGCCCCTCTCCACAGCTTTTCTGCCAAGTGTGTTCTCAAGGGAAAGCAAGTCTGGAGCAGAATTCTTTTTTCTAGTAATGTGTGCGAGGCAACCAGCAGGAAAGCCACAGCTCTACAGTCCATGCTGAACCCTAACCCCCTGCTCTCTCACCTGCGGGGAGGGGTTGGAGGCAGACAGGAGAATATTCTCCTGCAGGAATTAGTTAACCTGCTAGCATTTAGTGACCAGAAGCCTGCAGAAATTGCACAACACTGACCCAATCTCAGCATCCTCTGAAGGGCAAAGGCTGGGTACAGTGTGGGGTTAGATTGTTGTCCTAGGGTGCGAGATAAAGTATACCTGTAACCACAGGTGTGTTGCCATGCATCTCACTACCAGGAAATCCTTAATCATTCCTGCACCCTGATTACCAAGCTCTGCTGCCAGCCCAGGTGAAGGTGGTCAAAGCCATGAAGGGTGGCTGTTGGTTAGCTGATTTCAGCTGCTGCCTAGCCAGCCCTGGAGAGAGTTGCTCCTGAGTGTGCAGGTATACAGGTTAGCTCCAAGATGCAAGGTAAGTCAACCATAGCACAGGAGTCGCTAGCCTGGCGGAAGCGTTGAAAGGTAAACTGAAGGCAAAATGGCCGTGTTTTTAAATGCTGCCGATGGTCCTCAAGTGTAGAGATGTCCAAAACCAGGTGGATAAATGTGTAGTTGTGTTCATATCCCCGGGTTTATTTTATGAGCAAGGAAACGACAGGAAGTTACCTGTTGCCAGGCTTGGCTGTTTGGTTTGTCGTGTTTCTTGTTTTAACGTGCCTTGGGACATAGTGTTTGACTCTGACTATTAGTCCATTTCACCCTGAATGCTCTTAAAATGTTAGAGAAAGGCATGGTTGTGAAAGGCTTGGTTTGCTTGGAGTTGATATTGCCATCATTTGTGTTCAGAGGAGGTTCAAATCTGAAGGTCCTGTTTCTCCCTCTAATACCAGGTTTGTGTCTTTGTTCTTGTGGACTTCGTAGAAAATAGTAATTAGCTGCTTGGGTTCCAGAGAAGTACCCATCTCTGTGTGTGAGAGGGAGAGAAAGCGATGCACAGCCATGATTCTAGAAGGAACAAGCTTCATCATGGTACCTGTTGATACAAGTTAAAAGCATTTGAGGTTTTGGTGTTGCCTTTTCTGGAACAAATGGATTGATAGTAGATTTGCAGTAGTAAAGGTGTGAAGTGTATTGGAATTTCTTCCCTAGGGCAGTATAACTTAACAGTAGTAATAATTACAGTAATGCTCAGTTGCTCCCTTATGCTCAGTCTTTTTCTGGATGGAATCATGTTGGTCTGGAGGTCTAACAACACTACTAGCATTGTGGGTTTTGCAGAAAAACTGAATTTTTAAATGAGCTAGGTGACAGTGCACACATTAATTCTAGGGCCTTGCTTCTAACTTCAGAAGTTCTAGGCAGTTTTTTTAAAGCTGCAGCTGGGTAAAATCTTTGCTTTGGGTGACCACATCTGAAGCCTTAGTAGCCCAAGGTTTTGGTGCGGCTGCCACTACTGTGCCTGCTACAGGTGAACTTGGTAGAACCTGTAGCTTTCAGGGTTTCTTGTTTTATTAGACTTCTTCAGTTTTTATGTGTTCTTTTCCTGTGACATAAATTATTCACGATTTAGGTGTTGTTTAATGAAGTTTGGAATTTAGGAGAAAGTTCCACCCTGAGTTCATGTCCAGATGCTGTGGAGCCCCCATACTCAGTTTCCTTGTACACATTGCTGAGGGCAGGTTTACAGAGCCCTGACCAAACCCTCCAGCCAAGTGGGTTTGCAGAACTCAGCAATTTGGGCTGTTAGGAAGGTGAAGTGGTGCATGTTGTAGAACACCACTTGTGAGGTGGGACAGCTCACTCAAGTCACACACTGTCATTTTGTAGCAAAGCCCGAGACTGATCACACTCAGTGGAATAAACAGTGATTAAAAATAGCCTCATGTCAGCTCAAGTCTGCTTTGCCACACAGACTTTGCCAAGTATTTATGAACAAAAGTTCCATTCTTGGGCGTTTTTGGTTTCAGAATTACATCTACTGATGACCTGAAACATGATAGGCATCTTGAGGTGCATGTCTTTAAATCTTGACCATAATGTTAAAATTTGGGGTTCACAAAAACCTAAAGAAAATTAGAGGTGTCGTCACCTAGTGTTAGAATCTTTCTTTAAGGGAAAAAAAAAGCTGTACAATTTTTGCATTGGTCAGAAGAAAATTAATTTTACAAGACTGCAATTATTACATTAAGTGGCTTATTTGGTTTCTTAAAAGTAAACGCTGTCAGTCTTGGATAAGGTGTTCCTACTAGTATAGCAAAGCAAGATGGTTAGTCTTATTTTACAACATGCGCGGATTCTCCTGTATGCCACCTTTGGTTTTCCCTTAACTGAGGGCATTTAGGAGGACAGGATTGAAACGTCTGCTCTTGTACGAGGGTTCCTGTGTGCTTTCAGACCCTGCTGGGGCTCCTCTGTGAGGCCACCGCTGTTCTTCCCCAGACATGGAACATTGGCTCCTAGAGAGGCTCCTTTGCAAGGCTCACAGCGACTGGCACACCAGCAGGCATTTCAGGGCTCGGTATCACACCCAGGACAGTGTTGTTACCTGATGCACATGTACTAGGGCAGAGTCTATTGGCACAGTATGATTTAATACAGGGAACAACCAAGCAGTAAGTGATTAATGACATTGTAGGCTGCCACTCCAGCCCATCTTCTTTGCATCTCAAAAGAAGCTGTTTGAGCTGGCCTGCCAACACTCCCTGGAACCAGCTGCCCGCCCAGAGTAGCCTTTAGGGTGTTCTTTTGCTATCTGGGAGGATTGATTACAGCAATAAAGTGATTTCATTGAAAGCTGTGGCTAAGGTTAGCTTTTTAAATTAGTAATTTACAACTGACTTTTGACACCTTATTTTATCAGTGGCTTCATTAATTTCTGATCCCCTTGATTTGTGTCACTCAGGCACTGTAAGGTGAGAGACTTAAAACAAACTCTTTAATGGAGAAAAGAAGGAAGCAACAATTAAATGTCATAAAATCACCGATGTAGCTTGAAACATTGTTTTAAACCTGATCCCATGTGTTTGGGGTGAAACTATGTAACTCAGAACTTTTTCATTTGAAACATTTTGAACTGATTATACACTCAGTCTTTATTATTAAAGCTGAGTATTCCTAGATAGAGTTCACTTGCTTTTGATAAATGCCTCCAGACGGGCCGTGTCAGATCTATTGTGTGTGATAAGTCTGGGATTGCCCCTCTGGAGATGGAGCAGCTGACATGGGGTGCTGGGAAGAGCACCTTGAAGGTCCTCAAGGACCCCCGTCCTTTTTAAATATATAATTTTAGTTGTCAATGGACTTTTATTTTATTTATTTATATGTGGTGCTGAGAATTGAACCCAGTGCTCACACATGCTAGACAAGTGCTCTGCCACTGAGCCACAACCCCAGCCCCCTCAGCCCCTTTGGGCAACTACTTGGGGCTCAGACTATGTTTATTCCAGCTAGAGCCAAGTTTCAGACATCCTGGGCTGGTGTATCCTACTACCAAAGGAATTTTCAGAAAGTGCATCTGCTGTAGAGATTCTGCTTTTAACACAGGTCCTCGCAGCAAACTGCTGGGTCATATGTTTGACAAACACCCTTTGTTAGGAAGCGCTGGCTGTGGTGTTTTAAGTCATCCCTGTCTCTGTATTGACAGGCACTTGCTGAGCTTTCCTTGTGTATGGTGTGTTCTTTAGGCGGCAGGCACTAGAGTCCACTACAGCACAGTTCCTGTCGCCGGAGGTCAGTGGCCTATTGGGGGAGATGGAGGAGTTCCCACGAATCCCAACCCCACGGGGTGCTGCAGGGAAGCCGGGGCTGTTTCTCTGCACAGCATCTCTGTATCAGAGCCCGGTTCCAGACTTCCTTTCCGTGCCAGTTGAGTAGAGGACCCTGCAGGGCATGGAGCGTATGTCCTTGAGGACTGCAGAGTTGGGAGCACGTTGGTGGGAGGGATTGAAGAGAGAAGATGGGTCGTGTGTCCTTGAGTTAGTGCAGGCCCCAGACAGGTAAGGTGAGCTAGACCTTGCAGGATCAGTGCCAGCTTACCGGGTAGAGAGGACTCTCCAGCAGCAAGGGGGCTGGCACTTCTGTAGTTGACTCCTAAGCTCTCGGTCCAGTTCTCATATCTATGACTAATGCCAACACTACGCATACAAAAGGACGTCACTGTTTGTACACTCTTTTTTAAGAAAAACATTTGTATTTTTGGCCTAAGGTTTTGTTTTCTGGTAGGAATTCTGTAGGCCCTCCCTCCCACCCACCCACTCAGTCTGGGATTCTAACCGAGGGCCTTGCGCTGTTACTTTTTTCTGCAATGATTTGGAATAATGATGTTAATTTAAAACGATGTTAGTATAAAATTAGAAAAAACAAAAGGGGTATGGGAGGAGTTTATTAGTTGAAGGCCGTTCCATCATTGGGGTAGGCAGAGAGAGTTCCGCTGTGGTGATTTTGCCAGGTGGTTAAAAACAGAAATGGTATTAAGGTCAACAGATTAGTGAAAAGAGGGGAGATTATTGTTTTTTTATTGTTTTGAGAGACGAGCCATCTGCCCAGGCACTGTCGCTGGGCTGCTGATCTTTGTGGGTGATGGCTCCTCACTCTGCCGGCTGCAGCAAGCACTCGCCTTGATCATCTCTGTCTTCAACAGAAGCCTGTCTTGAGACTTGACTGTAGATGCTCCTAGCATTAAAAACAAAAAACACTGGTGCACATCTGCTCACTTGACTGGTTTTAGTTCAAGGATGGGTCTTGGCCCTCTGTCTTCTTGTAATCTCTTCTTGTTTTCATTTTCCCAGCTGTTTTCCAGCCATGACATTGCTAACAGACCTAAATGCACAGCACACAGGTCACTTCCTTGGCCCAGGAGGCAAGGGCACCCTGGGCACCTGGGGAAGCCTCGTGAAAGGACCCTCTTGGGTTCTCCTTTTCTAACAGGTGAAGGTAATTTTAGTGGAGGGGAAACAGGGTCCTTCCCAACTCTGTGCTTAGCTGGGAATGGTGAAGAAGTGTTGAATCTGTTTCTGGCGTGACGCTGGGTGCAGGATCTTACGTGATGTAGCATGCTCCTCCCTGGTCAGCATGTGAGAAGGCTCCCTCTGTTCCATGGACTGATTGCTGGTGGGCTCAGTGAGCTGCAAGTGCCCTTGAGTGGATGTCCATTTGTTTGTGATGATTGTCAAAGGCGACCTGTGTTTGCTCTTGCCCTCTGTGCCTGTCATCGCAAGGGCTTCTTTGAGTGGGTCTGCTGACTGCCAGACACTTGAGAATTGACTCTGAACAATGCCACCAGCCTTTCTGGTACAGCCCTGCTCTCTAGCTCTGAGAGTAGTCACCCAGATGCACTTCTGTGGACAACCGTGCCAGAGGTTTATTCATCTAGTTTTGCCTTTGTATTCCAAAAAAAAAAAAGGTAGCTTGCTCTCTCCTACGCCCCTGTCTTTCCTCCTTAGGAATGGATGGTTGCTCACCATGCTCTTGGCCCCAGGCACTGCTGGCTTTTCTGTCCGGGTGCCATGCAGCTCATCCATAACTCCAAGAGGCTCCAGAATCCAGTTCTTCTGGTTCCCAAACCAAGACTCCAACCTTCTGAGAGAGCTTGCTCTCTCTGGAATTCAGGAGTCGAGGCCAGTCCTGCTTTCCCACCCTGGTTTGTGGAAGCCTGGAAGCCACATTCATCTCCGGCTCTAGGACTTGTTATTTGGGGAGGTGGAGAAGTCCGCGCAGTATTTAAGCAGCAGACATAAAGACATGGTAGTCAGCACAGATCAGTGGAACCAGAGGGAGGGAGATTTGCCTCGGAACCCGGAGCCACTTCAGAAATATAGCATCCCACCTTGGACCAGGCCATCCACAGAGGCCCTGCCTGCCACAGGGGGCTCCACGCACAGGCTCCACGCCAGGTGCATGGGGAGGGTCTCCAGGTCAGTTGTCTGGGGTCACAGTTGATGGTCCCAGAATTCTCCCAGATGCCGATGCCGTTTGCCCCTGGCCCCTCTGAGGTAGAGGCTTGCTCGAAGGAAGGAGGGAGGGAGGGAGGAAGGAAGGGAGGGAGGGAGGAAGGAGGGAAGGAGGGAGGGAAGGAAGGAAGGAGTTTCTCCTGCTTGCCCTTTTCCCACCCTCCTCCCCTGCCTTTGGCTGCTGTGTGGTGCTCCTGGCTTATCTGAGAGTCTTGCCTGCCGGCAAGGAGGCACTCCACGGGACGCCTGCCCTGTCCTCCTTGCTGGCTCCCCTGCAGCTACTCCTGCCTCAGTGCTTCGGGCCTTCTAGGTGCAGCTTTGGCCCCCAGGCCCCTCAGGTCCTACGCCGTTTGTCCTCTGCACCCAGGTGGTGGGCGATGGCTGCATGCCTCTTCCCCATTCTCCCTCAGCATTGCCCTCTGGCTGCTTGCTCTGGTGCCTGGACTCACAGCCAGCCTGGGCCTTGAGGGGAGCTGTGCAGGCAGGAAGGAAGCTTGGGTCCTCTCTTATGGAGGGCAATTTAGATCACCCTGGGGAGGGCCAGCATGGGGTCGAGGAGTGGTTGTGTGGTCTTGGCTTCTAGGCTCTGGGTAGCAAGGCAATGCTGGCAAGCCCCATGCCACTCGGAGCAGCCCTCTAAGGTCCAGGGTTTGGTGGGTCTTGGCTGCTGCACCCAGGAGGTGTCATGAAGGCAAACAAGTGGAGGTGACAGCGCGTCCCAAACTGTAGGCCAGCAGGGCGGCTGTGCCTATGATATGTTTTGCCAGGGTCTTAAAGGCAGGAACTCCTGAGACGAGGGCACAGTTGATTTCTGGTTACCTGGAGTGTACCCTTGCCCAGGTGGAGTTCCTGCGTCCTATAACTCCAGGTGTAAGCTCACCTTCTCTTTCGTTTCCACTGCTTTCCGGGTATTTCTCATGACCTTCAGTTTAACCACTTCTTTTAAAACTATTGACCGTTTTCCCTTAAGATTATAAGCAGGGAGAACAGAGCCTCTTCCCCGCCCCTTGGCTTAGTTCCCCCTTAACTGGAGGAGAACTGGTGCTGTAACTCTGCAGCAGAAGGATCCCTTCACTCCTGGTACAAGCCAAGAGTGTGTTGGTTGCAGAAAGCTGGTCTGAGAGCTGCATCTTCACTTGCTTTCCCTGGCCTGCTGTGTTCTCCTCTTGTGGGAACAGACAGACGGACAGACAGATGGATGGATAGCAAGCAGAGACTAGTTTCCCTTCAGATCTTATTTAATATGCATTACATGTAATATGTACACATTACATGTATCTGTGAAGTGCGGAGATGATAAAATAAGTATTTTTTTAACACTTAATTTCTGTTAAAATTTTTGGAAATGTGTGGGTGACCTCTGAGGTCGGTGGAGAGCTCAGAGTTGGCAGGCGCATGTGCTCAGGCCTTAGAGCCCACCTGGCTGCTGCTTCCAGAAGATGGCCTTTCTTCGAGGCATCTTTCTTCAAGCCCTCTCTGCCTGGATGTACTCTTGGCTGGATAGAAAGAATCATGGCCCAGACACCTCTTCCTCATGTTCATGATGCTGGGAGGGAGCCCGGGCCTGGTGCCTGCTAGGCCACCGCGTCACACTGAGCTGCACCCCAGCCCCGCCTGTCAGTTCCTAAATGTAACCAGGGCACTGGCTTCTCCGAGGCTCCCTCCCCGGCGGCGACTCCCGCACTGGAGGAACCATCTGTTTTGCAGCAGCTTGCCGCACGCTCATTCCTGGGCTCCGAGCAGTGCCTTAGAAATGAGGGCAGCGTGCTGGTTTCCTGGGGCACGAGGCAGTGCGCACATCTTCTCTGAAGTGTGCAGAAGAAGCTGCTGCCTTTCCTCTGAAAGCAGCTGCCCTTTGCCGATGGCTTCTGCTGGCTCCTCCGAACCCGATGGCTTGTGGGTCACTTCTTCATGGCGGAGGCATTTAGAGCTGAAGCATTGGGACTGCTGTGGTTTAGATGTGAGGTCATGAGGCAATTCAAGATGGTTGAGAGGCGAAACGATCAGGTTATGGGAGCCTTAACCCAACCAGTGCGTTGACACCCTGCCCTCTGTCCCGATGCTCTGCCTCACCTCAGGCTCACAGCAGTGAACCCCCCGTCTGTGGACTGAGACCTCTGGAACCATAAGCCCCAAATAAAGTTTTCTCCCCCGTGACAGGGACCTTCTAACGGTCATGTAGAGAGCATCCTAGGATGCCGGGAGCCTTTGGATGGAGTCTTGCACTGTCTCATGGAGAAGCAGCTCGGTGCGTTTTCTGTTTCCTTCTGGTTTGTGGTGGCCTTCAGAAGGGCCTGCAGTGCTCTCCTGTACCTGACCAGGGAGAAGGCAGCTGTGGGGAGTGCCTCACTGCCTCCCCTTTAAACAAGGTGTTTGAATCTAGGCAGCTGAAGGCCATGAGCGTCTTATTTTCATTTGGAAAAAAAAGAACCATCAAGCCCTGTTGTGAGCACCATTTGATCTTTCATCGTAAATATTATTTAGCTCAGATCTATTTTTAGACATTTGTAAGGATGGATGATCTGGTTTAACAGAAGCTTCCAAGTGGTAGCTGACATGGGCAGAGCCCCCTGCCGGGCCAGGTGCCAGACAGGGGAAGGAGGAGGCGTGTCCAAGGTGAGCAGAAGGTCAGATGGGCGTTCTGGTCCACCCTCTGGCTGAGTGAAGTGGTGGGATCTGTGCAGTTCATCTTCATGGCTCAGGAAGGCACAGCTTGTATATTGCAAATTCTTTGCTTCTCAGTGTCGGATTCCAAGACCCCCTGTCATCATAGCACGGGGACATCGTCCTCTTGCAGCTCAGCCCAGTCATGGGCATGAACTGGATCACAACCTCCGTCCTAAGATGCTTCAGTTCTCCCCCCACCGTGTCTCCATGCTCTGCCCTCTCAATCCTGTTTAATCTGTGGCTTTATGACATGTGAGCTTGCTCCTTGGACATGCAGGTTTAAGATCAATGGGAGGAGGCCTCAGTTTCCTCATGTGTCCACTGAAGAAGGGACAAGTCCTGGCTCGAGAAGTGAACATCATACTGAGCAGAACCTGCGTGTTTGCCATCAAATGAATTCACCTTCTTAAGGCAGTTAATTTTCCACACTGCCGGAGACTTTTGTGGCATTTCCTTTTCTTTAAAGACTTAAGCCGGAGATCCATGACCTTTGGGAGGGAATTCAGTGCTCGGGTTGCCAGGTGGGTTGCCAGGTACGCCGCTTTAGCCTTTGCCTTAGTGTTGGCAGTCTCCGCCCCGTGCAGGCCTTCGAAACCTGACTTTTCATTTATCAGGGACACCTGTGAGGGTGACCTTCCAATTTGTGTATATGAGGCCTATGGGCCCCTGAAAAGGTCAGCGTCAACAGCAGTTTAAAAACCTGCCTTAGGTGAGTTTCCAAGCAGACTTATTAGATCCGTCTTGGTTTAATTTGATAAAGCATGGAGATAAAGTGTCACATGATAGGAGATGGCTTTTTTCAGGACCCGTGTCTGTGGGACCTGCTGGCTCTGTGTTTGGTCGGTTTCCACAGTAAACAGGGATGCTGGCTGCATTCAGATCAGACTGAGCTTTACTCGCTGGACACGGCAGAGGTCATTCTGAGCTGCTCCCTGGTGCCCGGCTGATGTAAGCCGCTGGGCGTCTGTCATGAGAGGAGCTCTCCCCGGGGGCCTTTGTTGTGTCTGTTGGAAGGATGCTTCCTGCGCTTTTCATGGTGATCTCTGCTCTGACCTTGGTAATTGGGTCAAGCCTTCCATTGTCTGCTCCTTTTGCTCTGTCGTCTGGCACAGGTGCTCCATGTGCGTCCTGTGTATGTACCAGAGTGTGAAGGAACTTTTCTGTTCCCCCCACTTGCCTTTCACATTGCCAGTCCTTCTGCTTCCAACACACTTCTGGAACTTTCTGCCTCTCCCTGCATCCTTAGGATGCTTTGCAGATGCAGGCTGCTTTCAAAAAGTACTGGATCCCAGCGCATCAAACTGTAGGCCCTGATGGAATCCTTGGTCCATGGTGTTAGTTTGTGGAGACTTCACTGTGACCAGTAGGACAAAGGAATAGAACCCACTGTCCATGTCCTTCAGCACAGAGGAGAGAGCTTTGGAGTCCTTGAATGACAGGAGAGTGGAGGGAGCAATGGCAGTGTCAGGCTGGGCCCCTTGCCCACCCCTGTCCAGCACTCTTGCCACCAGACGAGCTGTTGGAGGACTTGAACCCCTGTGCCTGTTCTCAGACTGGTTTGTTGCTGCATCACAATGATACCAGCTGCCATATCTGTTGCAGTGGCCGGGCTGGGCCCCCTTTACAGGTATCACTGTGCTGGTCCTACCAGCAGCCGGGGACGGCTGTCCCATAGATCCGTACGATTAATGGGTCATCTGTAGAGACACTTGTGTGGAGGCACATAGAGATTTATTTCCACACACAGCTTAAGAATTGAGCCCAGGCTGCTCGTAGGCTGGCCACACGCTGCCTCAGTAGGTGGCCCCACCTGGGGCGTGCCTCCTCCCTGGGCACCTGTAGACCTGGGAGCTAGAGCAGAGCAGTGGGAAGATGAGTGTGCTACAGGCACACGCCCTGCACCGCCGTCACCCTGGCCGAGCTCACAGCCCTTCCTGGGCCCTTAGAACTCCCAGCACAGTATCGAGCACCTTGGCTAATGAGCAGGAATTAGCAGACTGGCGAGTTTTCCAAAGCATTGGAGAGCATAGCATTTTCAGACTGAAAAAAGAGGCAAGCAGGATAGCTGTGGTATGGAGAAGAAGCCCGAGGGAGGCAGGCAGCTCTTCAGGCTGAATTCTGTTCTGGGGCAGAGCCCCAACGGCACTGGACACTGCATTTGGAACAATAGACTTAGCTTTTAGTTATGACCAAAGGTAGTGTGGTTGGGCCTTAGCCTCTTGGAGAGGTGGGTGGACAACTTAAACACATGGGCCCCAGCAGTCGTATCCAGGTTAATTTTCAAGGTAGGCGGGGTCTCTAGCAGAGCCACAGTGAGGGAGCTGTGCTTGGGGGTACTGGGTGCTGCTGGGTGCTGAGTGCTCTGGGTGAAGCTCACCCAGGATTTGCCAGCTTCCCAGCAACGGGTGGACTCATGCTTGCTTGGGGTGGGCACGTTGGCTTTGATGTTTCTTTGCTTTTTCACTATCTTTGGGTGTAGTCATCAGGTTTCTTATTTGTGATTTGTTTTTTTTCTTGGTCAGTTCATAGTATTGGTTTTGAAAAGTCAAAATTTATTTTTGGAGTTCTAAATCCAGCCATATAAACACTCCCGGTCTGGCCTGAGGGTTTGGCAGACTCTGGGCTGCTATTTTAGATAGGCTGAAAGCCTTCTAGCAAGTTGCTCTCCACTGCTCTTCTTAGGCTGTGAGCTGGGTCGCAGAGTGCTCGGAGCGGGGTGCAGGAGCACGAAGCGTCCCCAGGAACTTTCCTACCCCACCCCTGTTCTGTACTTGCATCCTGGGCAGGACCCAGGGGAGACTTCTGGCCAGGTGCTTCCGGGGCCTTGGCCTCTCTCTACAGGAGTCACTTTCTGGGTGCTGGGCCTTTCTCCTGTGGGCACCTATAGTTAGGGTAGTGCTTAACGGGACTGTCACATCCAGGGAAAGGCCAGCCCTCTCTCTGGTTGACCAGGGTGGGGTGGCCGCCAGTGTGTGCTTTCAGAGGTGGGTGTTGTTGCACATTAGTGTGTGCACAGCAAGGGCGACACACCTGCAGCTGCTGAAGACCTCACAAGAGATATTCATTGAAGATGTGTCCCCATCCGCCACCCCAGCCTCCGAGGAGGAGCAGTGCTGGCCTCCGTTCCCCTCCCTCTCCTCCCGCCTCTCCACAGGTGTTCTGGGCCTTGATGAACAGATGACCATGGTCTCACGTGCAATGAACACAGCAGAGTCATGTGTGACCAAGGGCTGGACAGTGGATGCTGAAGGAAGACTAAGTGTGTCGCTTGTTGTCCTGGGTTCCTCCCAGGGCAGGAGAGGTCCTTGTGCTCTCGTGTCCTTCTTCCTCTGTCCTGAATGAGGCCTTTATCCTGTTGGCTTCTCCACCCCATGCACCCCCGTCCCCCTGGGAAGAAACGCTGTATAAATGCAAGGCAGAGCCCAGGGTCCCGGTGGGCACAGACCTGAGGCGTATTGTGGAGCTCCTCAGGGCAGCAAGCCCCGCACGGCAGCTGTGTTCCAGTTGCTGGTTACCTGGTGGGACTGCCAGGGGAGGGGCGGCCCAAAATCGTAAAGCTCCTAACAGGACTTTAGCCTGCAAAGAGAATGAGCTCAGGGCCCGCGTGTGCGTGTGGAGTTTCCCTTTGAATATCCACCCAAGAGGCTCTTTGTTTTACGTATGCAAGGCCCAAACTGAGGGAGTTCCCTGGCAGACACGCAGAGCAGGGGCCCTCCTGTCCCCATCTGCCCAGGTCCTCGTGTGCAGCGCACCCCACCACCCTGGCGTGCTCCTCTGACCTGCCCCCATATCAGAACACACCCTCCTCCCTCCGCCCTGTGGGCGCCTGGCCTCTGCCATGGTGGCCCTTCCGCGGTCCCCTGGGTGCCCCTCCTCCCTGTGTCTGCACCCTTCCGCTCTCCTCCTTCTGTCCCTCCGAGACCCAGATCTACGCTACAGCTTCTCTGTCTTGGAGAGCAGGGGCTCCTTCCACACCAGGCAGCGCGTACGACTCTCCCGCCTGGCAGAGCCACCAGGCTCCCCGCTGCCCTTTTAATAAAGCCAGACTCTGCTCCAGTCCAGGCCCCCATGTCACCCTGCCTGCCCCACAGCTGCCCTCCCGGCCGTCCTTTCCTTCTCACCTCAGCACCCAGCCCTCTGCCTCCCGCTCCTTCCCTAGGCTGCCCCCACCCCAGGCCCAGCTCCTAGCTGTCAGCAGCTCAGAGGGGCCTCCAGTGGCCTCTGCCACTCACCCTCCTGCACTGACCTGGTTTCCTGCACAGCGCGTCACAGCCTGGGGTCACCAGGCTCTGGACCAGCACTGCTCAAAGCTGCAGTGGGTCTTGTGCAGGTTTGTGTTGCTCGGAGGTGTGTCTCTAGTGTGGGGTATGGTGCCTGGCTCCAGAAACAGCCAGGGAATGAAGAGGCCAGTGAGCTGATGGCCCCTGCTGTGGGCCAGGGTGACCATGGAGCAGGCGCGTGGAGTGTCAGGTTCACATGCTACTGGGTTGGGCTTTGGTTGGGCCCCTGGTCCAGGAGGCTTCCTGGTGGGGCTCTGGGGCGCTCTGCAGCGGTCACCCTCAGGGCGGGCTGCCGTGGGATCAGCTCCATAGGAAGCAGCTGGGGAAGGAGGGCAGCCAGCGGGATGCCTCCTGAGGACTGTCTGGAGCCCCCACCCGTGGGTTAGGTCCCAGCAGGGTACCCCAGCGTCAGGCCACTGGAGGAGTGGGGAGGGACTCGGGAGCTAGGGTGGCTCAGAGTTCTCAGTTGAGGTGGGGGGCAGGGCCTTTACCTGTTGACCTCTTCTGCCCGTCAGGGGTCTTGTTCCCGGGCGCCACCAAGCTCTGGCCAAGGGTGGTCTCAGGGAGGGGTCTCAGGCTGGAGTGGAACAGCAGCACCCCTCAGACAGGCTCTGGGGCTTCAGCCCCCTAGGACAGGACAGGCTGATGCCCACCGTGATCTCCCGACGGTGTTGACAGAGTGTTGGCAGTGGCAGTGCTTCCCGTTGAGTAGGACGTGTGGACATTAAGGAGGAGTTAACCGTGAATGGACCTAATAGATCTTGTTCACACAGGAAGTCACGTTTTCTGCAGGTGCGCTTGATTCCTCTGGTTTCAGTGCCGCTCCCGTGGGTGGCCCTTAGTCACTAAGGGTCTTTCCAGCTGAAAACGTGGCAGCTTCCGTGTCTAGTAGTTCTAAAGCCTGTCATGGATGGTGTATAAGAAGCGGCAGAAATCTCCGCCTGATTCTGGAAACGGCAGGATCAACTGTCCATCTGTCCTAAGTTCAGAGAAGAGGGTGAGGCCCGAGAGGACCAGGAAGGGAGCTCCTCTTGGGCAGCTGGTGCTTCCCGAGACCACTTGCCCCTCAGTCTTGCTCAGGCCCCTCCCTGAGGCCTAGGGGACACACCTGCTGCCACATCGATTGTGCGTAGACATGGGGTGCTCCTGTCCCCCGGGAAGTTAGGTCTGAGAGAAGGGAGACACATCTCGCCTTGGGGACAATACAGAGGTGGCCAGGAGTGCGGCCCAGCTTTCTGGTTTCCACTCTGGCCTGCGTGGCCGGAGCAGGGAGGCCATGCTGTGGCTGGGCCTGCATTTCTGAGGCAGTGTGGACCCGGGCTTGATGGGCATGGGGTGCCATGGTGGGTGGGAGATGTGGGGCACCTCCTGGTCGCTGGGGAACATATGTTTTGAAGAAATTCATGTCTACTGTTCTGTGCTAGAGACCTTGTGATTTATCAAGGAGGTGAGACTCTTCGGCTTCATAGTGTGAGAAACTAGGAGAGAATTAGAGGGGACCTTTCCGCGTCCGCCGCGAGGCCGCCTCTGCAGGCCCAGTGCTGGCAGCCACCTCGCCGCCTTCCCGCTCGAGGCACAGGGAAGCCGTCTGCCTGTGAGGCCCTGGCTGCGCTTTCTTATCGTGAAACCGAGAGGTCCTCACTCGCAGGTCAAGAATCCAAACAGGGAGGAAGGTGGTGGAGAGAGAAGGCCCAGCATCCCGGCCGCTGTGACAGATTGTCCCCTGCTCCCGACTCCCTTTCTTGCTCTTCGCTGCCGAGTTCATGAATCAGCACTTGCCCAACAGGAGACTGCGGATTCCACGTGGCCTGCGACCCAGTTTTGGTGCTCAGTGTTTTACACTTCGTTTAGCACAGAATCCCTTCTGCGAAAGCTGTGCTTTCTTCAGGGCGTAGTATTTTTGGGGGGCCAGGTCTGCACCCGGGCGTGTGACTGTTACAGCAGAGCTGACAAGGGACTCGGGCAGGTGCAGCCAGGGTGTCCTGCGGGGGGAGGGAGGCAAGAGGCAGCTCATAAGGGCACAGGTTGGCACAGAGAACTCAGGGGTGTGTGTGAGTATGTGTGTCTGTGTGTGTGTGTGTGTGTGTGTGTGTGTGTGCATGCGTGCAGGCCTACTCCAGCACTGAGCTCAGTAATCAGTGAGCTGAGCAGTGTGACTGCTCTTCCCAAGGGGCCAGGTGAGGCGTGTACTAAGGGGAACCCCCGCAGGGGCTGTGTGGCCTTGTCGGGGCGGATGGCAGTGGGGTTTGTGGTCGGGGCTGGTCCTTCTGTGGTGGACCTCGAGTTTGATGCCTGTCATGGCTGGGATCTGGAATGTCCCCCTAAGTCATAGAGCTTGTGTGTTGAAGGCTTGGTGACAGCGCAGCCAGCCCAGGGTGGGAAGTGATTGGGTTAATTCCGGTGATGGGTTAGTGATTTGAGTGGACTCTGGGAGCGGGTGGAAACCGTCTGCCCTGAAGCATGTTTGGAGGAAGTAGGTCACTGGGATTGTGCCCTCGGGACGTACCTGGTCCCTGGCCCTTTCCTCTCTGATTCCCTTTGCCACACCCCTCTGCCTGATGCCCTGCTCACCTCAGGCCCAATCCAGCGGAGCCAGCTACCCAGGGACTGAAACCTGGAGCCAAAAAATAAACCTCCTCCTCGGAGGTCTCCTGTCAGGCTTGTGGTCACAGTGACACAAGGTGGACTAGCAGTTCCCCAGCGCACGCCACTGGCCAGTGTGCACTGGGAGCGGTGGAAGGCCAGCAGTCCCTTTATGGGCAGGGTGGCGGGGGTGTGGGTGGGCATGGGCACTGCCCTCGTAGGAGCCTACACCGCGGTTTTGGTTTTGAAGTTTCAGTCCGTTTCTGTGACACTTGTCAGTTACTGGGTCCCAAGAGTCATACAGAGAGCCTAGAGTGCCCTGGGGACATTTGAGCAGGAGGGTGGGGGCAGAGTCTGCTCTGAGCTGCCTGCTTCAGGGGATCTTGGCCCGAGGCCACACACAGGCCCACGGGGAGAGGTGCAGGGCGCTTGGCAGCTGGTCAGCGGAGGCTTCCACCCGGGAGGATCTGCCTGCTGGCTTTTCTACTTGATGGGCAGGGTCGGTGTTGATCACGTGACACAGCCTCAGCCTGTTATCGGCCCCCACCCCAAGCCACTGGCCCTCCCCTGGGCCTGGACTACAGACTTACCAGTAGGGAAAGGGTCACTCCTGCTGGCCCTCAGTGAGCCCTTCCCCACCCTGGGAAGAGGAGCATCCTGACTTTGACTTTGTTTTGCTGTGATTTGGGTAGCTTTAGCCTGAGGCTTGTGGAGAGCATGTGAAGGACCCAGGTTCCCTGCAGTCTCCCTTTGACAGTGCTGGCCTGTAAACCGGGCAAAGCTGTGACTGTCCTGCCGTGTGTAGTGGCCGGGCATGCCCGTGCATTCCCCAAGCCCCGGGAGGTGTCAGTCGGCCACTGTCACCAGTCTTGTATTCACCCCCTGCAGGGGCTGCTGGCCTCTGCCTCCTGGCGTCCCAGGTGAAGTGATGCTTCTGTGTGTGCGATGGACAGCAGTGGTCACTGGGCCTGCTGCCCTCTGCCTCCCTCCCCACATCCCTGCCAGGTTCTTAGCCTCTGTCTGGGCTAAAACTCGGGGCCATGGGGGATGGGTTAATTCCAGTTGCTCTTTGTGTAGTAATCTTCTGGACTGATTTTCATCTATTATCAAGCCGTCCCTTATTATTAAGCATTAATTGCACCGAGAATTAAAAAAATATCATTGACTGTGTTTACGATTCTTTATGGGATGAAAACTGACAGACCCAAATATGTCCAGCACACACTGACAGAAACTCAGCCTGTGAATCGTAAGTGCCTTTTCTTTTTTCCCCCTGTGTGTGTTTTAACAAGTGAACATGGTCTTGTATGTTTCACCATTGACCTATCTGGGATGGAGAGACAGGCTCCTGCATCCCCCCAGCATCCGAGATGCATGTAGAGATCCCCTCCCCTCCTTCCCCAGCAGTGCTGGGGTCACACCCAGAGCAAACACTGCCACTGAGCTGCAGCCCAGCCCTGATTGGTTGGACCTGCCTTCGACATGCTCCATTCAAACTTCCGCAAACTTCTGTCCACACTTGTGTACGGTCTAGGATTGAACCCAGGGGTGCTCCACCACTGAGCGGTACCCCAAGTCTTTTTATTATTTTCCTAATCTTGAGACAGGGTCTCACTGGATTGCTGAGGCTGGCCTCTATCTTGTGATCCTACTTCCTCAGCCTCCCCAGTCCCTGACTCTCCACTGTTCCATCTCAGGATTTAACCTGCTGACTTGGTTTTCTTTTGGCAATTTCTGACTTGCGGCCTTTCATCAGAGGTCCTGGTTTGAACGTTATAGTTTTAGGGACTCTGCAGTTTCACTTGAACACGTTTTAAAAAAATCCTTAAAGTCTGTTTAAAATTATAATTCCTCCAGGTTTCAGGACTCTGGCCTTGCTGTAAGGTGACAGTATTTCTCTGCTTGTTAGAGGTGGCTGTTCCCAGCTGTGGCCACTGGCTCTCCAGTGGTGGGCTCTGTCCAAAGGCTGGACAGTGCATGCTCCTGGAGTGTAGGCTGAGTGGCAGCCCTGCGTGTTACAACCTTGTGATGTGTTTCCTGCAAGCTCCTGGAGGTGGGGGAAGGGGAGGGAGACCTGTCCCTTGTGGCTGGCCTGTGGTGCTGCGGGGGGGACACTGGTGGCCTGGATCACTGTGGGTATCAGACCAGCAGGACAGGGGCAGGGCAGGTGAGGGGGAAGAAGCAAAGTGCTGTGGTGAGGGAACAGGGACCAGGATTCCACCTGGATATCTGCCCTCCCCATTCCTCCGCGTTCTCCTGCTTGCCAGGGCGTGGGAACAGAGGACAAGCTCAGTGGCACTGTCGGGGCCTGGAGTCCAGGGGACCTCCAGCAGACTCCAGTAGTGCCTTCTTCTCTTTAAAACCCCTGGAGCATGTCCTGGCCCAGAGTTACTCTTCAGAGCTACGAAATGCCCTCCACAAAGCCATCGCCAAAGGGTCACCACCATTCACAGAGGCAAATGGGAAAGCAGTTCCCTGCATGGTGCTTTACCCACATGGCGCGGTGGGTACACACCGCAGCCTTTCCACAACTTGGCCAGAGGTGGCTTGGTGGGGACACACAGCATCGTGCAGTGGTGGTCTGCCCTCCACACGTCAAGCTTTGGGAATCAAGGCTGGAGGGGAGACTGCGGGCAGGGAGGCAGCAGGAAGGTGTGCGTGGCCTGCAGTGCCCCGAGAGCAGCAGCAGCAGCGGTTCCAGAGGCCTGCCCCAGCCGTCCTGGGCACCCCACGTTGGCCACAGCTCCACGGCTCATCCGCACCCATAACATGCTGTGCTCTTATCGGAGTCGGGGCCGCGTCACCTGCCTGTGGGGCCACCCTGCCTGTGGACCTGCCTGTGCTGGGAAGATGCTCGCAGAACCCCTTCATGCCCAGGGTTGTAACAGTGGAGTGGATGTTGGATCGGAAGGAGGGTGTCGGCTCCAGGTCCGTCAGGGGATCATTTCTGAGAAGAATATTCCGGAGCAGCCTTGGAGAACCACGTCATTCTGAAGGAAGTGCAGAGGGAAGACATCCCAGCTGCACCCGGGAGTCCGTGGTCCCTGCCCCCTGCTCCCCTCGGGCTGAGGCCTCTGTTCTCACTTTTGGGGAAACGGGAAGTCTCCCTCCTTCCCATCCGTGTCCTCGTGTCCTCTCATCTCCTGCTTTCCTTCTGCCCAGACTCAAGTCCCCGGGCCATTCTTGACACTAGAGGCCATTTTCCTGGAGCCAGGGGTATGGTGAAGAAAACCCCGGGAGGAACCAGGTGTTCTGTAAGAAGTTGACTTCTGCAGGTCCCCAGAGCCCCCTGGCTGGCGGCATTTTGCCTCGGAGCCTCCCCAGGGAGAGAAACACTGGCCTGTGGAGAAGGATCCCGAGTCACGTCAGTGCTCGGGGAAGGATGCTTGGGATCGCAGCAGGGGGTGGCTGCCTCGGCAGGGGTGGGCACAGTGGCATCTTGGTGGCCTGGCGTTTGTCACCCTGTACTGAGAAGGCCTTATGATGTGGGGATAGAAAACTGTTTCATTTGTGAGCCTGCAGGGTCCCTGAAAAGCCACGGGGTTTCCAGGGAAGTCTAAAGCGCATCTGGTACCCCAGGGGTTTACACATGACCCAGTTTATCACAGATGTTCAAGGATTTTCAAATCAGAAATTAAACGTCACCCCTGACACTGCCGGCGAGTGTCTGTGGAGTTTCCGGTCAGGCGTCACCCGTGTTCTGTGTTGACCAGCGCTGCATGTGACCTTCCCACTGCACTGAGTGGGCCCTTTACCCTTCACGCTTGTCCACTTCCTTCCTGGTGTGGCCGTGTTGTGGCCAGGCACCCGTGTCTCCTACTGCCCTGGTTCCTGGGGATGTGCTTGCTTTCTGCATTGTTTAGTTTTCTATTTGGGGACTTTATGAGTGCTTTAAAGTAAAAATAAATGTTCCTTCACTTCCCGGTTGCTAAAAAGAATAGTTTTTTTTTTTTTCCTTAAATCCTTGTGAAACTCAGCATTTTCAAAGAAGAGTCACAGTCCCCAAGATAATGTGCTTTAGAAAAAAATTCACCTGCAATTTCAGGTTTCTTCTTTTACATTGTGTGTAATTTCATGAGTTTTTACTGGAACTTGTATTTGTGGTCACTGGAGCCAGACAAGACGGGGTGGGGGTGACAGGGTACAAGAAGACATGAAGTTGTCCTGACTGTGGCTCACGCTGTGCTCGGGTTCTTACTCCAGGAGGAAGCGAGCCAGTTCTTCTGGGGAGTGAGTCCCCTGGCCCAGCAGGGGCGGGTGGGATGTAGCAGAGACAGGGCTCCAGCCCCCGGGCTCATGAAGGATGCTGGTCAGCCATTAACCAGAGTTTCCAAGCCCTGAGGAGTGACCCAGAGGACTAAAGGCCTAATTAGAGATGGCTGTTCCTCCCCAGGCCCTGGCGGTGGGCAGGTGAGCACCAGGCGGGGCTGGTCTGCCCAGTTGCAGCCCTTGGAAAGGCCCCGTCTCTACCCAGTCCTCTCATCTGCTCGCTGGTCCTGCGGGGTTCTGCTAGGGCAGGCTCCCTCCGGGCTCCCTGGAGGATGACTTCGGGATGCTGTGGATTTTCTGAGTGTGTTGGTGGTCACACCCCGTGGACGGCCCTCCTCGTCTGCTTACGTGCTGTAGGTTGAACCATGTGGAATTGCCGTTGTTTAGCCTCTTGTGACCCACAGAGCGGCAGTTTGGCGTGGTTTGATGGAGAGAATCGGGCCTGGGCTGAGGACCAGCTCCAGCGGTGCCTCTCGGCCAGCCTCTCCTCTGAGGGAGGGAGTCACTGAAGGGCGGTTTCCGCAGCTGCAGGGCGATTGCTGCGTCAGGGTTGTCACGTGGTGCCTGTCAGGCCCACCTGTGAGGCCCCCCCACAACAGGGAGCTCCAGCAGTGCACACCCCCGTGTCTCCGTCAGCCGGGGCACTTGGGAAGCAGGCATCAGGAGCCTCGCTGTCAGTGACGCTCCCCGTGGATAGGTGGGCCCTTTCTGGGGGCCGCCGCCTCTCCTAGAAACCTCATGGCATTCACAGGAGAGAACCATTCCCATCTATCACAAGGGAGCTGGGCCTCAGAAAGACCAGCAAGGTCACCCAAGGTCACCAACAAGCCTGGGCCTCCTGGTCCCTGCTCCCTCACTGATTCTCCTCTGCCCACTACTGGTGTCTCTGCCACAGTGACCAGGGCAGCCAAGAGAAGCAGGGCTCTCCTGGTGGTCAGAGTTCAAGACCCAGGATGGTTAGCTCCCATCTCGGGGTGCCACCTCCAGGTCTGCCTGTGCTCTCTTAGGTTCCCTGAGAAATCCTGATGTCCTGGTCTGTGTTTGTGAGGTCCACAGGGTCATAATGAGTGAGCCTCGGAGGCCGGTGGGGCTTGTTGAAATGCAGATTCCAGGGCCCTGATTGCTGAATCTCACAGATGTCTCCTGTGGGTGGCTTTGCAAGGTGTCCAGACGAGCCCAGGGCAGGTGAAGAGGGGGCACTGAGAACCTGGCCCTGCTGGGGGCCCTTCCCCAGGCGACTGTGCCATCTGGGGCAGTGGGGTGGCCCTGAGAACTACTGTGGGGCCTGGCGACCCTGGCAAAGTGGCTCTCAGGAAATGATCCTCAGAACCACCATGTTCAGCCACAGAACAGGGGACGCTGCTGTTTCTGTGCGTCTCGCCCAGCATGCCATGTACAGAGGCAGTTCCTTCTGAGGTGCTCACAGGCTTTGGTTTCTCGTTGCTTAATTACTTTGTCCATAAACCAGACAGATTGTGATAGAAATATCACATTTTCGCCTGAGTTGCCGAGAGACTTTCCTGCACTGTGCTCCTTAGGATTTCTAAGGACGCCCTTCCACACCTGTCTGGAGCATTGATGTCCTTGGGACAGGTTGGGGCAGGACCAAGGGAGGTAGAGCTCGTCCCTTATTATTGTAACGCCAGCCTTCCTGCCACACATGCACTGGTAACAGGGTCCCTGATGAATTGGCTCAACTGAAATTCATTATCCCAGTGGATTCCTGTTTGTCTCTGTATCATTCTCACTTGGGACTTGGAGTGAGTGAGAAGGAAGACAGGCTGCAGCACTGATGCTTCGCTAAGTTTCACAGAGTGCTGGCTGCCAACAGGCTTGGAGGACAGTGGGTGGCGTGGACGCTTAGCTCAGCGTAGGACGCTTGCCTGGCACATGTGAGGACCTGGGTTTCATCTCCAGCACAGAAAAGGAAAAACAAACAAAACTTTTAAGACTAATGAAAGTTTGTTGTAAAAAAAATACAAGTTAGGAAAAAAAACCTACTCAAGACCCGGGAGTCCCTCCACCCGATGTTTGAATTCTGTGTTTCCTGCTGTTGGTGCGTGGTGGCAGGCGGGGGTCTTTGTTAAGGAGCCTTTCTGGTGGCTGAGCACTTGTCGCTGGGCTTTCTTAAGCATGGAACAGGCACTGTACTGCGAGGGGTTCTGTGGCCAGGACAGTCCGACAGGGCCTTGGTGGGCTTTCCTTTGACATCAGATATCTTGGTCACCAGATCAGGTGGAGCATCTCCCTCTAATGGAGAACATTTCCCCCAGCATTTGGCCACTGGGACATCCCTAGGTGTCCCCACCCCCTGTCCTCGGGCTGGGTCCCCGTGGGCTCAGTGCACCCGTCACCTCTTTGTTTTCTCTGACTGCCGTCAAGCTTCTGACCCAAAGAGACAAGGAGGTCAGGACTTCACTCCTGATAAGGGTGGCGTATTATTTCGTGTTCTGTAATCTTAGAGTTGTTCAAGAGCTTGTGTTTGAATTTAAATGACGAAGCGTAACTGGAAGGCTGGGGATGGAGTTCAGTGGTAGTCACTGGCCTGGTGTACGTGAGGCCGTGGGTTCCATCTCCAGCACTGAAACCCCAAAGTGCATTGGAAGTCGTGCCACGCTGATGGAAGGACCAAGTACCTGGTCCTAAACTGCTCAGGAAAGCCCGTGCACCTTGAGGTGCAGCTCTGGGCTTCCCTGTGAGTCAAAGGGCTCAAAGCAGGCAGTCAGAGGTCATCTGCTGTGCCTTACGATGGAATCTAGTCCAGTGGTACTTAGACCAGAGTCTGGGGGCCACTTTCTTCATATTCCATGCCATTGACGGGGCATGGAATGGCCTCTTTTGAAAACCAGGGCTGCTTCTGTCACTTTGGGGCCTGGCTGACCGGGGACACATATGTGTGCAGACAGTGCATGCGCACGCACACACACACGCCCAGGTGTGTTCCTAAAGCACGTTTTGTGCAGCTGCACCTTGGGCCTCAGAGTGAAGTAGGGTAGCCGGCCTCGTCCTCCACGTGATGGAGTCTCCGGGCCGGGCCATGCTTCCTTTGTCCTGGGACCCCCAATCCCTGTGGTGACCGGAAGTGTCCCCACAGGAGCAGGCAGAGAAAGCATCTGGTATGTAGGGCTTTCCCCAGGTCTTTGGTTGCTTCTCCTTGAGCCTCACACCAGCATCCCACTCTGAATGGGCCGAGACGGAGGCCAGGCAAGTTCTTGAAATAAGGGCATTTTAATGGAAGTTGAGGGCTTTGGCGGGGAACATTAAGTCAAGCATTTATTTTATTAATCTAGTTGCCACAAAGAAAACATACTCTATTCAAGTGAGGGTAAATTTGCAACTAAAAGCTTGCCACACCATGTTCCAATATTTATATAATCATATGTCTTTGTTTAATGGCGCCCCGCTTCATTTATAATGCATATTTAATATTTGTTGTGATAAATTTAATCTGGTGGTACATGCTTAAAAATCAGCAGTGCATTAATGAAGTGAGCTCGTTTAATTCACCCTTTATCCTCTTTGTTCTACTATTAAGATTCATTTTTAAAATTGTATTTCAGGTTTTTTTTTGGTTTGTTTTGTAAGAGGGATTGAACCCAGAGGTGCTCTACCACTGAACTATGTCCCCAACCCTTTTGAAAACTTAGAGTCAGGTCTTGCTAAGTTGCCCAGGTTGGCCTCAAACTTGAGATCCTCCTGCCTCAGTCTCCTGAGTAGCCGGAATTGCCGGCCACTTGGCCTAGCTGTGACTTAACGTTTATGTGAAATGGCGTAAAAATCTGAATCAGAATCCCAAAGGTCACGATGAATGTCGTCTCCTTACTCTTGTTCCCCAGCCACCAGTTCCCTCGCCTAAGTCGGCAACTGTTTGTGATTTTACCAGTGTCTTCTCAGGCGTGTGTGTTGTGCGCACACACGCCGCACACTATAACGCTGACTAGACTGTGTGGGTCTTGCTCTCGCCACCTAGTGGAGCCTGGAGATTGTGGGGCTGACTCTCTGCCCCCACCACCTGCTGGACTCAGCTGTCTTGTTTTCTTAATTAGTATTCCATCTCAGGAATACATCCAGGTTCACTTGACCATTGTTGAGGTTTTTAACAGCAGAGTCACAGGGGGACTTTCTGAGCAGCTGGACACTTGGTACATGCATTCGGAGAGTCCTTGTCATTACCTTCTGTCTCCCTGCCCGTCATCTGAGGCCGCCTTCTCGTTTCCCTGAGAGCAGTTGGTGACCAATGTTTAGTTACCATCCCCTGAGTTCAGGCCTGCGCTGTCATGGTCCTCACTTCATGGTTCCCAGCTGATCCCTGGGCGTGCTCCGGTGGTGTGCGGCCACCATGGAGTGGGTGTTGAAGAGCACAGTTGAACTGCTCCCCCCCCACCGTCAGCCCCCACCCTGTCTACTTCCATGGGGGAAGTGTGGACTGGACATCTTGAAGGCAGTGCTGGGACAAGTCCACCTCCCAGGCATCCCATCTCTCCAGCTTCCTTACAGACCTCTGCCCACCCACCACCTGCTGGACTCTGTGCCCCACAGCCCGTGCCTCTGCTGTTGAGCTCATCCCTGCCAGCTCAGTGACCTTGAGAGTCACTAGATGCCCCTGGCAGCCTATTGTCATCTCCATCGGCTCCTCCCACAAGCAGGGCCTCCCTTTGATGGGCGTCCTAGCCCTCAGCTCTGGGGGACAGTGGCAGTGGTGTGGGTGCCCTCCCACATCCCGTAGACCATGGGTGCTGGCCTGCCTGGCCAAGCCGGCCTTGCCTTTCTCCATCCTTCTCCTAAGGGGACTGCGGGCCAGGCCTGCAGGGTACCACCACCCCTTCTGAGCACATCTGGTTGAAAGGGATGGCTTTTCTTGCCCTTGAGGCGTTTTGTGGAGGGCTTGAGAACTTTTGGACAGTGCAGGGTGAGCAGATTCCAACATTAGGGAAAAGTTTGGAGAGGGCATCCCACTGAAAGAGATGGCCTGCATCCACTGCTGCCTCCCCGGCTCTGAGTGGCCAAGGGAGCCGCCACATGGGTGCGACTGTGGGATCCTGCTTACCAGGGGTCATGGCCAGTGGAGGATCATCTGTACTGGGCAGGCCAGGGGACCCCCCAGTGGGGTCATCTCTACTGGGCAGGTCAGGAGAGCTACCCGAGTGAGCTTCCTGGGTGGGGAGCAAGCACCACTTCAAAGAGCCCCCCAGGTCCAGGTCCCCTCCTCTCCCTGGCCAAGACCTGAGTGCCGCCTGTCTGCAGCATCTAGGTTTCCACGCTCGCCGTCCTCGAAGCTTTTTGGGTGGGATCTCAGAAAAGCGACTGTTTAGCAGAAAGACTGCAAACCACAGCTGCCTGAGGCTGGGTCTGTTGCAGAGAGCCAGGCCCAGCTTGCAGGCCCCCAGAGCCGCTGGCTCTGGTGGAAGCTGGCATGCCGGGCACCGATGCGCGCTGGAGGGGGCCGCAGCCTGATCTTTGTCTCTGTCTTCTCTTGCAGATGCCTTCGTGAACAGCCAGGAGTGGACGTTGAGTCGATCGGTGCCAGAGCTCAAAGTGGTGAGTGGCTCTTTCTGGCTTCAGTGGTTTATTTCCCAGGAGACCACGGGTGTGGGGGCCCTCGAGAGGTGGGGCGTGAGCCCACCCAAGCTGTGCATGGGACGGGGACCAGTTGTGTAACCACTGTCCCCAGCACAGCGCCATTCCTACAGAGGACCTTCCAGAGACACCTGTCCAGGGGGTGACACAGGGTGGCAATGGTGTTTCCAGTAGTTTTTAAGACGACGTGCCCTCCGTAAGTCCTGCCCAGCACTGCCTGGAAGAACCTTCTGTGTCTGCCCTGACTGACGAGCAGCCTCTGCCCTGGGCGGCCTTTCAGGGACTGTACTGTGGCTCAGGAGCCATGTGTGATGGCCTGGTTTAGGCTTGGTTCATTTTGGTTGAAGCAGCTGCGTGGCTGTGGTGGCCACGCGTCAGGTGGAAGTGGCTTCCTTTGGCCCTGTCCTGGTGATTGAGGGCGGTATAGGTTCTTACCAGGCCACCATGGGGGATGCTTGCTACCCAAGAAGCCTGTGGTTTCTGCAGCTCAGTGCTCAGGCTTGGAGACGGCGTCACTGAAGGGCAGGCAGGGCAGCTCCTTCCCCAAGGGTAGCTCCTCAGGCTAGTGTGGGCTCACTGCCAGGTGGCCACCTCTCACGGATAGGCCAATGTCAGAGGTCTGAGGAAGGGTCTAGCCCCGGAGCTGTGCATGGATGTGGGGACCCTGGCAGGGCTGCCAGCTCTTTGTCACGGGCCCTGGAAAAGAAGCCCCCTTTGTTCTGTGTGGCCACTCTGTGTATCCACAGTGCCGCATTGTTTCCTGCCCCTGTGCAGCACCCCAGGACAGGTGGCCTTGAGGTCAGCGCCCGAGGAGCCCTGCTTCTCAAGCACAGCCACGAGGTGACGTAACAGCAGCCTCCAGTGAACTGTCGGTGCCAGTTTTGCAGTGATTCTGAGACCCCCCGTCAGAGAACACAGCTCAGTGTCTGCCGACTCTTCAAGAGCGGTGGTTGCACGCCTCAGGCTTTCTGGGGTTGTGTGGTGGTCAGATCGTCCGTGACCAGTTGCCTTCGGTACAGTGGCTTGGTGCCAGGCGGTGCAGGCCCGTGCCCCTGCCCGCGTGTGTCAGGGACATCTGGCTGCAGAGGGCCTCAGTGGGCAGTCTGTCATTCCTGTGGTGTTTTCCTTGAACTCCCAATGGGGACCTTCGCTAAAGCCTCCATTTCCCTTTCAGCAAATCCACGTTTGGCAGGTGAGCGTGGGGCACTAGAGGAAGCAGTCAGAGGCTGCGTGCCTCTCTTCCTGCTGAGGCAGGGAGGCGGGAGCAGCGGGGTCAGGCCTGAGGTCTGCACCGCTGCCTGCCTCCTCGCTCTCAGTTCTGCCGCCTGCAGGGCCTTGCTGCTCCCCATGAAGCCTGCCAGTCCAGACGTGCTTGATCCCTCCTTCCCGTTGACATCAGGGGCCGGTGGCCACAGTGCCCCATGGACCTGCCAACGTCTCCTCCTTATTTTTTTCCGTGGACAACTGTTAGTTTCCACTGGTGTTTCAAATTAAAATAATGCTCACAACCATCTGTGAGATGCCTGCAGCCGTGAGAACCAAGAGAGACCCCGTGCCCCGCACCCCAGAGTTGATGGGCGAGGCCTTCCGAGGGGTGCATGGGCCTTGCCGTGAGCACACGGAGAACGGGGTGTTGCCTGCAGAGAAGGCGCGGCCTGAACAGGGCCTGATCTCGGAGCATTTTCTTCCTCAGGGAAGACAAACTAATCTTAATTAAAAATTTAATTCTGTGGCATACTGGCTGGATTTTCTCAGTGTGAAGCTGACAAGCAGCAGGTGCCCTTGAGCAAAAGAATAATTAATAGGTAGATATTCTCAAATTACGGAGGCCCAAGGTAGAGGGAAGACTCGCGCTGACCGGAGGGGAGGCAGCCTGCGTGGAGTCTGCACACAGGGGGCCTGGCTCGGAGCCCGGTGTGCAGCGTCTCCTTGGCACTGGCCACCCGGGTCAGTGGGTCAGGCATGCTCTCAGCCGCCTAGCCAGTGCAGCTTTCCTCGGGCTGGGCAGGGCTCTGTGCAGGAGTGGGGTGCAGGGTGCTGCAGAGGGTCCTCCCTGGAGGGCATTTGGAGCGGAGGGAGTCAGACCATGGGCTTGAGCATGGCATTCTGCAGGGGACCCGAGGGAGCTGAGGGCCTGCTGGCCTGGCGTGAGGAAGATGGCCTGGTCACTCTGCTGATGGGGCAGAACCCCATGAGCAAGCAACTTAGGGGCTGCAGGGTTTTCTCACAGCTCCGGAGGTGGGAAGTCCAGGACCAAGGGCAGGTCCTTAGATTCACCTTCGTAGGTGACGTCGTCTTGCTGTGTCTTCAAGGTAGGGGACAGGCAGGTTCCCTTTAATAAGGGCACCAGTCTCACCCGTGAGGCCCAGACCCCCCAACACCAGCACTTGGGGCTAGGATTTTAGAATCTGGTGTTTGGGGACCCAGGCTTCCAGACCACAGCAGCTTTCTCAGGGGTGCTCAGGCCTGAACGGCTGTCCACTAGTGAGTAGGGGCAGGATTTTGGGCAGTGATTATGTGGAAGGTTCTAGGTGTCTGGAGACACCTGCCACTGGGGTTGGGGAGCTGAAGCACATAGGGGACAAAGCAGGGCACTGAGGGGCTGCAGGGCTGTGGGCATGGGGGAGAGGGCAGGGCAGGCCGTGGCTCTGGAGAGGCCACACTAACATCTGGAGAGGGGAGTGTGGGGACGGGTGTCGCAGGAGCTTCTGGGTGATGCCCACATTCGGACAGCCGATGTGCCTGCAGCCACTCACAGACCACACTCACACCAGCCTGGGTCCCTGCTGTCAGGTGTGGGCTTCACTGTCCACCTAGCCAGCCTCCCTGCCTCCCAGCAGGAGAGGAGAGGAAGGCGAGGCTCGGGCATGCAGCGTAGCCCACCGCGTCCATGGTAGGCAGGTGCACACGAAGAGCTGGAGCTCGGGGGGCCGCACTCAGGTGGCAGCAGCTGGAGTCGGGGCCAGCTGGGGCGGGGGGTGGTGGAATCGGTGCTTGTAGGTGGAAGGCAGGTGCCCCTGGGGACTCTGGAGCCGGGCTGAGCCGAGGATCTAAGGAGGGAGCCTGGAGGGCATGAGTGTGGGGCAGGGCGTTGAACAGAAGAGGTGGGTGACCTTGTGGTCACCATAGAGTCCAAGCCCGAGGTGGTGGGTGGAGGTGAGAAGGTCGGAAACCTCAGGGGAGCCAGGCAGAGCCTGGGCCTGGCTGGGCAGCTCCAGTGGGCCCTTGTGCAGGCTGGGTCGCGTGGGTTTGCCTCCTTCAAGAACAGGAGGGTCTCGGGGGCAGAAGAACCAGGATGCTGATGAGCAGCTTCTGGGGGGACAGGTATCCCAGCTCAGGTGGGGGGCAGGAAGGAGGGCTACTTGCAGGGCCCACTGAGTCCAGGCTTACTGCGCCCACAGGGAGGCCGTTCTGAAGGGCTGCTGCGCCTGGACCTCCTGTTTCCCTGGGCGCTGCCTCCCCACCCAGTCATGCCCCATTGGCTGTCCTGCTCTCCTGTCCCTGTCCCCAAACTGCCCCAAGCTCATCCCCTTGGGATGGCATGTGCCAGACTGACCCATCCATGACACTACACGCCACCCTGTCCCCTCTCACCTGGGTCCCCCATGTGACTCTGCACACCACCCTGTCCCCTCTCACCTGGGTCCCCCATGTGACTGCACACCACTCTGTCCCCTCTCACCCGGAGCCCCCTCCCCCGTGCGACTCTGCACACCACCCTGTCCCCTCTCACCTGGGTCCCCCATGTGACTCTGCACACCACCCTGTCCCCTCTCACCCGGAGCCCCCTCCCCCGTGCGACTCTGCACACCACCCTGTCCCCTCTCACCTGGGTCCCCCATGTGACTGCACACCACTCTGTCCCCTCTCACCTGGACCCCCCTCCCCCGTGTGACTCTGCACACCACCCTGTCCCCTCTCACCTGGACCCCCCTCCCCCATGTGACTCTGCACACCACCCTGTCCCCTCTCACCTGGAGCCCCCATGTGATTCTGCATACCACCCTGTCCCCTCTCACCTGGACCCCCCTCCCCCGTATGAGTCTGCACACCACCCTGTCCCCTCTCACCCGGAGCCCCCTCCCCCGTGTGACTCTGCACACCACCATGTCCCCTTCATCTGGACCCCCCCACCCCCCGTGTGACTCTGCACACCACCCTATCCCCTCTCACCCGGACCCCCCTCCCCCGTGTGACTCTGCACACCACCCTGTCCCCTCTCACCTGGACACCCCCCCCGTGTGACTCTGCACACCACCCTGTCCCCTCTCACCTGGACCCCCCCCCCCCCGTGTGACTCTGCACACCACCCTGTCCCCTCTCACCTGGAGCCCCCTCCCCCATGTGACTGTGCACACCACCCTGTCCCCTCTCACCTGGGTCCCCCGTGTGACTCTGCACACCACCCTGTCCCCTCTCACCCGGAGCCCCCCCCCCCCCCCCCGTGTGACTCTGCACACCACCCTGTCCCCTTCACCTGGACCCCCTCCCCTGTGTGACTCTGCACACCACCCTGTCCCCTCTCACCCGGAGCCCCCCCCCCCCATGTGACTCTGCACACCACCCTGTCCCCTTCACCTGGAGCCCCTGGTGTGGTGAGGCCAGAGACCTAGCAGATGGCCCGGTGGGCAGTGCACATGTCCCTGAGGAAGGCGGCAGGCTTCCGGGCAGAGGCCTGGACCCGGCATGCCTCCCTGCGTGCCGACACCTGGCCCCGTGGAGGCCAAGTGGCCCTGAGCAGCCTGTGCAGAGCCCTTCTCCAGCAGGACGCGTGCCCGTCGTCGGCGTGCTGCCAGCACGGGTCGTGGTTGTTGGGGTCCCTGTGTTTCGACCTGTCGTAGAGGGCCCAGCAGAGCCATCTGATGTACTAACCCTCGTGGTCGTCGTGTCTTTGCTGCAGGGAATCGTGGGGAACTTGGCCAGCGGCAAGTCCGCCCTCGTGCACCGGTACCTGACCGGCACATACGTCCAGGAGGAGTCTCCGGAAGGTATGCCGTTGGGCGGGTGGTGAGTTACAGGCTTTAGGGAGTTCAGGCTTTTGAGGTTTTTCTTTAGCGTATTCTAGATCATTGCTTTGACCTGTCACACGCCAAGAAACACCACGCGGTAAAGATCCTCCTCCCGTAGGGATTGAGGGCCGGTTACGCTCACTCCGGCGTCGGGAGCACTGGAGTAGAACCGTGAGAAGCTGCTGAACGTGTTTCCTGTAAGGGTCCTGTCCTTGGAGGCGCTAGTCCAGTGCTCCTTCTTTAAATACGGGCTGGACGTGGTCCGCTCTGGGGGTTGAGTCCATGCCGACTCTGACCTAGTGCTGCTCAGCCTCACCGCCACCTTCTCTAGATGAGTCCTCCAGGCCCCCCCCACCCCGCGCTGGAGCAGGCGTCTCCCCGCATAGTGCTGACAGACAGACGCCTACGGCCATTGCCCACTGAGGGAGGCATTCCTCCTGCCGTGAGACGTTTCCTTCTTCTGTTAACATGTCCACGTATTATCCTTTGCTTTAAATGACAATGACAAAGGCAGGAGCCCTTTAGCGCCCCGTCAGGCGTAGTGTGCAGGCAGTTTTGTAAGTTGTGTGTTTTCTCTCCATGTGACTTTGACTCCACCTCTGAGACACTGAATTTCTGGTTCCTTCTCTCTCTCACGGCTGTTCCATTCTTTGCAGATATGGATGCAGGTAACTACCGTCTCCTCCATGGCGGCTTGTCTTGTGGGGAGCGCGAGGAGAGCCCGACTGTGCTGTAGCGTTCCCTCCCTCCTCGTCCTGTGTTCCATCCTGTTTCGTTTCATTTCACCTTTTTTTTTTTAGTTCGGCATTCCACCCTGTGCTGTCCCCTAGCTGTGTTTTGAGCACTAGTTGTCAGTAGCGTCACGTGTCCCCTGTAACACCTGTGCTGGCCTTAACTCTCCTCCCGGGGCCTGCGCAACCTTCAGGGCCAGACTCCCCTGGGGCTTCGCCTGGGTCTCCGCGGCCTGGGGCAGGACTTGGTGGTGCTGTGACACCTCTCGGTGGTCCTCAGGAAGGCTGCCCTGAAAACCTCCCTGCTAAACGATGACCTGGGAAGGTCAGAGGCTCAGAGAGGGCTTGTGCGCTGGAGCACAGGAGAAAAGACTGTTAGCCCAGGGGAGAGAGCAGGTGCTCGAACATGCCTGGCCCAGACAGTAGGAAGGGGGGTGCTCCCACGGTGTCTTCCTCCTTCCTGGGTGCCCCTGGGGCCCAGGGTTTGACTTGTCCCTTTGTGTCTAGGGTGAGCGGTAGCCATCGCCAGGTAGCTTACACAGAGGAGAGCTGTGTAGAGCTTGTGTCTGGGCTTTCCACTTCTCGGGCTTGCGGTCGTAGCGTTCATGGAGCCAGGTGCTGAGGGTCTGTGGCTGGCTTGACCGTGGGGAAGCGGGGTGCACCTTTTCCAGGGAATCTGCCTCCGGCACCCTCGCTCTCCATTCCAGTCTGGGGTGGCTGGAAGTCAGGGTCCAGCCCCGGTCTTGGTGATCGCACCCTGGCCTGGCTCAGATGTCCGCAGTTGCAAGCTCTACAGAGGGACAGCCAGGGCCACAGTGCTCTCGGGAGCCCGCCTGCCTGACTTTGGTCACGGTCGTGCTCTGTGCCTTTCCTTGGGGGGTGCTCGCTTTGTCCTGACATACTGGTGCTCAGCTGTGATCTTTTTTTTGCACTGCATAGCAGGCCCTTGTATTTTGACAAACAGGAGACTTTTCTTTTGAATGTTTGTGCATCAGAAGTGAAAGCTGTCCCCAGCCTGGTGGCCTTACTGTGATCACTAACAGCCCCACTCGTTGGTTTTCTGGGTAGCACTTGCCGCTGCACTGGAATTCCATAGTGGCGCCTGGGCTTCTAGACACATGGTATTTTAAAGGGTAGGAGCACGTGAGGGGACATCCCTTTCTTCATCAGGGCCGCGTGCCAAGGGCTCCTGGATCCAGGGAGAGGTCGTCTGTGATCTCTGCTCACGGCTAGGAGCTCACCGGGGCCACCTCTTTGCTTGCCTTTTGACCTGGGTTCCGGGTGTTCTGTGGGAGCAGCGCCATGCCCAGGTGCACCCCCATAGGGAGGCACGGGGCCTCCGGGTGCTGAAAGAACTCTGATGCCAGGCAGCCCCTCAGCCCTGGCGTTTCCCCAGAGCTGGGCACACACTGCTATCTGGAACCAGGCCTCTCCTGTGGACCAGGGCACTGACTTCCACTTCCTGTCTCTGTGGCCTATGAGGAGTGGCAGCGGGGAGAGAAAATGAGTGAGATCAACTGTGATTTCCCTCGTGCCAGTTTTGCCATACCTTCCACATTGGCAGGGAGCCTGAAGTGGTTTCGGTTCTTATCCAGTGAGTTAATGTCAATCGATTGCCTGTGCTTGCTTAAATTAAGAAACTGCATAGACAGAATGTTCTGGATTGGGTATATGATTTACTGTGTTGTCACCTTGGTGTATGGAGGGTCCTAGGGTGATGTGAGTCATCTTGGCATGTGCAGGAACTAAGTAAACTATTACATAACCCCACGGTGGGCATAGTCTGTGCCTGCTGAGGCAGTGGGTTTACAGAAAATTGTGTGACCTTTCCATTTCTTGGTGTTACTATTGTCTTCTGAGTTTTCCTCTGTGTTGGTCCAGTTTTCGTTGCTGTAACAAAATACTTGTGGCTGGATACTTTACAAAGAAAAAAGATTTTTAAATTCATTGTTGGGGAGCTCAAAGTCTTAGATCAGATGGCCCCATTTATTTGGCCTCATGGTTGATGGCGTCATGGAGGGAGCACGTGGGAGAGGGATAACATAGTGAGGCAGGAAGATGGAGAGGCCAGGGGTGAGTGTTGCTCTTTCCTAATGGCCCTCTCTTGAGATCCACATTATCCCTGCCAAGGGCAGCAGGCTGTGCCTCCAGGGACTGGTTACCTGGTGCTGAGCCCAGCTCTCAAAGGTCTCACCACTTCCCAGCAGCACCACACTGGGGAGCCAGCTTCCTACATGCGAGTCATTTGGGGACACACTCAGACCACGTTCAGGACACCCAGCCACTTAGCTCTTGTGAGTTTGGAGCAGTCAGCTGCATGGCTGCTCTGGCCGGAGGTGCTGCTTGGGGTGTGGGTGAGCTGCCATCCCTGCTGCTCGTGGGGTTCTCCCGCCCTTCCTGCTGGCCCACGGTGGCTCCTCTGAGGTAAAGAACAGGTTGCTGTCTTTGCGGGGATTCTGACCTGCAACTGGGATGTTAAGATTGCTGGAGGGGTGAGTGGTGGGGACATGGCAGTTGCAGAAGAGAGCTTTCTGGGTAGGAGTGTGTCTGGGCTGAATCATGTCCGGGGCCCAGAGTGCCTTCCATCTGGTCCATCTCAGCTGGATCCCAGAGGGTGACATCATTTGGACGTACAAGATTTAGTAACTTTAGAGATACAGTTCAAACGAGGGAGGGTATTGGATATCACACTTAATAGCAGTTCTACCTGGTGACCAGTGCAACAGTGGGTGTCTCGTAGGGAGTCTGTGACTCCCAGACAGGAGCTTGGAGCGAGCAGCCTCTGTGGGGGGGCACAGTTCTTGGTGTGTCCGAGTGTGTTTAATTCATAAGTGTGTTTTGGAGTCCTCGGGGCCTCTGTGGCAGGCCACATGCTATGGGGTGAAGAGCAGAGGTGTATCCTCCAACAGTTCTGCAGGCCGGAAATCCAGAATCACTGTTTTGACAGGTTGTTCCCCGAGAATCTGTCCAGGCCCCTCCCAGCTGCCGAAGTCCAGCACCCTGTGTGCTCCTGGGCTGGTAGACCCGCCCAGCCCTGCCTGTCACGCAGTGCTGCCCTCCTGGGAGGCAGGGGTCCGCCACACACCCTATTCCAGTGTGATCTCGCACCTTAGGCTACAAAGACTGATTCCGGTGCTCCATCACAGGGTCTGAGAGGGTCCCTCACGCCCACCTGTTGGCTGGCAGGAGCCTGCTCAGAGCTGCTGAGGCCGGGCCCTTCCCTTCCGTTCTTGCTGGCCATAGAAGCTTGAGGAGGACGAGGACAGGAATCAGCTTGCCTGTGACCTTCACACCCCCGAGGGGCATTTCACAGTGCCAGAAAGAGATGCACGGAGCCCAGTGGAAGCCCTCGGAAACACCGTGGCATCAGGAAAACAGAAGGTCGCGGGGTGTGTGCTGGCAACGTCCTTAGGACTCAGCGCCAATTCTGCTGGCACCCAGGTGCCCAGGTGGGGCTGGGGAAGAAGTGCCTGCGACCCTGGAGCAGGGGATTGTCTCCTACACGCGAGAGGTCTACATGCCCAGTCCCAGACGCTGTGCTCTACCAGACCTGTGTCTGCGTTGTTCCTGCCGAGCCTGGAGGCCCTTCCAACTGGTGGCTGTGCTTTGAAGTCCTGGTTGAAGCCTTGGGTCAGAGACTGGAGTCCAGGTGACAGGACAGGGTGAAGGCATCAGTGGCCTCTAAGGAAGGTCTGTTGGGGGGTGACTTTGCCAGAGATTCGGAATCGCTGCCAGACACCCTTTGGGAGACCTGATCTGGCCTCAGTAAAGCCTACTGCAGTCATAAATAATTAAATTTTTTTCTGGAATGAAGCAGTGCTCTTTGCTAGTGCCGCCTTTTCATCCAAATCTAGAATGAACCCACCTCTGGATGCGAAGGTGGCTTAAAGGTGGTGGGAGGAGGACAGGGCCCGCCAGCCCCTGTGAGGGGACGGGCCGAGGCCCAGTGGTGACCTCACCTGCTGTGGTCGTCCACAGGGATTGGCTGAAGGGCTGTAGCCAGGCAGGGCATGGGAGCAGCTGGCCCTCTTCCTGGGTCCTCATGAGTCAATGTA
Source organism: Marmota flaviventris (assembly GCF_047511675.1). NCBI lineage: Eukaryota > Metazoa > Chordata > Mammalia > Rodentia > Sciuridae > Marmota > Marmota flaviventris. Next base: position 4,558,473 of record NC_092508.1, on the reverse strand, counting down.
TCGGGGACCCCTTTCTTCGGTCAGTTTTAGTTTCTTGTTAGCTGTTAACCAGCTCAAATTCTGGGCTGTTGAAGTCTTGGCACCCCAGAATCTGTGTGGGCCCGCAGCGGCCTGGCCCTTCCCTCCAGGGCAGTGACTCTGGCTCTGTCTCTGCTGTCCTGATTGTCCCAGCAGTGAGTGCACAGGATGCCCCCCGGGCCCTGCATCTGTGCAGCAGCAGCCTGGGTCCCTAGACCCGCTCCTCCCCTCCCCCAGTGGAGAACCGTGGCTCTCCCTGGGAAGCTGGCCCTGCCTGCGTCCAGCATTCTTCCAACAGAATAGGCTGAGGGAGTGGAGAAATCCAGGGACTGGATTAGGGCAGATCTTCCAGTAGGGGACTCTCCAGAGCAGTGTCCCCCAGGTGGAGAAGGGGCCTGGTGTTTTCCTGTGTAAGGAGAAGAGTCTGAAAAGACGAGGGAGATGGAAAAACCCCGAATGTCCTCCAGGTGGGAGAAGCTTGGGAGAAAACTAAAGATGTGGTTACACCTGGAGGTAAGGACCAGCTCAGCACAGCCGTCCTGGTGCCCCCGGGGCTTGGTGGCAGGACTCCCTCAGGTAACCAAGTCTGGGCACTCCAGGCCCCAAGGGAGAACGGCCCGGGCTTTGCACGCCATCTACACAGTCTTCACATGCTGTGAGTCTCTAGGTCACGCGTGAAACCTGAAATGTGCATGTGTGTGAACCGTTGTCATTCCGTGTTCTGAGGGAGCAGTGACAGAAAAGGAGTCCGCGTGTTCAGTGCAGACGCGGTTCTTGTTTTTTTTGAATATACTTTTTAAAATATTCCCCATCCTGGCTGGTGGAGCTGGGGACAGGGGTGGGCTGCATGAGAGAAAGCCCCGGGACGGAGTAGGGACCCGTGCGGCTCAGGTGGGAACCTGGGCTTTCTGGGGCTTTGTGACCGCAGCTCATGGAAAATTCTAAAGTATTCTCTTGATCTGTGCCCAGGTATCGGGAAAGCGCTGCTGTGCTTTGTTTAGTTGCAACTGTCCGGGCTTGGTGAGGGCCTGGCGGTTCTCTGGAAGGGTCACTAGATCACGTCCGGGGAGGTGACACTGGAACGCAGTGTCCTCTGTAGTGGTCACGTCTTGCTGGGTCACCATGTGGCAGAGCTGAATGATCCAGGAAGGGAGCGGAAGCCAGGGGAGAAGCAGGGAGGTGCCTGGTCCCCATGCCACGCGTCACCAAGATGGCGTCCCGCTGACCGTGGCCTGGGCTGTCCTGGCCTCTTGGCTTTCCTGTGAGTTTGGGCATGTTTCCACTCCTGAATGCCACCTGCCTCTCAGCCTCACGGCTTCTATGAGGACGGAGCCAAGCAGTGCGTGAAGACGGCTGCAGCCCGGCAGTGAGGAGGACCTCGAGCGAATGACAGCTTTTAAAGTGTCAGTGTCCCCACGTGGGCCCGTCACCTGCGGGTACGCCGGGATGCCCGTCTCGGCTCTCTCCCCAGCTCCTCGCCCCGGGCGCCCCACTCGTCTCCCTCTGCCCCCGGAGGCTGAGGTGTGTCTGCAGCCCCTCCCCTCCACTGCCCCAGTAAAGTGCAGGTCACTGAGCGTGGAGCCCGTGCCAGGCTCCTGGGACCTTGTCTGCAGCATGGACAGAGCACAGGACAGGGTCTGATGCGGCCGACACCCTCGGGCCTTTGCAGCCAGGCTGAGTTCTGGGGTCCTCCCCACAGGGGAGCTGGGGAGCCGCTGGAGCTTCCAAGTGCAGGGTCGGCTTCTGGGGAAAGCCTCTGGACACGGGGTCGGTGGGCGCCCAGGGGCCAGCAGGTCCTCACGAGCTCCTTGCCCACCTCAGAGGCAGGCTGTGTCCGTGGAGACGGCCGCCAGGGTTTCGGTTCAGGATGCTTTTTCTCAAGTGCTCACGCCACGCGCTGTGGGAGGGAGGCTCTGGCGTCGCTTGATCCTGGCTCTGGGGCCCGCAGGCTGCCCTCAAGCCTGTGTCCCATGTGTCAGTGTGGCCAAACCCCCCAGGACCCCGGCGGGAATTGTCTCCTCACAGATGTGTTCAGAGTCAGGGCAGTGACCGTGTTCTCAGCAACACACGGACCTCAGATACTTTGTTAATGAATGTTTACTTAGTCTCCTAGAAACAACCGGCGAAAACACCCAGGCCGGCTTTCTGGGACACTGATGCCTTTAAGCTGTCAGCTCCAAAACCCTTTCCAAACCCCATAAAGTCGGAAAAAAATGTTGTCAGCTGCCACTGCTCCCCAGATGTTAGGGCTTATTTCTAAAACAGTTCTTGGATCCTGTTTAATGCTCAGAGTGTGTGTGTGTGTGTGTGGTGGCCGGGGGTGGGGGCTGGGGGGTCCTTATGACTCTGACTTGAGTTGTTTTGAAATCTAGCCATTTGAATTTTTGAACATGAGTTTTACCATGTTACTTACACCCAAGTGATGGTAAGTGCGCGGTAACTTTTTAGTGAGAATTATCTGTGAGCCTTAAGATCAGCAGCTGCCAGCGGGCGGGGTTAGCAGAGGCAGTGCAAGGCAGTGCGGTGTCTTCCGCCGTCCCTCTAGGTGCCTCCCTCCCATCTCCCTCTGTGGAGCAGTCTGCAGCTCTGCCCTCCTGGCACGGAAGACACAGGACAGCCAGGTGGTGCCTGCATCAGGTGAAGGGCCTTGAAGTGATTCCTGGAGCTTCAAAGAAGCAGTTGAAGGGAAGCCTGTTCCTTTTCATCTTGAATAAGAAAAAGAGGCTCTAAAACCAGGAGGAGGAGGCGGCCGTCATGGTTTTGGCATGGACACTTCTGGCAGGACAAACTGTGTCCTTCAGTTGGTTGTTGGAACTCTGAACACATCGTTCCGTATTTTTATCATTAATTCAACAAGAAATCAAGGACTTGCTAAAACCAGCACTGGGCCTGCAGTTGGCAAGTACCAGGGAGAAGAAATTTCTGGATAAATAAATAATTCACGATAGTGATTTACACCTGGACCCCCAAGGGCAGGTCCACACTATCTGGGAGAGTCTGGCTCCTCGCGGCAGCCACAAAGGCCTGTTATCCCCCCAGAGTCCCAGAGCCCAGAGGGAGAAGGCCCGCTGTGACTCACCTGTTGGTTTCCTGTGAACCTGCGGACATCAGAAGTTCTAACAAGACATTGGGCAGCGGGAAGAAGGAGATGGGTCTGGAGTTTCATGTTTGCAAGCACAAGTCCCTTTTTGCTGCACAGGTGTTCTCAAGCTGCGCGTGCATCGCGTGTGCATCGCGTGTGCTTGCAGACGAGCCATCACAGGATCTGTCAAACCTGAACCGCCACCAGGCGTTTTCCCCTGGGTCTGTGCGGTGTCTCCTCCGGCCTTTGGCCTTAACGGGGATGACAAGCTGGTAGCCCATCTGCAGTCCCAGGGAGCTGGATGGTGGCAGACCAGCCTGCTCTGTCCGGGAGCCCCAGGGCCAGGTTCCTGGTAGTGGTCTACACCCTCCGGTGCCAGGGATAGTTGAGCAGCTTAGATGACTCGGGCAGAAAAGGGGTGGTGCTGTGGTGGTGGACTTAATCAGGTGGCCTACAGAGCAGCCAGGTTGGAGGATTTAGAAAAACCCTGATCCTAAATCCACTTAGGTTCCCGAGGAGCCTCTTTCCACTTGTTGCCACTATTGGACTTCATGCCACTGTTGGTGCCCCACTTGGTGGCACCCGCTGACCATGTGATCCCTGGTGCTCACACCCGATGGGGAGGAAGGTTGGATGTTTTTCTCAGTTGCTCCTGCAGAAGATTTAAGGTCAGTAGCAATTGGCCTCACTTGTATCACGTGCTTTTCCCTAAAACAACCAACACTGTTGGGATCTGAGGGGGCATTCTGATTGGCCACTGTCTGAGGGGCAATGAGGTCAGCCTCCTTGAACTGTTGGTGGGGCAGGCGTGTTATAGAAGGGTTGGAGAGCAGGCGGGCCCCGGAGAGGAGTGGGGGCAGATCCGGGTCCCATGTCCATACGCAACACATTGCCCTTTCAAGCTTCAACTGACAGATGCCGCTTGATGCAGCCTTTCCCACGTGGACAGGTTGCGGGCGGTGTTATGCTTGGCCCTCGCACCTTTTTAGGCAGTATTTCCCTCTCCATCCTGGAGGGCAGGAAGTGCTGACGGAGGGCTTTTGGGCCTTGTCTGGACCTGAGACAAGGGGGTCCACAAAGCTTTTTTCCCCCCGCACCATCCTGCGTGGCCTTCATCCACCACCTCCTCCCTGCCCTGCACACTTGCTGGTCCCAGCAGAGGGGAGAGGCCCGCTGTTCAGAGGACACCTGCTGATCATCGTTACACGTACCCACTCCTTGACTTGGGCAGTCCTGGGTCAGGGCTGAGAGGTTTTCCCTATGAAAGGAAGAAATCCTGGGCTGAAGCCAGCCTCGGGGCAAGGAACAGGGGGCATGGAGGCAGGGGAGGTAGAGATTGAAAGAAACACCAACAGCAAATTAAGACAGGTGCCAGAAAGAAGCTCACAGGAGAATCTGCTTGTGGTGATGTGGTTCCCAGCTCTCCCTCCGCCTGCATGCTCCTGAGAGCTGAGGCTTTGGATACCAGCAGTAAGATCTGAGAAGGACTGGGCCAGCTGTGTGTGTGTGTGTGGGGGGGGGCGCGTATATCTTAGTAAAAATCGAGCCACAGGCAGCTGCCAGTAATGTACAAAACATGACCGCTTCATCTGATCCATTTACTTAAACCCGATAAATTCATCTATTGACCCAGACCAGAAACAGAAATCAGGTTCAACTCATGGTCTGTTCCTTTCTCCATCCTTGGCTTCTGGCACATTCCGTGTCAGGAAGAATTCTGAGGCAGGGTGAAGGTTCAGGAGGACCTCTCCTGACATGTCCTGTTGTTACCACTACGGACAACAAACATGCGGGAGTTGTTCTTTGAGCCAAAGGAAGGAGCCAGCTGTGTTGAGGGGGAGTGTGTCGTGTGCAGAGGGCCTTGGCGAGGAAGCCAGCGCAGTGTGTGTTCACTCCACACGCCTAGAGGAAGGGGTGGACTTGAGCCTGGACAGGACGCGGGGATGCAGGAAGAGCTGTCAGCCCGAGTGTGGGGCAGCTGCGGCATCCGGAAGTGGAACTGGCCCGAGGTAGTCTTCACTGCAGCAGGGATGGAGGAGAAGCTGTGTGGGCAGCCCAGGAGAGGGAGGGGGGAGGAAGGCGGCGCCAGCTCCCTGTGTCCTGACCGCCACAGCAGTCATGCTGGCTGGCCCTGAGACAGGCTTCAGGGAACGGACAGGAGGAATCTCCAGACCCCTGTGGCCTCAGAACTGACTCAGGTGATAGCAGTGAGCTGCTGGTGTCTGGCCCCCCAAATCCTCTGCACCCAATTCTCCTGCCCCCTCAGGAGCCATCTAAGGTGAACTGGCTCCAGGTGTGTCCAGCTGCCCAGAGCGCTGTGTCCTGGCGTGTTCTCTGACTCAGGCAGAGGTCTCGTCCTGAGGGTCCGTCAGCCTGGGTGGCAGATGTGGCTTGTTCTGATGCATCCCAGGCGCAGGACCCCCTGGAGGAACACCTGGGCCTGGCAGGGGTGAGCTCAGGCCAAGATCCAGGGGCCTATGTTCCCAGGAGAACGTCACAGGGACATCTGGCCTCCACCCACTCTGGGTGGCAGACCACAGGGGTCTTGGTGCTCCCCAGCAAACAACGCTGGCCCTGGTGGGGGGTGGGGGTGCAGGTGCTCTGAAGGAGGGACAGAGACCTGGAGACCTCCTTCTAATAAAGTAACCGCACTCTTTTTAACATTTATTTTTTTAGTTGTAGTTGGACACAAAGGTATCGTAACTTAATTTTTTTCTGTATTTTTATGTGGTGCTGAGGATCAAACCCAGGGCCTTGCACGTGCTAGGTGAGCGCTCTACCACTGAGCCACAACCCAGCCATAATGATACTCTTGATAGAGGATCTTAACACAATTTCCCAGAGGGCATGGGGAAAGTGGAATGTGACATCAGCAAAAGAAATATCTGAGGTGAGGGCTGGGGTGGAGCTCCGTGGTCGAGCACTTGTCTAGCATGGAGAGGCCCTGACTCCATCCCCAGCACCTGCAGAAAGAAATATCCCAGGACAGACCCCACCCAGTAGGGGAGGGAGGGCCTTGGCTGGAGTGTTACTGCTGGTGAGCTACGAAGGGGTTTTAGAGGTTTTAAAAGGGGTTGTAAAAGACAAAGCAGAATCCAACGTGCGGTGCCTTGGTGCTGGTCTCTGGCTGTTCCCCAGGCAGCTTCCAGCCCTGCTCCTGTTGTGCTCCTGATGACGGACAGGAATGGGGCTGAGGAATGAAGTGCCACCTAGGGGGACGGTTGCTCCCCATAGCCTGATACCTTGTTTGTGTTCAGAGTTATATGTGAACGAACCACTGTAAACCAGTCCTTCTGCATATTCATTTCCAGAGTTGCATATTCAAAAACAGGGTTCCTGTAACACATCATCTCTTAGCATGAAGTTACTTTCCCACGGCAAGCACTGGCATAGAACGCTGTGATCCGAGGGTGTAGAGAGGTAGGATGTGTTGGCCCTGGCGTTGGAGCTGGGTAGCCCCCCGGGCTGCCTGCATTGCCCCCTGCGCTGCTCCCATGGACCCAATCCTGGCACTCGGGGACGTAGTTCAGGCTTGGTGCACTGCTTGGTGAGGAAGCTTTGCCTAGGCGAGGAGTAGGGCTTCTTTTCTTCATCCACCGAGGCCTCTGCTTTACTTTTTAATTTTTAAATACTTAAGTGTGCAAAATATTACAAATGAAACAACCAACCTGAAGTGCCTGTTCCTCTGAAGGACTGGCGTGCATGGTGGACACACTCAGTGGAACCCGCGAGCCCTTTCTGGGGCTGTTGCGGGCACCGAGCATTAGCTGCCCCAGCAGTGGTGGTCCGAAGGTCGCTTGTTTGATCCTAAGTCAGATCTGACTGCGAGGCTCCTTCACTGATGACTGAAAGTCAGCCAGGCCTGGCCGCCTGTGGCCTCCCAGCCCACCTGACTGGTCTTCTGGTCTCAAGTGTGGTCTCTTTCCTTGTCTCCCCTCCCTTGGCACCAAGCTTGTCCAGGGCACAGAGCCTGCCGCTGTCTTTGCACTCCCAGCCCTGACCCAGTGCCTAGCGCACTGTGGGACTCGAGAGTGTGCTTCAGAGGCCAGGACTCCAGCGACTGACGCAGGCCGAGGGCAGAAGCCAGCCACGGGCTGTAACGCGACGGTCGGAAAGGGGTCGCCTAGAGTCCTCTGGCCCAAGAGCAGTGAGAACCAAAGCGTGCAGTTGGTTGAGGACGACGGTCGTTCCCCTGATCTCTACTTGCCTGGACGCTGTGCTCTGAGTTGGAAACATGCCACCCACATGGATAAGTCCTGAGACTTCTGGAACCCTTTTCCCGGAGCCATTGGAGAAGCACTTGTCCAGGACTTGCTTACCTCATGAGCTGCTTTGACGTGAGGGGGACGAGGAAGCTCCTGGATCTCCAGAAGGCACGGGCGACCACAGTCCTGGGAGAGGCGGGTTTGTCTGTGGGAATCTGAGAGCAAGACGCACATCTTTCATCCCCTGCAACATCATTTTAGACCTGCTTCTCCTTTTCATTGGATGTCCCGGGACATTGTGTGTGTGTGGCTCCATTTGGAAACAATGATGCCGTCATTGTGAAGCTGCCTCCATGAGTTGGATTTTTGAGCCACTGGTAATGGTACGTTACCAGGAGCTGCCAGCCCCTGTGCGCTCCTGACCGTGGCAGGACAAGCCAGCGGCTGTTACTACCTGTGCGTCCACCTACCGAGACCGAGATTGCAGAAACTGGAAAGCTGTTCAGCTGCAGGTGTGGCCTGAAGTTGGCCCTTCGAGGGAAACTTGTTTGATCCTCTCACCCATTTTACCGATCAGCAAACAAGCCCCGAGGCTCAGCAGGACGTCAGCTTGCTGTGCCATCTGGGATGAGCTGGCCACAGCTGGGTGTGAGACTCGAGGTTGGCTATTGAGTTTTGGGGGAGAAGAGTGACTTTCGTGGAGCTTTTAGGAGTCCAGGATCTCTTCCAGTGGCCGCTCTGCAGGGAGGTCCCAGGCGTGGCGCAGGGGCAGCTGAGTGGGCCTGGGGGCTCTGAACTAGGGGGGCCTTGCCTTATCCTCCCGGGGGCCAGACAGGCTCTGCTGCCCAAGGAGGCGCCTGGTTGTGCACATATGGGCTCCTCCCTCCGGGCCGTTTCTCCTGTGTCCATGGCCTGTTTCAAAGTGAAGTCCTAGTGTGCCCTTCTTGGCCACCCTCCCCACAAGGTCCCTGACGATGCCACGTGTTTCTTTCTCTTCAGTGTCCGACTGTGCAACAGGGTCAGGAGCTCGTTTTGCTGGGAGGATGTGCTGTCAGCACGTTTGGATGGGGTGTTTTAGGGGGAAAAACTGACAAAATGTGGGTGTGGATGGTGGAGGTTGGTCTGCGTATCCCACGCTAACCACCTGGCCAAAGTGTTTTACAAGGTGTAATGTGGAGAAGAGAGCTCTTAATGGGTTTTGTGTGTGAATTTGCCAATTGGTATTTTAACCCAGAGCTCTTGGAAACTGAAATGTAAAGAAATTGAATCCAAGTTTTGGAAATTCAAGAAGCCATCTCTCTGAACATTAGTTTTCCATCATCTTCTTGAGCAGCAAATCACATTTTTAAAAGACACTTAAAGCAGCTTTCTAGTACCTAAGAGTATTTCATCAATAAAAATTTCAGGTCCGTCGATACATTTTGGACTCCTTGTTATTGAAGACAACGATACAGCTCTTTTCAAGAACATGAAATAGGACCCGAGTCTCCACGTTTCAGTTTCACATCTGCCTTTCCACCCAGTTAATGTTCGCTTTGTTTACTTGCCGTCGAGAATCTTGAGCTACTTACTCAAGCGAGCGGCTCTGTGTTTTTCTTAAACCTATCAACTACTTGCAACTTCAAAGTACTCTTCAATTAAAAAATCCGAAAGCGTTGAACTGTTAGGAAGAGTGGGACTTCCAAATGCCAAGTTCAATCGGGAGAAGAGACAGAGACATTTCAGATGGAAGCCTCCCACCTGGAGGTAAGCATCAGATCCACGCTAAGAACTCCACCTGATTTAGGTCATACCAGGCTTCTGGCCTGTCCCTCGTGACAAGGCAGGCTGCCTCCCGCCCACATGCTCGTCCACAGGGCTTTCAGGTGCGCCCAAATCAAGACAAGGTTTTGGAAGGTGCAGTTTGGAGCTGCAGCTTCCCAGCTTTCCTTTTGGGGGGCGGGGCATTGCTGACAGCCTGTCCATCTGCCCCTGGCCTCACTTAGTTGATTGTTACTGTAACACAGTGTCCCAAACAATCCTGTGTGAAAACCCTTGCAGCAGCCCCTCTTGTGGGGCTCCTGCCATGTGCGCCCCGGGTTTTCCCACAGGCTCAGGAGGCACATCTCTAAAGCTGGGGGCCTGCCCTAGTTTTCTGGAATTGGAGCTTTCTGGGATTTTGCTGGCCCCTTGGATCTGTACATTCGGGTCTTTCTGCATTTCAGGAAAACCCCCTGTCCTTCATCTTTGAAGACTTTTCTCCCCCTCTTGCTGGGACCTGTCGTCAGAGATCCCACTGGCCCTGCGGGTCGTCCGTCCGAGAGGACGCTTTCCCCAGCCCTCTGGGCTGAACCCCCTACGGGAGCCACACCCCCCCCCCCCCCCCCCCGCCCCGCCACATCTCTCAGCTCCCGTCTTCTCACGGGTCCCCTCCTCCGTCCCAGTGCTGTTGCCAGGCCTCTGTCCTTAGGAGCGCTGGTGCTGGTTCTTGGTGCCGTCACTCTGTGTGGGCGGTGGCGAGGATTCCCCCTGAGTTGGTTTTCTCTCCAGCAGCTCTGCTCCCTCCTGTCCCCTTGTCCCCTGGGGGGCCTTTCCATGAAGTCCTGCCCTGAGCGTTCCTCCTGCGTGTCTCCCCCTCGGCGTCTCCCAGACAGTCTCTGCCGCATTGAGGCTGCTCTGACTTCACCAGGCGGCTGTGCAGGTCAGAGCTGCTCGCTCCCGCTGGGCCCAGGCGGACTGTGGTGGTCCACCTGGGAAGGCTTCCCTCTCTGTTCTGAGGCACCTTGGGCTGTTGGGAGCATCCTCTGTCCTGCCTCCTGTGGTGGGGGAAATGGGGTTGAAGAGAGCCGTCCCTTGAGTGCCCTGGACCAGAAGGGCTGGTCAGTCACCCGCATTCCCCTTTGCCGCCTGCCCCACGTGTCCCGCAGCTGCAGGGGAGTGCAGCACCTGGGCTTCGACCCCGCTGTCTGGACCGCAGGACCTGGGAGGGATGTCATTGCCCCCGAGGAGGGTGGCGTCCCATAGGTGTATTGTGTTCTGCCTGCCCCTCTGAACTGCCCTGTCGGGGCCTGTCCTGGGGCATGGTATGAATGCTCATTCCCCTGCTCACCTCGGTGCCTTATGAGTCCTGTCCCTTAGTCAGGAGTCAGAGGGGGCAGGACCATGGCCGCCCTTCCTCTCCTCCCCTCCTCTTTGGGGTAAAGTGATCTGGGGTGTTGCTGGGTGGGGGTGGGGCAGGAGCCAGACGCCCCTCCCACCCAGCCTCCCGAGAGTCCCCTTGCTGGTGCCCACCTGCGCTGGCTGTTACATTCAGCTGGGCCCCTTCTCTCATTCTTCTGGTGTTTAGTCCCCTTCCGGTTTCATCAGGGATAGTTAGGAAAGGCAGTCCAGTTTGGGGGAGTTCTGACCTGCCGCGCTGACCAGGACTCCTTCCTGCTTCCCTTTGTCTCACTGGGGACTGAGTGGAGTCAGAGCCTGAGTGTCCCAGCCACAGAGGCGCGTAGCTGGCATCCCGCGGGTCCTTACCCCCTGTGGTGCACCCTTGGAATAGTACCTTTTTATTTCCAAGTGTTACGTTTTAAAAAAACAAAATTGCCAGAGCAAGTAAAATCTGATTCAGTTGAGGTTTGTAAGATAATTTACCAGTAAACCTTTTTTCACAGTGTAAAAATAACACGCGGTCCAAAATTCCTTTTAAATGTCACAATGAAAAACTTTTTCAAAGCCCCAATGTAAATAAGTTACTGACTTAAGTATTTTTAAGTATTCTTCCCCCCCCCCTTTAAAAAGCCAGATGGATTTTTTTTTTTTTTAATCTGGCAGCTGGGTGTGGTGGTGCATGCCTGTAATCCCGCTGACTCCGGAAGCTGAGGCAGGAGAATTGAGGTCAAGGCGAGCCTCAACGACTTAGCAAAACCCTGTCTCAAGATAAAAAATGGCTGCACACGGTGGTGCATGCCTCTTATCCCAGTGGCTCAGGAGGCTGAGGCAGGAGGATCACGAGTTCAGAGCCAACCTCAGCAACTAAGTGAGGTCCCAAGCAACTCATGGAGACCCTGTTGCTAAGTAAAATATAAACAATAACAAAAAGGTGGAAGGGGCTGGGGATGCAGCTCAGTGCTAGAGTGGCCCTGGGCTCAACCCCTGTGCTGGGAAGACAAAGGCAAATTCCTGATTAAATTTGTTTTATGATCCCTCAGGGAGAAACAAGAGTTCACAGTCCTTTTCAGTGTGTTCTCAGTCCACTTTGCAGATATTCTTCCTGTTTTATCTAAAATACCACGAAATAACAAGCGAGAAAGTTTTAGGTAAAATTACAAAACATCTTCGTGGACGTCCCTGTCAGCCATGGCTGGAGGACCCCTAGCTGCCTCTTGGGCTGCGTCCCCCTTGTCGCAGTTGAGAAAGTGCAAGCCCATCTGCAGCCCCCAGAGAGCATCTGCTGCCCAGTGACCTCAGGGTCAGATGCTCAAATTCCCCTCCTCTTTCCAAAGGAAAAGGGGAACTGTGTGCTCTCAAATGCAGCTGACTCTCAAGAATAGTTTCCAGCCTTGGCTTGTTCATGAGAATCTAAGGATGGAGACCAATAGTGAAGAACGGAAGTTGCAGGCGGGTGTCTCTGGCGTCCTCCTCGAGGTTTTCCTAAGCGCAGTGATGGCTTCACAGCTGCAGCGGCTGTCAGTGGACGAGGGAAGGCAGACCCCCTGCAGCCTCAGCTGAGGGCACTGGACAATCTCATTTCCAGATGGGACTGTGCCACTGTGGGTCCCTAGGCCTTGGCACTGCACAAGGTCATAGGAGGAAAGTGGGGTAAGGAGCCGCTAAGCCTTCTGGGAATGAGGTTCTCTCTGCAGCCGGCTGCCGGGATCGCAATCAGCATCTGAACTTTCCCTGGTGGATCTGGAGGTGTTGGGGTCACAGGATGCTGTGAGCATAATGGAGATGTCCTGGGGAGAAAGAAACCCTGCACAGAGTGTTGGAAGGCTGGCTGTCATGGCTGTCACTCTGCTGCTTGCAGAACTGCTAATGATACGTTAATAGCTTTCAGTCCAATTAGTGAAAATGATAGAACAGAAATGTCAAACATCTGCGGCGTGTTTACTCCCAACAGAGATTTTTTTTTTTTTTAATAGGAAATTGCAGTTGCTTTATTTTCCCCTCTTAAAGCAGAACTGACAACACGGATGAGACATTTAAAAGGGACCTCAGCGCAGTAGCTCTTGGCTGTGTGATTGAAGTGCCAGAAGGAACCGAGTTCTTACTCCAGCCTCCCGGATCTTGAACTCGTTCCCACAGTGTGAGGCTCAGGATCGTAACCCTGGAACGGGCTGAGGTTGGACGGTAAGGGACACCCATAAAACGTCATGAAGAGACGTGGAAGACGTGGAAGAGCCCCGCGGCGCCCTTCCTTTCCTGCCGTGCTTCTGTTTCACCGAGCACGCCCACCTCACACCTAGGAGGGCTCGTCTGCCCACCTCCCTCTCTCTGCCCCGCTGGCTGTAGGGAGATGCCTGGCTCTTACAGCTGCAGGCCCAGGGCACACTGCAGGGGCGTGGTGGGCAGCCTTCCTGGGAAGTCAGCCTGCCTTTGGGGTGAAGTGGAACCCCCATAAATCACGCTCGAGGTTGCTTTCCCACAAGGAGCTGCTCCTCTGGTGATGGCGTGGGGGGTGGGGGTGGGCAGGGAGTGCGCGAGGTGCTGCTGGGTTGAGTGGCACTGGGTTCACACGGTCCCCTCGGCAATGGCGCACAGACCTGCCTGTGTGCTGAGTGCGTGGCATGCCGTGCCTCCCTTGGCTCGGGAAGGAGCAGGAGGGGGCGCTCTGTCTCCCCATCCTGTGGTGCTGTTACCAAAGTTGCAGAGTCCTGGCCTCACCTTGGAGAGGGCAAGTCATGCCTGTTGCCCAGCCCGGAAGGCCAGCTCCAGGGTTGGCCTACCTCCGATTGTCACCTGATCGCCAGCACCTGCTCCCAGGTGTCTGAGCCAGGCCTTTGTCAGTGGTATCCATCATGGAGGCCAGGTTTGGGGAGACTGAAGCCACTTTTGAAAATAAATTGTCCCTGATGAAACGTAATGTTACGTAATAATAATGGGCAGGCAGAGAAGATTGACTGTCACTCGTGCAACAAGTCTATAGCATGGGCTGTGGCAAGGTGGTGTGATAACTGGTAGGACCTTCTGGAAAATTGAATATCAAATAGATTTTAAAAATCTACATTAAAAAGTGAACTTGGATATGGAGTTTGGGTATGTTCCCTAAAATTCAGGTGGGAAAATATCTAATGACTGGGATGAGAAGGCAGGTTTGAATTTAAAATACAGATTGAACACTTGTGATTCAAAAATCTGGAATCCAAAATGCTCCAAAATCCAAAACATTTGGAGAACTAATGTGATGCTCAAATAGCTTCAGATTTGGGATCATTTCAGATTTTCGGATTAGGGATGATCAGCTGGTGAAGTCTCTGCAAACGTTCTAAATCTGAAAAGGCGCTGAAGCAACTGTGGTCCCCAGCATCTTGGATAAGGGATGCTCGGCCACACCAAGGGCAACAGGACCTGCTGGGACCATTCTGCCACCAACGATACTCTCACTCCAAGGATTTTCCTTCAGGGGAGCTGGAGAAGACAGATGTCAAAGCCTGACTTGTCACCTGACCCCCTGCACCTGCTCCCTGTGGTCTGCCTCTCCAGGAGCCAGCATGGACTCTAGCGGAGCCTGCTTGTGTCGGGAGCGCCCCTGCGTCATGTTCTCAGTTCCCCAGTCTGGGTGCCTGAGCGTTTGGTGAAATGAAAGATGAATTATGCTGTTTCGGGGGGCGGAAGAAGTGACTTCAGAGCAGGAAGAGGCCTTCCGGATGGGGGCAGAGTCCCCTCCTTGTGGAGGTGGTGGAAATTGGGTCTGCAGCCCTTCACCTGGGGTTGCCAAGCCAGAGAAATGGCCGAGTTCAGGAGGGAGCTCCGCACCTCCTGGGAGCTTTTCCTGGCTGAGGCTCCGCACCTAGGAGTACTGATCACCCAGCACCCAGGAGTACCGCTCACCTGGCACCTGAAGACATGGACAGTGCCAATGTGCCTGTGGGGAGGAGCGTCATCCTGGCATCCTGTGATAGCTGGACGCTGATGCCCAGTGGTCCTGCTCCCCAGGGAGGTGGCTGAGGTGTGCTGAAGGCCTTGGGGCTGCTGCCATGGCAGGGAATGTCATTGTCCCCAGGGACAGACTCCATTCCCCTCCTTTTGCTTTGGAGGCCACCTAGTCAGTGAGGTCAGCCTGAGCAAGCAAGATGGCTAAGCCGGGTGGAGGGTGGACCTAGCAGGGGGCCCCACATGTCCTGATGTTTGGGGAGCAGCTGGGAGGGTGGGGCCAGCTGGGGCTGCACAGGGAGGCTGAGCCCTGGGGTGAGGAGGGGCGGGCTGGGCTCAGGACAGGGCTGTGGTGGGACCCTCTGGATGTGCAGTGTCTGAGAGGGCCCAGAGGCTGGCAGCCGGCAGGAGGAAGCTTGCAGAAACCCAGCCGAGGAGCACAGGCTGTTCTGAGAATGTGAGGCCACAGTGGAGGTTTGCAGAGGTCTGGAGGCCGGATGTTGAGGGCTGAGCAGGGAAGGGGACGGATTCTGCAGGGAGACCTGGCTGACCCGCCGCTGCTGGGTCCTCCGCAGGTTCTGAGTGCGTTTCCTCGGTTGCCTGCCTGTGAAGGAAAGCCCATGTTACAGAGGACACGGAGGCTCAGGCAGTCCAGTGGGTCTCCAGAGCTGTCCATCTCCTCAGGGCAGGGCAGGGCAGGGCAGGGCAGGCGGGCAGGGGCGGGATGACTCCTGAGCCTCGGTGCTGGCACCCTTGGGATTGCTTATGCAGAGCAAGTCAGGGATGAGGTACCTGCTGGCTTCGTCCTCCAGGCCGTCCTCACCCAGCCCTGCGGCCTGCCCCACTCAGCCCTCTCCAGTCTACGGCCCCTCTCTGACCGCCCCTTTGGCCAGGCTTCTCCCCACTCCTGCATGTCCACTCTCCTTTGGTCCAGAGGCCTCTGGTCTCTGCTTTGGGACTTTGTGCTTGTGGATGGGGGGACAGACACCCATGTTCCCTGGGCACAGCCTGGTGGCTTGTAGACAGTAGGCGTCCCCAAAGGAGTGAAGATGTGTGCAGAGCTGGCATGGGCATCTGGGTGGCTGGTGTGTCCACCTTGACCAGAGGTTGGGGCAGCCAGTCAGGACTGAGATGAGGTCTCTGCAAACACTGGAGTGTGGTGCTGCCGACCAGGAGGGTCCCTCTGCGCTGAAGCTCAGGTGCAAGGTCAGGCTGCCTGGCTGATTTGGAGCCACGGCCTACGCAGCTGGGGAAGACACCGCGTGTGTCCATGCACAGGCCAGTGCGTAGAGGAGGGCACTTGGTAGCAAGATCACGTTAGTCTGCACGGTCTGCAGCAGGCAGGTGCCGCACGCCGACGGCTTGACAACAGAGGTGTGCTGGCTCAGTTCTGCAGCCAGAGTCCAAGCCGGGGTCCCGGCAGGGTTGGTTCCCCGAGGCTGTGAGGGAGAACCTGTCCCCACCTCTCTCCAGCTTCTGATGGTTTCCCGATAGACCGGGTGTCTCTTGGCTTGGAAATCTCTGCTTTTGTCTTCCTGTGGCATCCATCGTGTGTGTCCCCACATTCCCCGTGTTGTGTTAGACCACCTTATGCCAGTGTGACCTCCTAATGTCATATCGAGGTCAGGGAGTCCAAGACTTCAACCCGAGCTTGGAGGGTGATGGTGGCATGGCAGGATGTCATGCTGCCCGTGGGTTGGAGTGATCAGCATTGGTCTGAACGGCTGCAGCACTTGGAGGGCCTGGCACGGTTGCCCAGCTCTTAGGGCATTTCTGGAGCACCGAGGACAGGCCATCCTGAGGCCTTGGAAGCTCAGCCCTGGCCACCAGGATCCCTGGCTTTGCTCAGCTTCTCAACTTCCAGGAAGTGTGCTGTGGGAAGGCTGTAGGCAGAGTGTCCCCTGGGGGACCCAGCAGCCCCAGACGAGTTCTAAGGTTTTACCTTGAAATCGCTTAAGTAGCTTCAAGCACAGACATCTTCCTGTGATCAGAGGACTTTGGAAATCCATGTGGGATCCACGGTTTGATAGATCCGACCTGCTAGATGGCCCCAGACAGGCTCACCATGGCTGTCCCCACAGTTAGAACTCAGAGTTGTGGGGAAGGTGTGTAAACTCTTGCACTGACCCCGTTCGCCTCCCCTGACCCCGGCCAGTGTGACTAACTAGGTCTCCAGAGTCTTGGTGTGAAGGAGGAGGTTTTCCCAAGGAGACAGAGACAGATTGGCTTTTCAAATGTCATTTTTCTTGAAAGGTTGAATTCGGCCCGTCTCACCAGGAAGTAGCAGGTGCCCAGCCTCTCTTGTTTAGCAAATTAAAAATGGGGAGATCATTTTTGCCTTCTTGGCCTCTGCTGGAAGTCTGGAAACCAGGGTCACTGTGTTGGGTTTGTCTTTTATGAGAGGACATGGTGACCTTGGCGGGGATGGTGAGTGACACTGCCTTGCCAGGGCTGCTCCCCGTGGTCTGGGCACTTGAGAGGGCTTTGTCACTCCCTGCCCATCAGGTTTCCTTGTCCACCCAGGTAGAGCAAGGTGAAGAGGGGGGGATGAGAAAGGCCAGGCCACTCAGCTGGTGGGGGGCAGCCCCAGGGTGCGGACAGAGTGTTGGAGTGTGTGTGCTTGACCTCAGACGGCCGTCACACCTAGGGGGTGTCTGGTGTGTCCGATGGGACACAGCCCTACTGTGGAAGGGTGTTGTCCTCCTCTTAACCCGTGAAGAACCCAGGTGTTCTTGCATCTGGGGCGGGTCGATGGAGGACTTGTCTGGGTGCAGTGTCTTTCCTAGCTGTCCCTGCTGCGGCCCTCACCTAGTGGGCGTCTGCCTGGCCCTCTTGAACCCCACTTCTCTCTGCAGTAGCGTGAGCCTTGGCTGCAGTGCTGGAGGTTTTTCTTGTGTTTCACTCTGAGCAAACTCAGCAAAGCAAGCAGGGTTCCCTGGAGGGCTGGACAGGTGTGGGGAGAGTGACCTCGTGTGTGGGCAGGTACAGGGACCTGGCAAGCCTGGGTAAGAAGGTCAGTGAGCCCCGGCCTCAGGTGGCAGCCTCCCTCTGGAGGGCCCTGGACACTTGTGGGGGTTGGGGCAGGAACTCTGTGTTCCGCCTGGTGGGCAGTGAAGAGGCCCAGACCTGGGATTCTAGGTGGAAGGTCCCTGGTGAAGGGAGGCACAGGCCTGCACACAGTCTCTGGGCCAGTGGGGAGGCCTGGCAGTGTCGCCTGGAGAGTTGGGTTGTCTGGCTCCCGTGGCGTTCTTAAGGTGTCTTCCTAGAGGAGTTGACAGTGAGAGGCGGGACGGAGGTGCCGCTTTCTCAGACAGGAATGGAGGGTCCCCGTGAGGGCGACTCAGTGGACTCAGCCCGGAATCTCGAAAGCCATTTGTCTTTGGTGTGGCGGAGGAAGCCAGGAGTGGCCTGCTTTATTCTGTGGAGGCCTGTGGTCCAGGCCGCCTGGGTGTGCAGGGCAGCCCTGGCAACCTGCTCCCTCCCGTCCCCCCTGCCCCGGCAGGGTCCCTGGTGGTCTCGCTAACCCAGCGTGGTCTCTAACGCCTCTTGTCAGCCCGCTGCACCACTGTCCCGGCCGCACGGAGGCCCCATCGGTAGTTCTGTCTAACCCGTGTGTGCTAGTCCAGCGTCCTTCCCTCGATGTGACTCTGACCGCGGAGACCCCACTCATGATGTTCTGTGTTTCCTCTCAAAAACTGGGTTTCCCTTGAGGAGAATGCAAGTTCTCAGCCCTGAACTTAGCGGTACTTTGTGGACGAGGCAGCTGTCAAGCATGAAAAATTTGTCTGTCTTGTGAACCCAACAAGAGAATGACAATTTTGGTGTTCTCTGTTTCCCAGTGAGAGAGAATTTCTGAATTTACATATAAAGACTACAAAAAAATCCCACGCTTCTCAGCCAGCGTGCCTGGCCTGGCACAGTGCCTTCAAACAGTGCTTGGGTTCTTAAAGACACATTTTAAAATCTGAGTTCGGTTCTAAAATTCAGTGGTTGTGGGAGACCTCCGAAATCCAGTCCTAGATACTCAGAGCTAGTTGCCCCCAGGCCGCTGCCGAGGGTGTATTTTTCCACAAGCGAAGCCCACGTCTGTCTGCCCTCCTCCCGCCCTGTTTTCCTCTATAACGTGGTGTTCTGTGTGTGGCAGGTGGCAGGTTCAAGAAAGAGATTGTCGTTGATGGACAAAGCTATCTGCTGCTGATTAGAGATGAAGGGGGCCCCCCAGAGGCGCAGGTGAGTACTGCACGCGCTCTGAAACCAGTTCTGCCTTCTGCTTTCTACGGTTCTGATTCGACAGGCTGTTCTAGAAATGGGTCATGCCGTTCCAAAAGAGAGACATCGAAACCCACAGAAGTCAGTCTGTGGGGCCATTTTTTTCACATTCTGTATTTTTAGGAAGGAAGGAAAAGCAAAATCTGTACTGATTTGTCAGTTCGGTTGAAATAGCAGCCGGAAGTTCCTGTGGTTTATTTATTTCTTTTTTTCCTGTTAACTGGTTTGATCTCCAGGCACTGAGGTCGTGTAGGAAGTCATTTGGGTAGACTTGGAGCCAGTCTTCTTTCTGCTGCTGGTAAACCTCGGGAGTTGGTGTCTCCAGCTCTTGGCCCACACAAGTCTCCCCTAAAAACTGGTCTGCAGCATATTGTGTGTGTTTTTTTTTTTTTTTAATCCCTTAGAAAGATGGGAATCCTGGGAGCAAAGTGGCAAGAGCATGGAGAGCTTCTTTCTTGGGTTTCCTTGTCCACGTGTTGTTCTGCCCACCTCGTAATTTTGCCAGTAAATGCTGGAAAGGAGGCAAGAGCTAGTAACAGCCAGTGACCACGGATGCCCCCTTTGGACATCTTGAACTTACCTCCTTGAGAAGCTGAACATAGAGTTACAAGGATGGTTAAAGTGAGAGATGTTGGACGTGGGGGTTGTTGAAGGTCTAGGACCTCACGCAGGGAACACTGTGAGGATGCTGAGGAAATGTCACGGTTACCCTGTCCCATCAGCCCTGGACACCAGTGATTGTGGGGTGCATCCACGTTGAAAGAGAGTGCTGCCAATTAAACTATGAAACTGCAATAATAAGGCACAGTCTGACCACAGAGGTTAAAAATGAAAAGTTTGCCACCTTAGCATGAGTGAGTGCTCCGTGACAGTAAGGGAACATCTTGAACACGTGTTGAAGGTGCAGGAGGCTGGTTGCAGCCAGGTTGAGTGCCTGTTTAGGGATCATCAGCGGCTGGCCCGTGTGGCTGCGGCCAGAGCCATCCTGAAGGTTTGGGAGGTCAGCTTAGCAGGCAGGACCGGACTTTGTCCTTGATGCAGGCTGCCTCCAGCAGCTGGTATGTGGGAGAAAATGGCAGGTGGAGCGTGGAAGTCTCCTGGTTTCATGTCCTGCTTTTCCCAGAACGTGAATGTTCTTAGAGAACCAACCTTAGCAGTGTGTGAAACCCTGAAGAAAGTACAGGAATGCTGCAGAAGCGCTGGCTTAGTGGCCTCAGGGTGTGCCGAGCTCTCCAGAGAAGTCAGCAGAGCCAGACTCGGAAGCTCCCCGGCTGCACCAAGTGCCCCCAGGTCAGGCCACACTGGGAGGGTGCACTAGCCAGGTCCCGGGGTGGAGTGAGCCACAGCACCCATTACTAGGGATGCCTTTTCCCTAAGAAGCTCCTGAGGGGCTGGGGGTGTAGCTCAGGGTGGAGTGTGTGCTTGGCACTCCCAAGGTCCTGGGTTCAATCCCCACACCAAAGTCCAAAATAAAAATAAAAGCCTTTTTTCCCTGTGCTTTTATTCTGAAGCCCACGCCTATTGCTTTCATATCCCCCGACCCCTTGCAAGCCCGAGAAATCCCAGCATTTTGTCTCAAGTGGAATTTTTCCCGAGAGGTCTTTGCTCTAACCTCCTTGGAAAACGCATCTTCTATGTAGTTTAGAATGCCTGGAATATGCGGCGCCATTTGTTGTAACAGTAGTCTCCTTCTTAGTCACCGCAGTCAGATGAGGAATTGCTTTAAGGGAAGCAGTGGAGACGATGGCACAAGCCGTTGCCTTCTCTATTTCCTCTTGTGCCTCTGCAGGCTCACTGTCACCTTGTCACCTGGGGTGCCTGCGCTCCTCACGGTGGTATCCTGGAATCACTGAGGCCAGCTGGGGGCGCAGCACTCTTGAGATCTCGCCCCAAGGCTGGGGGCCAGGATGTGGGGTTGAGGCTTCCTGCAGCCCCACCACGCTGGAGTAGGGCTAGGACCCCCGGGAGGTCTCCTTGGCCTCCGACTGGGAAAGGGTTGAAGTTTCCCTGAGAACAAGACGCTTTCTCCAGGAATAAGTAAAGATCTCCTTTAGGGGAGTATCAAGATAGGACCGGATTCCGGATTTCTTCGTTGTTCTGGGTCACTTCCTGTTGTCTGTCTGACAATAATGGCCTCTTGAAGGAAGTTGTAGGGCTTCTTGTGGCTTCTGTAATCGTATGTAGTGCAGAAACTCGGCCAGTAAACGGGTACCTTTTTCTTTTAAAGTGGCAATTTCTAATGGGGAAGCTGTTGGAGTGGATGGGTATTTGCTGAGTACCGGGGCAGCCAGAGTGATCCCCCTGGAGAGCAGGGACCTTGTGATTCAGCGGGTCTCAGCCTCCCGTTCAGGGCAGCGAGCCCTCCTCCAGTGCTGGTGCCCAGGGGAGACCGCCACTCCAGGTGAGAGAAGGGGAATCCGCCCTTCCTCTCATGCCTGCCCACAATGCTCTGCTCCACGTTCCTATTTAATTTTATATGTTTCGTTAGATCCTTGGGTTTCTAAAAGGTTTATCATGTGAACATTTCACATGTAACTGAGTAGTTTTTCAGTTTAAGTGGAGTCGGAGTTTAACCTACAGAAAATTTGCCCACCTGTGTTAGAAGCCATGGAACCTTCCTGAGGGACTGTTGTTTCTTTCAGGGAGGACGAACAGGATGTTGGAGGTTTGTTTCATTTTCCCTCGGAAAGAGGAGGGACTTTGGTGCCAGACAGGTGGGATCTGGAAGCCGCTGTGCCATTAGTGGTGCGAGGGGGTAGCTGTGGGGCACCCCCAGGCACACAGCCTCCCGAGGGGGTTGGTACCAATAGAAGGTGGTGGGGGGCTGGCAGTGTGTTGTCTCCCAGAAAGAGCACGTGTGTCGGGCCAGCTGAATGCAGGAAAAACGAGGATAAAAGGGCAGCGGTGAGTCCCTCCCCTGGCGTTTGCTAGCCGAGGGCTTCTCACAGATGTGTAATGATTAACTTACAGGGTGCTGGCCGAGTTGGTAGCAGCAGACCTTCACCGCATGAAGGCCCTTCCTGATAGATGGGTGGCTGGTGGTGGGCAGTGGGGCGCTGGGGGATTCCTGGGCATGCTGTGGGCTGGAAGAGGCGCTCCCTCTCAGAGTGGCAGCCTATCCAGGTGCCCTGGAGGGACTGAAGAGGAGAGTCAGTGCAGGACACAGCCCGGGGCCACCCTCGGTGCCCATCTCCAGCCTAGGAGGCCAGGCAGGTGGTCTAGTCATCTAAGTGCAGGGCTGCACTTGCTGGGCCGGGCAGAGGGTGGGCATCCAGGCCTCGGAATCCACGGGGCAGTGGTGCAGTTGTGTCCCACGTGGGGTCTGGTGGGAAGAGGACCAGGGTCCCACTCCTGGGGAAGCAGGGAGGCTCTGCTCTTAGGAGGACGAAGAGGTGCCTAATGATGAAGTCACCACAGGCATCCGGGCGTCCTGCGGTTCCTGGCCTGCCTCTGGGCTCTGGACGGCCCAGCGCTGCGTGCCCTCTCCCCCCACGAGACCCCAGCTCCTGCTCTCGCCCGCTCTCTCCGCAGTTCGCTATGTGGGTGGACGCTGTCATATTTGTCTTCAGCCTGGAGGACGAGATCAGTTTCCAGACCGTGTACCACTACTACAGCCGGATGGCCAACTACCGCAACACCAGCGAGGTGCCGCTCGTGCTGGTGGGGACCCAGGGTGAGTGCCCCGCACGGCTAGTCGAGGTTCCCTAGCTTACACCTGCCATGTGGTGTGCAGGGCTCTGAAAGTGGGCCGAGGCGGAGAGGGCGCTGGGGCTGAGTGCACGCAGGTCCCCTGATGTGCACCTGTCACTCCTGATGTGATTCTGTGGAGACGCTCGTCAGCAGGCTCCAAGTGACACACGCAGCACAGATGAACAACACACAGACAACACACATCCCAGATGTACACACGGCACATATACATGTACAACACAGATACACAGCATACCCACAGTATAGATACACACGCAACACGCCTATGCACACACACGACATACAGTGTACACAGACTACATAGATATAGACACAGCGTGCAACACAGATATACCCAAAATACACAATACAGCCACACAGTCGACACACAGCCTAGGTACATAAACAGCACATACAACACAGGTGGGGACCCAGGGCGTGTGCCCCGCATGGGCCTACAACACACACACAAAGCATACGAAGTTCACGCAGCACAGATATACGTACAACACACGCTAGACATAGCAGATATACCTGTAACCCAGAGAAGCACACGTCACATGCAGAGAACTGACATACTACTCAGAACATGGATCTATACTACACACAACATAGATTGGCAACACACTCATCACGTACACACATCCGGAGTTCTTTAGAAAACATCCATCTATATTATATTTTAATTCTTTGTTGTATAAATTAATTTCTAAGCAGACCCTACCTTATAAAAACAAGCCTGTTTTGGCTCTCAGCGCACCTATAAAGTGATACTTGACTTCTGATACCTGGCTACCAGTGTCCCATGGTCTGCGTCTTGTCTTTGACACCTTGTGGTCCTGCAGGGTGGGGCCACTGGGGGCCTGCTGCTTATTTCCTTAGTCTCTTGGAGAAGGGACCGTTGCGTGGACTCACACACGGCGCCCTTGCTCCTGATCACAGATGCTGTGTTGCCCTGGGGTCCAAGTGTGGCGGCCCGTGGCTTCTTTTTACCCATCAGATGAAGCTCACTCTGAACGGCTTTGTCAGACACACAGGGGATTTTAAAAGTGCTCACATCAAGTGACTCGAATCCACTTCCTTTGTGGTGTGTGGGCTGCTGTTGGCACTGCCTTTGGAACCAGCGGGTACATGTGCCTTCACGCACCCATGTCGGGCTCCAGTTGGGCAGCACCAGTGTGACCGTTCAGGAACATGCTGTGTGCTTCCCTGGGTGAGGTGTGAGAGCGAGCTCAGCAGTGCCCCGACCCACGTCTTCTCGCCAGGTCACGGTGAAGGGCATGTGAGTAGCTGGAGTGGCGTGCCCTAATCCCAGGGCACTTCTCAGGGTGCAGGTGAGAAAGGTTAGAGTTGGCACTTGTAATGGCCAGAGGGCTCATTAGTGAAACCTTCAGAGCAAGAGGCCGTTTGGGCCTAAAACCAGATGGAAGAGCTTCTTCATGCCTGCAGCACCCTCTAGTGGTCCCTGGGAGACAAGGACACGCCTGGAAGAAGCCCTGGGTTCTGTTTTTATTGGTGCGTGTTGATGACGACATAGTGGGCGTCGCTGTGGCATATCTGTACATGCATCTAGCATAGTTGGGTCACACTTACTGCCCAGCACCTTCCCTGTCCCCAGGCCCCCTCCCACTTGGCCCCTTCCTGTGTCCCAGTGGTCTCCCTCTGCTGTCTCGGCCTCTCCCCCTGTGCCTTCCACAGCTCTGGGTTCTTAGCAGTTGCCCATCACTCTCTGGGTTCCAAATCCACAATTCAACCAACTGTGGATTGAAATTATGTTTTTGAAATTTCATCTGTCCTGGACACATACAGACTTACCTTGTCACTGTGCCCTAAACACCTCAGTGTAGCAGCTGTTTCTGTGGCACTCACCCTGCTTTGGGCACCGTGAGTTCTCCAGAGACAACCAGAGGCACGCAGGAGGGTGCCTGGGCTCTGCACAGGTGCTGCGCTGTGTCAGTGAAGGCCCAGGGCACCGGTGAGTGTTGGTGTCCTGGGAGGTCCTGGAACCTACCCCCGGTGGCCGCCGAGGGATGACAACATGCAGTGCTGGCATATCCGAGGTGCCTGACCTGTGTGAAGTGGTGCTCATCTCAAGGAGGCTCTGCTTAAAGCTACCTTGAAGGGGAGGAGATGAGCTGCTCCCGAGGCTCGCCACGGTGTGTCTGAGCAGTCAACTGGAGGCCACTCAGTTTGGGGAGGCTTGTGTTTAGGACTCAGCTGCCTCCTGGCTGCAGGCTTGAGGCACTTAGGTTCCCAGGCTGGGCTGGAAGGCTCGGAGTCGGTGCGTGTGTCCTTTGCACACAAACCAGTGTTTCTGCAGGTGGAGTGAAATAGAGTGAAGTGAGACGCAGGTTTTGGGGACACACACCCTTCGACATGATCTGCCGTGACCCGGTGGCCTGAAACACAGCTTGTCGGGGCTCTGGCAGGGTGGACAGGAATTCATGGAGGGCACTCGGTGTGCCAGTGGACACATGATGAGTGTCTGATAGTGGCTGCTGCTGTTCCTTGTATTTCAACGTACGGCGGCTTAGTGAGGCCCTGTTTGGGCTGGCAGAAGCTCATCCCTCTCTGCCCCTGTACCTGGGGATAAGTCTGTTCCTTTGAGCTGCCTTCCCTAGCTGAGAAGGGATCATCTGTGCCTCCCCCAGGTCATCTGGGTCCGTGGAGGTGGCTGAGGACAGCCACCAGAGACTGAAGCAGCTCTCATGGAGCAGAAGTCCTGGGCTTGAAGCCACAGGTGGGCACCGAGCTGAGGAGCCTTGTCCAGGGTGACCCTCTGGAGGGGAGCTTGGGCACTCAAGAGGCTCCTGTCTCACTTTAGCTCTGTTCTCCTTAGCCCAGCCACACCCCAGATGTACCGAAAAGTTAGGGCCGTGGCTCACCTAAGGCCCTCTGCTTCTTCACCCACCTCACCAATGGCCAGCACCTGGGGCCTGGGTGAAGAAGGCTGGGGCGAGCGTGGGCTCCCAAGGCCGCTGTGCACCCCAGTCTCTGAAGCCTGTGCATTCGCAGTGCTGTGCAAGAGACCAAACAGGAAAGGTGGTGCGCGAGGGCCTGAAGCTTCTGCCCTGCAGGTTGGGGTAGGTGGCTTCAGAGGTGGGGATTTGGGGCGGGGAAGGAACCCAGGAAGAACTCTGCTCATTGGCCCAGGCTGCAAGGTCTGGGAGGTCCAGGGGGACGGGCACTGGGCATGGGAGGTGAGGAACTGTGTGTGCACAGGGCCGTGGCTGAGCCAGGGCTGCCTGGTGCTTGCTAACCAGAACGTGTTTTAAAGACTTGCTGATTAGATAGACAGGAGGAGGAAGCCAGGTCTGCGCAAAGCTGCAGGGTTAAAGTGGAATGAGAAACGAGCCTAGGATGAGACCGAGCCATGCAGTGTGGTCGAGAGGTCCCAGGTGGGCTTGGTGCACCTGTACGGGCAGGTGACAGGGAGGTGGAGCCGGTCCTTCACCCAGGACTAGGGGATGTGGAATGCTGGGTCCCAGCATGGGATCCTGGATGGGTGCTCTGGGACCTCACCTCCAGTTGCAGTTTCTAACCTTCCCCCCATTTTCCTTACACGTGGTGCAATGCAAGTCAGATTTTCTAATCTATAAGACAAGAAGATAGGCGGAGGTGTCCTGTTACTCCACGCCCAACACCTGGGGAATGTCATGGAGCGGCTCTGTTGAGCCGCGTCCTGACTCATGCTCTGGTGTTTACCTACCAGGCTCAGGTCAAACTTATTCCACAGGACTAAAGAGTAAAATAGGGACAGAGGAGAGAGAAAGGGGGGAAATGGATGACCTGCTTCCTCTCCATGTCTTGTTCTTACACTTCACATGCACTTTCCACACCAAGCAGACAGGACTCCAGCTTTTGTAGGGCTTGTGTGTGGTTGCTTTGCTGGTTGACAACCCCCTGGTGGCTTCGCTTAGAGAGTGCTCAGTTGCTTTCCTTAGCATCAGAGCATGCAACCCCCTGAAAAAGTGCGGGTTACCTAACCGGCTCTGACACAGAGCAGTCACCTCCTATGCGCACTCAGTGGCCCCGAGCATGCGGACCCTGCTGGGTGCCAGGCTTGATGGCAGGGCTGAAGAAAGCAGGTGTTTCTTGGGGGGGGGGGCAGGAGACGACAGCTCTGTTTGCTGCTCAGCCCCCACCCCACATCCCGCAGGAGCTGATGCCACAGGTACCCTCCAACTCTCTGTGACCCTGAGTGGCTCACACCACCTTACATTGCTCCCCACTTCCGAGCCTGAGAGCCAGACCTCAAGGCAGCCCGCAGGCCCTGCTGCCCCCCCTCCGCCCCCACCCCGCCGCACCTTCCTGGGCGTGTGGGTGCTCTCCCTCCACGGGTGTCGGGCCACCCGCCTCCGCCAGGTGTGCCTTCCTAGTGGCTTCATTAGAATCACAGGGTCGGGCTGGGCTGTGGCTCGGTGGCAGAGCACTTGCCTAGCTTGTGTGAGGCATGGGTTCGATTTTCAGCACCACAGATAAATAAAACAAAGGTTCCTCAACAACTAAAAAGAATTAAACAAACCAACCAACCCCAGGGGCTCCTGAACTGCCTCAGGTGGCCCCCACGGCGGCCATTACACCCCTAGTCGTCCCTGCTTCTGGCCGTCTAGAATGTCGCTGCGGGAACACACAGAGTCTCCATGGTAGAGCAGGTCCAGGCACCTAGCAGGGGCCAGTAAACACTGACCCAGCGGGAGAGTGGTCGAAGGGCCACCCCCGGAGCAGGAGCATTGTTCGTGGACGCTGTCACATGGAAGGTGGCGTGGCCTCTGGGTTCTCAGTGTGTTCCTCTGGAGCTGTTCATCCCTCTTGCGCCTACCTCCTGCCCTTCTGGACCGCGGTTCTGTTCCCGCGTAGCAGCTCTCCTGTAGCACGAGCTCCTAGCCAGGGCGACGGGCGCGCTGGGGTTCGAGCTGATATTTTGGGGTAAACTGTCTTCAAGACGCAGGTTCTTGGTCAGTGTGCTTTGAGCCATGCGGGCACCTGAAGTCACAGACCCGCCAGCCGTCCGTGTACATTGTCACTGTGCTGTCACTCTCTGGTCTTCTGTTCCAGATGCCATAAGTTCCACGAACCCGCGGGTCATCGATGACGCCAGAGCGCGGAAGCTCTCCAACGACCTCAAGAGGTGCACATACTACGAGACGTGTGCCACCTACGGGCTCAACGTGGAGCGGGTCTTTCAGGACGGTAAGTGCCACCGAGACTCTGGTAGCTCTGCGACCCAGGTGCCACTCCAGAACAGGCTCTGCCCATGAGTGGTGACAGGCCCAGCAAGGGGACAGAGGTGACTCCCCTTCTGTTCCGCTGTCAGTGGTGTGCTCAGGAGCGAGAGGAAGTGGCCTGCCTGAAGACGGCCCCGGGGTGGGTTCTGTGTCGCGTTCTCGCCCTCCTGGCTGGGCGAACCTCTGCTGGCTGGTAGCAGTTCTCGGGCTGCGACGGGCCGATTTCCCATGTGAGCGCTCATTGTGCCTCCAGGCCTGTCTTTAGGGAAGGGCTTTAATTGGGCTTTCAGAAACCTAAGCTGAGAGAAGAGTCAGGTTTGGGCCACTCAGGGCCTGCCCGAGGTCCAGCACTTAGACCCGTGGACGCCATTGCATTTGATTTTCGATCTCCCACTTGCAGGGACAGCCACAAGTCAGATGGGAATATCCCGGAGGAGCTTTGGGTTCTCCCAGGGGTCACACTCATGTCCACAAGGGGGTGCCAGGTGTCAGTTATGAGCTGGAGTATGACATGGGGTGGTCTCCGGCTCTGGGGTCAGAAGGTCTGGGGAAGGTTCTCATGGAGTTACAGTCTTGAGGAGGGTGCCCTGGGCCGGGGTTCCATTTCTGATGATGTCTTGGGAATTCAGTCCCGGGCCCCCCCACTCCTGGTTTAAACCAGGAGACACATGTCTGTACCCCCTGTTCTGGTGTGATGGGATTGTCGCAGAGTGGGCCAGCCAGGCCTGGACCCTTGAGGGCCTCCTGGGCTGTGCAGAGGTCATCGGGGCCTGTTGACCCCGTCAGCTCTGGCACAGTGTCTGCACTGGTCCTCCGGCCCCAGAGTGGGCTGCGGGGCCCGCCCGGCTCTCCAGCTCCGTTGCGGGTGAGCCCGAAGGAGTGCCACACTTCCCTGCTGTAGCAAGGCAGGGTCTCAGGTTCATGTGTCCCCCCTCTTTTGCAGCAGGCTCCTCTGCAGCTCTGCCTCTCACCTCCTTTTTAGCACATGGGTCCCGCTGCACTCTTCCTGGCTCACTGTTCCTCATCACCTCTCCCGGTGCCCATTCTAAAGAAGCTGGACTCCCCTGAGAAGGAGCTCAGAGCCCCTGGGGTCCCCCTGCCCTCCCCTGCCCACTCTGCAGCCGGCCCTGCCAGGAATGTGTCCTGTGGGCAGCAGCCTTTGTGTGAAGCCCCCACAGCCCCAAGTCACTTGGTGTTTGCGGCTCCACGGACCTTAGAGGCCTGGGAAGAACCACCGAGGGAGTGCTGGGCTCCCGAGAGGTGTCTCCCACAGGGTTTGGTTACCGTCTGAGCTCATGTGGCGTGTGGAGAGGAAGAGCCCCGAGCGGCGCCTGGCTGGCCACTCTGCGTGGGCTTTCTTGACGCGCGGCCACGCCCGTCTGGGGCTCAGCAGGCTTGGCGGGCTCGGCCCTCTCGGCCTAAGACAGAGCGCCAAGTGGTGCAGCAGACCTTCTGCAGGTCTGGTCCCTGGCGCAGGTGATCAGAGCTGACTTGTGGGTCAGTTTATTCTCTTCTGTGATTACTTCTTACATTTATGGTGGTTATCAATGTGAATTTTCCTTTATTTCCTGAAGTATCGTAAAGTTAATGCCAGGGAACAGTGAGATTACAGGGCTTCCCCGCTAAACACCGTGTCTTGGTCCATTCTGGCTGCTGTAGCAGGTGACCATGGACCGAGGTCTGAAACCACAAAGATCTCTCTCAGGTCTGGAAGCTGGACGTCCGAGGTGGAGGTGCGGCTGATCTGGGGCAGGGGAGGGCTCTCTTTCTGGTGGCCCTCTAGTGTCCTCACAGAGAGCAGTGAGAGGTGGCAAGCTAGCTGCCATCCCCACCTGCACACTCCTCCCACCCACGAGGGCTCCACCCTCCAGCCCTGATCACCTCCCAGAGGCCCACCTGCCGGCCCCCACGCTGGGGCCAGGGTTCTAGCATGACAGTTTTGGGGGATGCAGACCTGAAGGCCATAGCACCCCAGAATGCTGAGGCCTGCCTGGCAGTTGCCTGCACAGGAAGCACTTCACTGGCATCTTCAGGTAGGGTGGAGAGGAGAGTTCCAAAGGCCAGTTTGTCAAGACAAAGGAAAGCGTCCCTCCCACCCATCATTCCCAGAGACCCTCGAGTCACGCTGTGCTCGGGGGACCATGCTGTTGTCTGGCCACATCCCTGGCCCTTTTCTATTTTTTATTCAGGGTCTCCCTGAATTGCCGAGGCTGGCCTTGAACTTGTCGTGCTCCTACCTCAGCCTCCCGCGTGGCTGGGATCTCGGGCATGTGCCACGGTGCCTGGCAGCGGTGCTGTTTTATGTATGGGTTGTTCTATTACACATCCTGGCGTCAGTTGTGTGTAGAACTTAATACTTGGGTGAGTACTCTGAAGATTGTGAACACTTGTGAAATCTCAGTTCAGAGCGCTTGTTGCCCATCGCTGTTCTAAGACGTGCTCTGCTGGAACTTTAGCGCTCACCTTCCTCAGCTCATGTGTGATCCCCATTCTGGAAAGTCTGTGCCGGTCTTGCAACCCTTCACCCCAGCTGGTTATGATTATGCTGCGATTGCCGTTCTGGAAAAGCAGTCTTTAAGCAGCCATTCCGTTGGATTTGGCCCCTGCCTGGTGATCCGTATGCTGATCGAGAGCCCAAGCCGGAGAGGGTGCAGGACACTCCTGAGACTATGGGACAATTTGGAGCCTTGGTTTTCTCTCCTTCCTTTGATCACAGAGGTTGGGATCCTAGCACACAAAGGGTTCTGCTTCACACTCAGTATCCGCAGCTGCTCAGACCTCATTATAGGAGCGTCTAGAACCAAGGTGGCTGCACCAACAAGCCTGTTTGTGCCACCTAATTGCATGTGCTAGAGCATCATTAAGAGCAGCCGTCGTGTGGGGTCAGGACTGGGTTCTGCTGACGCTTCAGTCCTTTGTTCATGCTACTAAGGGACGTGTCACTTGGGCCCGCTGTGATCTTCACACGACCGCCTGGTTCTCACTGGGATGGTGGCCCATCGTAGTGTTTGTTTTTGTTGCTATTGTTTTGCTCCTTTATTTTGTGAAAAGTTAAATTAGAATGTATGTGTGTTACAACCTTATTTCAAAAACAAGATTTTCTTCCGTGAGTTCAAAGCAAAAGCAAGGTGCAAAGCAACTCAGTGAGACCCTGTCTCTAAATAAAAAAAATACAAAATAGAGCTGGGGATGTGGCTCAGTGGTCAGTACCCCTGAGTTCAATCTCCAGTACCCCCCCCCCCACAAAAAGATTTTTTTTTTAACCTTTGAAAACATGCCACCCATGAGTGCCTGTGTGGCCTTTAGTACAGTGAGGGGGACTAGTGCATCACTAAGCAGCTGTTAGCAGTCCTTTATCATGTCTGATGACTCATGTTTGAGTGGTGGGTAAGGGCTTCCGGTGTAGGAGAATAGCTCTTTCATCAGGCCCATTTTGCAGCTGGTAGCTGCCCTGAGGCATCGGCTTCCCCCAGGCACACAGTGTGGCTTTCCTCAGGCACGCAGTGTGGCCTGTATCTGGGAGCCAGCACTTCGGGCTTTGCCTGCGCCCTTCACTGTCCACCCGTGCCCATCGCTGGCCATGCCCTCTCTGTCCAGCACTCACTGCCCGCTCTGCCTGGAAAAGTTGTGTCTCTGAGACTTCCCAGGACAGGTGGGTGGGTGCCTTTTTTTAGGACCCTGTGAACCGGGGTCGCCTGGGTCACACCTTGTCAGAGGGCTTTCTAAAAATGAAGGTGACCTGAAGAAAGGCACTCCTCTGTGTGAGGCTCAGTAGTGCGTGTGTGGTGACGTCAAGTTGGGAGGGAAAAGGGTACGTTCCGGTCCCTAACGTTGAGATGGTGCTCGTCCTGCTTTGAGGGCCGCCCTGCTGTGGTCATCCATGGGCTGCCACCACTGGTGTCCCGTCAGGGCGGGTAGCTCCTCACAGGGTGGAACCCAGTGGGAGTTAGAACCTGCAAGACGCCACGCCTGCCCCGGGCTCCCCATCTCCCCCCAGTTGCGGGGGCCTTGCCTGGTGTTGGGCAGGTGTGTGTGGCCTCTGTGCCGTCACCCTCCTGTCCGTTGGGGGGTGCCTGCGCGTGTAGAGTGACTGCTTTTAGAAAACGTGGCGTAGCCCGTGCTCCTGGTGCATCTTCAAACTCGGTTAATGTGAAGGACGTCTCATATAACAGGGTTCAAACAACTGAAGCGTCAGCGACAGAACCCCTTTCTGTGTGCAAAACCTTGTGTTAAGAAGTTTTTCATTTAGTATTTTTTGAGGAAAGTTGGGGCTCAGAATTCCTCCCAGTTGCGTTGCTGTGCAGCGCGTTTACCCAGGAGCCAGGCCCCGGCTCGGAGCCCCAGGAAGGCTGCGTGTGTTAGGATGGAAGCGGTCTCCAGGCTGCCCCAGGTCTCCGGGACTCGTTCGCGCGTCTGTCTGAGGTGAAAACTCCGGTGCTGTGAGGGGGGTTCCTCTGGTCACCTCCCATTGCTCCATGAGCTCCGCCGTCTCCTTCAGGTGGCCCCTTCCACCTCTGCTCTGTTGGCTGCTCAGTGGGCCCAGAGACCAGGCTTTTTTTTTTTTTTAATATTTATTCTTTATTTATAGGTGGACCCAATATTTTATTTTTGTGTGGTGCTGAGGGTCAGACCCTGTCCCTCACACATGGCAGGCCAGCTCTGCCTCTGAGCCGCCACCCCAGCCCGAGGCCAGGCTTCTAGGGAGGAATTCTTTCCTCCTTAGCAGTTGATCTGCCTGAAACCGCCCACCCAGGGTCTGGGTGGGGATTGTCCTCATCAGCAGGGAGACCCAGACCCACCCGCTGCAGCTGCTGCGCTAAGGGCGGTTGGGGGAGCGAGCGCTGAGGGTGCTGGGAAGGTGTTTGACTCTGCTGTTGTTGGTCTTCATGTACCTCAGGTGCCCAGGGGTCAAGACTGGGGGACGGGGTGCGCCCTGGAGGGTCTTGAGGTCAGTGGAGACGATGCTTCGCCCTCACGCACATCCTGGCCACCAGGTCAACAGCAACCCCGGCCCCCGGCCTCACACCAGGTGGGGCCTCGCCACTGGCCCACAGCAGTGAGGTCCAGGGACCGGAGCCTCCAAAGCTGTGAGCCAAATGCACCTTTTCTCTTTATCAGTTGATGGTGAGGCATTTGTTCCATCGACGGAAAGCCCGTTGACCCATCCTCTCAGAGACCACAGGAAGACGCGGCTTCACGTCGCACTTCAGGTCTCTGTCATTATGCAGAATCAGGAGCAGGGAGCAGGCATCTCGTGGTGTGGGAATGGGGGCTCTGGTCTGCTCTGGCCGTTTCCACCCCCGTCTGGAATCTCTCATGCTGTGCACCTCTGGTGGAAATACAGAATGTGCATCGAAGCTCACGTGTGCACGGAAGTGCCCGAATTAACTCTCCCGCCGCCAGAGTTAGGTCATTAAGCAACTATTAGTAAATGCTCTCTGTTTTGATTTCCGTGTTAAGACTCGTCTCTTCGGCTCACAGAATTAATTTTATCAATGACATAGAAAATGGTTATTATAAGACGCGCCTGCTCGCGCATCGTAACTGTGTTGCCCCAGGATTCTTCCCTAATGGCTTCAGCCAGCTTGAATTAGCTTGATGTATCATTAATGCATACAAATGGCTTTTATTTTTGTTCATAATCTGTTCATAATGCTATGGCATTCTGTTCTTTCTAATGTTTTTAACATGATTAAGTGCTGATGTACGTTTTGACCTACTTAGCCCTCCACAGAGTCTCTGATCAAAAGCTTAGGGGCGTGGGGAGTTTTCTCCCAGCTTCTCGGAAGCCCGTGGTTGGTGATATTTTTTCCCTTAAGGAGTAGGGATCCATCCTCTTGCCATTCACTGAGGAGTACCTGCAAAGGTTGAGGTCCGCGGCCCTGAACTTGTTCAGTTCATGAGAGAGTGGTCAGCGCCTGCAGAGAGGTGGCCCTTGTGAGTGGTGAAGTCCTCTGACAGAGTCTCTTGTGTGGTTCTCGGGGTGAGCCTGGCTGGAGTACAGTGAGGGGTCAGGCTGGGGGAAATGGTCAGTGTCCCTAAGGCAGGGTCTGGAATCTGGGGTGCTAGGCACGTGCAGACCAGAGCTGCTGAGGTGTGGTGCAGGTCAGAACACCCTGTTAGCCTTCGCCCTGGTGCAGGCAGCCCACAGTGAAGGTGGACTGACCTGTCTAACAGAGGAATGCCTCGGGGAAACTTGGAGGAGCAAGTGAGGTCCTGGGAAATCATTCCAGTGAGGAGAGCGGGCAGAGATGCCTGTCCGGCCAGGTGCGCAGGCGCTTTCTGCATGGCCCTCTTCCCTGACAGCCTGTCTCCCTCCCCGGCCTGTTCCCTAGGGACCTCTCTACAAGTGAGATGGCCGAGTTGGTCAGGGACTTGTGCAGTGTTAAGGCTTTTTTGATCCATGGTGTCCAACTGCCATCGAGGGCCTGTCCAGTTCAGGTGTCCTCCTGCAGCCGTCCTTCCCTGCACCTGGCCCACGCTGTGTATTTTTAGTTTAAAATCCTTATTGGTTTATAAATGAAGAAAAACATCTGTAGGCTTCTCTTAACGTGGAAACAAGCTCACCCCCTCGGCCAGTTGGCACGGCGAGAGACACCCGTCTGCTCGGGAAAGGCCTGGGCCCAGAGGTGGCACGTGAGGCCAGGCTGTCCTTGCTGTACCTGCAGGGGGCCTGTGCGTTCCTCAGGTGGTCTGCCGAGGCTGACAGGGCGTGGCTCCTGGAGCACAGATGGCACAGAGCCGGCCCAGAGGTCTGTGTGGGGCTGGGAGCTTTGGAGGCGAGAGGCGATAGAGGAAGTGGAGCCCTCTCTGGCTCCTCCGGCTCCTCTGAGGGGGCTTTACTGATGTGCTGCTTTGCCAAGCTCACGGTAGATACCTGGGGTGGAGAACACTCTGGGGGCATCAGAGAGAAGCGAGACCCAGTTCTCTGGGTTTGGTCCTCCCCTGGCTCTGCAGCTCCTGGCTCTGAAGGGCTCCGAACTGCCCAGAGGAGGGCCAGGGTGCTGTGGTTACGAAGCACATTCTGGTGGCCACAGCCACAAATATGGGATGTTTTGTTTCCATAATGTCCATCTGGACAGGCTTTGGGTGGGGCCTGCCCCTTAACCCAGGCCGGTGACTCCCAGCCACCCGAAGCACACCCCCATTTGGTGAGCATGACATCTCGCCAGGTTAGTCCACGTCTGGAGTGCCAGCACTGGGATGTCTCCCCGGGAGTCCCTGCCATGAAAAGTGCAGGTTGGGAGCCTAAATGGGCCTCTTTAGTGCTCTGTCCTTCCCTCGCTGGCCAGAGACCCCTCCCAGGATGGACATGGTGGGGAGCGCATGGGCACTGCTCTGCTTCCCGACTCTGGTGGCTGCCCCAGGACCAGTACAGCTGTGGCTGCCCACAAGGCTGGACCCCTCGGTGGGAACGTGTGCCCGCAAGCTTGTGCTCAGACACATGTCCAGCAGTCTAGAAGAAGAGCACTCCAGCAGGTTTGCCAAGGGGTCGCCTGGCTTCCTGCCGCAGTGTCAGCCAGGTGGGGCAGGACCTCCGGGTCCTCAGCGCTGCCTGCGTAGGCTGTGTGACTCCCCCCAAGGAGAGCCCCGCAGCCCCTGGCCTGGCCCATGTCTGCTTCTGCGGGAGAGGCTGCCGTGCACTCCCAAGTACAGCTGTGGTTCAAGGTGGACGTTGTGATCTATGAATTTCAGAACTTTAGGAAAATCCCTCATATTTAATTTTGTAGGTCAACTGTAAGAGAAAATATTGGCCACCAGCACAGTTACCTGGAAGCTAGGGAGCAAGACTCTGCTAGTAACTGATAAGTGGGTAGTGCCTGCATTTAAATTTGATCCCTGCCTCACCTGCCGATTGGCAGGACTTGAGAGCTGAAGGACTTGCAGCCTTCTTCTCCTGTGAGACTGTCCCGGTCGGCTTGTGTGGTAGCAAAGCCGAGGCTAGGGTTTAGGTCTGTATCTCCTGGTTGAACAGTTTGGCCTGTTTATAAATGTTACATGTAAAAGCCTTGATGACCGTTTCTTTTTGCGGTTCTGGGGATTGAGAGAGCCTCACACATGCTGGGCTAGCTCTTACCACTGAGCTGTGCCCCACCCCTCCCTCGATCACATTTTAAAACCCCAGGTACTTGAACCAAACTGCTTTTAGTAAATGTAAGCCTTATAACACCGGTGTTAGCCAAATGCAGCACTCGGTGAACATGGGCGGCTGCCCTAAGGTTCCCTAGTGGGCACTGTTCTTCACCAAAGACGAGAGGTGGGTAGTTGGCCTTTCCATCTGTGGCCAGACCTCTAAGACAGGCCTTCAAATACTCCTGCAATGTGGCGTGCTGCCACCAGGGGGCATCAAATGCACACCTATGGGTTATTCTCATTCCACTAATTTTTTTCCTTTTACTGTCACCATGGAGAATACTGACATAATAAAACTAACGCTGGTTTAAGAGACCATTTAGACCTGTAATAAGACACACTTCATAAAGTGTGTGAAGTACTGGATCAGCATCCCACAAATGCAGAAGTAAAAAAGTTTCATTCATTGGAATGAGAACAAAATAAAGATGAAATTATGTGTTCTATGGTTAAAGGAACATAATTCCTTCTTCCTTTTTGACCTGCAGGCAACTTTTGAGAAGAATCAAAATTTGGCAGAAGATATTCTGTTCCGGAGTGGAACATAGACTTATTATTTTGTCCATTGTTCTCTTTTAATAGAACCTCTGAAGCCTTCCACTGGCTGCTGTGTCAGCCAGGTGCTTGAGAAGGGTCTGCATCCTCGAGTCTGAGCAGGTGGGAGTGCTGCCCTGGGCCGCTCTAGCTGGCCCTGCCTCTTTCTGCTCCCAGGGCTGTGGACTGACCTCCTTTCAGTCTGACGTGTGGACAGAGAGGGGACAAGGGACAGAATCATTTATTTTTTTGCTTTTACCCCTGCATGTTCTTCCACTGCATGAAGTCCTGTGGAATTTCAGAAACCCGCACCTCAGATCAGAAAACCTTGACCCTTTTTTATTTGTAAAATGGGACTGTCAGCCCCTCAAATAAGAAATACATCCAATTAGAAAGTAAATATCTTTCATCAACTAGATTCCTTTTATCAGAATACTTTGAGGTGGCATATCCACATTCTATAAAAAAGCAAATACATTTTGCTCATAAAAAGCAGCTTTTAGTCATTGAGGTCATAAAAGTTTGGCCAGAATGTCATGAGAACATGAGTTAGTCATTTCATCAGTGTGGAGAGTGACTCCCCTGTAAGAGGGTGGCTCTCTGGGCAGCGTTAGTGCCCAGGGAGGGCCCTTTGTCCACCCGTGAACATGAGGATGTTCCAGGTGTCCTGCACGGGCAGAGTGGCCTATGGAGCAGGCGTTCTAGTTGCATTCAGTAAATGGCTGCGTTCAGCTTCAGGGGAGTACAGGTGTGTGCTTTGCCTCTGCAGAAGGGGAACACAGCACTGCAGTGCAGTTGGGTTGCACACACTCCTAGGATCGTGAGTGGTCGACAGTTTCATCCGGGCCCTCACATCCTGCATGGACAGGGAGGGTTCAGCCTGTCAGGGGCAGTGTCCAGTTCAGCCAGAGCACCTGGCTCTCTCTCTTAACTGGATCACTTTCTAATGGAGGAAGAAAAGTCTGCTGCACCAGTTCAGTTTGAAAAAACAAGGATCTCATGAGTGTGATTCCTGACTACAGACCTCAGCACAGTCCCTGGTGACCCGTGCAATTCAAATGAAATGGAGCAGAAGTCACCGTAGGATCAGATTAGAGATTGGTGGCATTGGATCCTGGACACGGTGCTTCCCTGGGCCAGGTGCATGTCTTGCAGCTCCTGTGACACTGCCTCACTGCTGCAGCGGAGACCAGGCATGAGTGTGTTTTGCTCTCCCTAGTGCCCAGCACAGCACCCACCAAGAGCAGCGCTCCAGGCCTCCGTGGTGGGTGGCATGGTCCCCACTCACCTGCCCTCAGGCAGCCTGGCTTGTCCTTTCAACCTAGGAAAACCAGCCACACGTATATCTTCTCCACGTGTCCCTTCTCCTCCCCGTGTTGGCTGGCCTCATCTTCTCCCTTTGCAGAATGCCGCAGCGCATCACTGGCTCGAACCAGACTTGCACAGGAGAGAGCGTGGCCAGCACCACTCTTTGGTTTTCTGTCCTCCTTCCTCGGCAGGCTCTCTCCCCAAATGGTTACTAGAGAAACACAAACAGTAGTTGTTCCAGTTCACGCCACTGTGTGAGATGAGGACAATTAGGAAGCTCTCGAGGAAATTAAGTGATATAGGAAGGCAGCCCTTGCCTCATACTGCATAATTAACCTGACTGCTGTGAAGCCTCCTTGTCACTGGGAGGTTGCAGGAAGGCGGCCACACAAGGACAGGGCCCTGTGCTGCCTCTCACCTGGTCGCTGGGGGACACAGGCTGCGGCTCGCCCCCTGGCTTGTCCCTGGCTTGGCTTGTCCCTGGTTTGGATTGTCGGGGAGGCACAGAGCAGAGGCGGCTAGTGAGTCCACAGTGAGTTCTCTGCGGGGAAGCCAGGGGTGTTCCCTTCAGCTGCTGGCACACTGTCGGATCCCTTCCGTGGGCTTTTGCATTTTGAAGTTATGGATCAAACTTATTTTTAATAAAATACGCCTTTATGTACATGTCATTATCTATTTACATATTTTTTTGATTGACATTTTTGGAAAAATGCAGAAAACTATGAAGAAGCCAATAAAAATTACTCTGACCCACAGGCGAGGGACAACTAACAATTTATCATAAATGCCCTTCCTAGTCGGTTTTCAATTATTTTAAAAATATAATTTGGGACTTATTTTATATCCTTTTCAATAACTTGCTTTAAAAAGACCTCAGAGTAATTTCTGTGTTTTGTAATTTCCTCTAAAACCTATGTTTTTATGACTTCATAGCCTCCCTCTCTAGCTGGCATCTGCTGCCATGGATCGACAGGCCCCAGAGCCAGCAGCCTGAGCCTGAGACCCTTCACGGATTCACTTCACAGGTGTTTCGAGGGCTGCAGGAGCAGAAGGGTCCCCTCCTGACCAGCGGCTCATCTGTACCCCACGGCAGTGTGGGTTCCCGCCATGCAGATCCGATGGGCCTGCCAGGGGGGTGCAGGAGGAGGTGCTGTGGGAGGGAGAGTTCCAGGTGGGGGCTGCAGTGCCCTCTTCCATGTGCAGGTGGACGTTAGTCTGTCCTGGCCACCTCTCCTGCATCCCCGGTCACCAGGGAACTGTGTGGTACAAGGTGGCTTCCAGGTAGACTGCACCACAAGAAGCCAGCAGCCAGGATGACAGGGGAGTCCCACCCTCGTTATTGGGTTTCTCCTTGGAAATGGTGGAGTTGATGTTGTTAAGTGCATACATTTGTCAGAAGTCCAGAGCACCTGGTGGGCTCTAGGCCCAGACCCCTTTTGGCTGACAGATTACGAAACTCAGCCAGATTTTATAAAGATTCATCCCTAAGTTTTTTTTGTAGATATTTACCCAAGAATAAAGTCTGATGTTAGAAGATTTAAGGAAAATAGCTTACCTTGAAGGACACCTCTGAGAACACTTAGGTCACTCCGACTCTTGTTAAAGCTTTCCTAAGTGCTGATGGATTTTGAAGAAGCGCTACCCAGTGCTTTACCATAGTGTCCAGAGGGTTAGTCTCAGGTCCAGAGCCTCAGGATTACCTGGCCCGTGCACCGAGGCTGCCTGGTGGGCAGATAGGTGTCCCAATGTGGTCCGTGTCATGATCTCTGGGACCCGAGAAGGCACCTGACGTGGCTGGGCGGGGTCTCTGCAGATGTAATTAGGGGAGGTGTGTGGGTGGGGATCCTCTTCTAGATCATCCACCTGCTCCTAAAGGCAGTCACGTCCCCTTACCAGAGGAGGCGACCTCAGGTGAGTGCAGAGGTGTGAAGACGCTGGCCCTGAGGCCTGCAACGGGCCACAGTTTGAGCCCTGCTGGGAGAGCGAGAAGCAGGCTGCCCCCAGACCCTCAGAGCACAGCCCTGCCGACACCCGGTTCCAGGCAGGTGGGAAAGATCTGGGGCTTGGGGCTCCAGAACATGGGAGAATACATGTTTGAAGCCACCAGCTTTGTGAGGGCTGAGAGAGCAGCCACGGGAAGCCAAAGAGGCAAGGTGGCCAGGAGGGTCCTGGAGGAGTGCCCATCCCACTAGAGTGCCACGGGAGAGTGCTGCGTCCCTGGCGCAGCCTGAGGGGGAGACACACCTGAGGAGCCTGAGACCGCACTGGGCTCCATCTGCACACATACAACCTGGGAGCAGGACATACCCCTGGGAGCCCCGGGACCTGCCCTGGAGCCTGGCATGGATGGAGAGACCCATGAGGACCAGGCAGCAGCCTGGAGAGCGGAGGAGCCTGAGCCCTGTGGCCGTCGTGTGTGTGTGGAAGGGGGCAGAGCCTTTTCTCCTGGTTGGTCCTGTCTTCCTGGGGGGGTGGCCCCAGCCTGCAGAGGGCTAGTGCCCAAGAAGCTCAGGCATGCAAAGTGGCTGTGAGAACACTGGCTTTTCTGGAACTTTCCACTGTTGCTCTCATTGTGGTCAGTAACATCTTGCACACACGAAGGGGGCTGTTGCCCTTGATGCCTACTTCCCTCTCCTTGGCTCATCTGTCACCAGCCTCAGCAGCTTCATCCAGCTGCCCTGCCCCCCACTCCGCTCCCCCCCCCATCATCCCTCCCCCCCCTCCCCATCACTGTGGTGGGTGTGGTTGCCCTTGCCTTTCACCGTCTCCCTATGGGACCCCCAGACCCTCCTGCTCTTGCTTTTGTAGATCGCTGTTCCTCGTCCTCCAGAGGGTCCTCCTCCTCCTGTCTCTCCCTGATGGAACGTCTTGAGACCCTGCCCATGCCACTGTATCTTCTCCCTCTGCCATGGCCTCGGACAACCCAGTCCCTTTTGTGAATCTGTACGTGCAAGAATCCATTACACATGTGAGAAACCTTGTTAGGTGCTTCATGCACAGCAGGGAGAAAGGCGGTGGTCAGACCAGCACCTTGGCCTGTGCTGACTGGGTCCCTCTTGGGCAGGTGTTCACAGAGTATCCTGGCACATGTCAGCGCCCTGGCTGGGTGCCACTGAACTTCCTCCCTGTCCAGTGGTGGCAAAGGATTTACCCTCAGGTCTTTCTGGCACTGGCCCAAACCTGCTCTCAGCTCCTGTAGTGCCTCTGAGCACAGCAGCTGCCCCACCCCTTTCCAGAGCAGGAACCGCCCTACTGGGGGTATAGCAGTCGGGGGTGCAGCTGTGGTACGCACTGCCTTGCACTGTGAGGCCTTGGGTTCATCCCCAGCATTGCAAGAAGATTAATAAATACATAAAATTAATAAATTCGTGATTGATTTGGCAGACCACTGAGAAAAACCCTTGGCTGTAAGGGTCAGAACATGTCCTTGTGCCAGCCTCACCAGCTGTCATATTCTGTCTTTGGGCCTTTCTATAGTCCTACAGAGCATAGTGACGTCTCGGTCCGTGGCAGAATGTTGACAGAGGTGGCCTCTCGGCCTGTCTTGGTTTGTGTAAGTGCACTCTGATGTTTGCACAAGGACAAAGCTGGCCACCAGCTTGTGTCTCCTGTCCCCTAGGTGGGCAGTGCAGGACTGTGTGCTTCAGACAGTGTGGAACTTGAAACCGGTTCCTCAGAGGGACCGGAGGCAAAGCTCAGGTGGGATTAACAGTTTGATTTAGAAAACAGTTGAAGCAAACGAAGCATCTCTGAGCCCAGATGCTCCCGTGACTTCCTAACTTGGGACCCACTGAGAAACCCCCAATTTCTCCTGACGCACTCTCCACTTACTTCCGGGAAGACAGCGTCACTGAATCGTGGAGGAGGTATCGTGGGGAGGTGTGTGACTGCAGGAGGCAGTGTCTTCCTGCGACTTCACCTCAGGTGTCACTCAACTACCCAGGAACCAGCACTCATGACAGTGGCCCAGGAAGACTCATGCCAGGCTGGGTGGCAGAACCTCCTCCTGTGTGACTCCACCTGGCCCGCGCTAGAGATGCCTTCTCTCAGGCCCTTCCTGGGACGGCCTGTGGTGACAGACCTCTTCAAATCCAGGGAGGGGCGTGAGACGCCGTGTCCACAGCAGAGCTTGCCCTAGGCACCTGCGGTCGGCCTGCAGCTAGAGCCTTGCTGGGGTGGGAGCTGGTCCCCTCTGTCCCAAAGAGTTCACAGACCTCTAGGCCCTTATTGTTCACATGTCCACAGACACACTGAATGGCTGTGTCCGGACTTGCTGGGACACAGGAGGAAAGCCACCAAGCCCTTTGTAGCTGCACATGTCCCCGTGTGCTGGGAAGCAAGTCGGCTCCCTGTGAGTTCTGACCCCTTGACGTAACAGCACCTGCTCCTTCATCAACACTGGCTGGGCCTGCTGAGGGCTGACCATTCTCCCTCCTCCATTCACGTTCCCACGTGGCGGGGCCTCCTCTCCTGGCACAAGCACAGTGTGTTCACTAATTGAGCTTTCCTCTCTCGTCCCCACAGTCCTTCGCATAAATACTTCCAACATCCATTGAGATCACTTTTTTCCCAGCTTGAACACCACCATCTCTTCCTGTAGCCTGGCCAGTTCAGCTGATGTTTTTTTTTCGGGAGCCTTAGCAAACATAAAGAGGACCGATAGACAGTTGTCAATAATGTCACGACTGCTCTGAAGAACTCTAAGTTTCCTCAACTTGCTCATCATTGATACAGTATCCTGCAATTAAATATCCGGCTCTGTGGGCAAACTACCTGAATGAAGTCTGGAAAAGAAAATTCACATGGGCCCATGCTGGGGGCGGGAAGCTCCCCTCCTGTCCCGTGGGCAACTCCCCAAGCCAGGGTGGGTTTGGGTGTGACAGACGGGCTGCAGGAAAAGTCAGAACCAAGAACCAAAACCTTTGAGTGCAGGAGCCTAAGAATCGCTGATAGTAAAGCAGTGGAGGACTGAGAGATGTAGTTTAAAATGGAGATGAAGCCCACGCTCAGAAGGAGAGCTAGGTGTGAGTGCAGTAATTAAAACAGTTGTGGAGCGGCTCCCAGTTCCCTCCGCCCCAGCAGGCCACCTGGAGCTGGGCGGCACCCCCATTCTGCCAGTCTGCTGGTGAGTTGCTTGGTATTTCCAGTGGGGCTGGAGGGGGAAAAGGCCCCGTGGCTGTGGGCGGTTCTTCATCCTGCAGAAGAGAATCCAGAAAGGAGGGAGATTTCAGCAATGAGAAGACCCAGCTAGACCAGGCGAGGGGGTGGGCACCAGCACCTGCTCACACGCTGCGCTGGACTTGGCGAGGCCACCCCCTTGGTGGCCCACATTGACATGTAAGGACATTCATTTGGGAGAACAGCTTCCTTTAGAGTTCAATTTATTTCTTTGTGGGAAGGATCCCCTGTTTGTAAATTCTGGGAGAAATCGAGAGAACCTTCAAGGTGTGGTGATAAAAATAGATGGCTGGTGTCAATGTGGGCGCCGCCGGCCACCTGGTCTACCAGCAGCCTGGTGGGGACGGCAGTGATGTGGCCAGGAGGGACCAGAGCCTGCGGGTCCTGCCAGCTGAGCCGGGGCTGAATTCCCTGGCACGTCCCCAGCTGTAGCTGAGCATTGTTTGGCACAGGTTCCCTGTGGGGTGGGTCGCCCCCAACAAGGGGAGATTCACATTGAGGTAGCCTGTGTTTGGTGCCCTGGTGGCTGAAAACACCGTCTCGGCATTTTTAATCAGCAAAAGTAAGACCTTCGTTAGGGGCAGAAGGACAGCTGTTCTCTTGGGTTGTGGGCGTAGAGAGGCCTTTCTGGGGGAGCCAGACCCAACTGTCATCAGGGCCTCGTGGAGGAACGGGCGAGCGGCCACAGAGCTTCACAGGGATTCCTCTGCAGTCCTCGGCCACCCGGGTTTCTCACGAGAGACGCATACTCAAGATCTGGTGGCCGCCAAGAAGTGTCACGGCCCTGCCCTGGCGAGCTCCCGGAAGCCCTGCACCTAGGTACCCTTGTGCTTGGCCACTCCTGGGAGGAGGGAGGAGCCTGTACTTTGTCCTGAAGTCTTTATATGCAGGGAATCAGGCCATTGGCCTCCCGAGGTATTTCAAAGACAGAACCCTGTTGGAAAGGAACTTCAGGAATTCATGACATAAACTTTTCGAGGAGGTGCCGTCACACAGGGGAAGCACAAGAGCTCATTTGAAGACCGTCTGTGGATTTTTTCCTTTTTTGTTTGCGGTGCCAGGAATGGGACCCAGGGCCTCACACATGCTAGGCAGGTGCTTTGACACTGAGCTACACACCCAGCCCTTTTGTTTTGTGACAGTCTTGCTACGTCACCCAGGCTGGCCTCAAACTTGTGATCCTCCTGCCTCAGCCCCCTGAATCGCTGGGTTAAGGGCTGCACCTGGTTAGTGTGTTTCTTTTAAGCCTCTGGGTGTCACTGTTCCTGGGCTCCTGCCTGAGAATTGCCCTCCATGCTTCCCTGG
This sequence comes from Marmota flaviventris, assembly GCF_047511675.1. Lineage (NCBI taxonomy): Eukaryota > Metazoa > Chordata > Mammalia > Rodentia > Sciuridae > Marmota > Marmota flaviventris. The sequence continues at coordinate 4,514,461 of NC_092508.1, read as the reverse complement.
AGAAGTGTGGACCCAGGATGTGGCACGACTCAGGAGGCTGCTGTTTTGCTGGCGAGATGTGAGACCCTCCACTGAAGAAGTGGTTTTACTTAATCAGCAAAGTCAGAAATGGATGTTTGAAAATCTGGGTTCCAGTGTGTGACGTACGGTGACTGCTCCGTGACACTGGTGTAGTAAGGTGATGGAGGAGGAGGTGGGCTGCTCTGTCAGCATCCTGCACAGGGGTCCTGCCTCCTGTCCACCAGCCTCCCCCCACCCCACTCCCATTCAGAGGCCCAGGCCTCCTTGTGTCTCCCCAGGACCGTTGGCCAGTCTCCCACCTTCTGTGGTCACACAGGTGGCCCTGCTGCAGCTCCGTTGCTCTTGCCTGTGGCAGAGCTCAGCTGAGGCTCTTTACTGCTCAGGAGCCTTCGATGGCTCCACAGCACCCACCACAGTGGTTCCCAAGTGAGTGTTTGGCCGCGAGCCCCTCCCACCCAGGGCTCCTCCGTTGAAGGCCAGTGTGTTAGGCAGGTGGCAGTGGGCAGGGCCTGGACCCCACCCCTGAGGAGTCTCTCCCTCTCTAAGCTGCAGTCCAGCCAGGGCACGCTGCCAGGTGGGAGTGAGCAGAGAACGCCAATGAGCCAACGTGGAGCCCTCCCCACAGGGCCAGCCACCTGCGGTCCCTCTCCTTCCCCGTGCACACCTGTCCCTGGGCACATGGAGCTGCCGTGCCCTCTCCTGGCCTAAAAGGCCTGCTCTGCTGGGCAAACCTGTGCACCCGTCGGGATCAGCACCGCTCGACCCCTTTTCCCAAACCTCCAGGTCCCCCAGCCCTTTCTTGGCCCAGGGCACTGGAGACAGCTTCAGAGGAAGGCTGGCCGGTGCTCTCTCCACCCCGCCTGGCACAACCCCAGGGCCCCCTCAGCACTTTTTAATTCCATGAACGCCAGCTCCCAGAGCCCGAGCAATCTTGCCTGGGATGAGCAAGAAAAGGGGTCACCTGAGCTGAAGAGGGGGAGAGCGAGGGGAGCACACCTGCAGGAGAAGCAGAGGGTGGGCATCCCGGGTGCAGCTGGCTTCGCTGCCTGCTCCTTGGCCACAGGAGCTGTCCCTTCAGGAGCAGGTGAGGCGGGAGCTGAGATGAGAAGCCCTCAGCATCCCCCAGACCTCCCCGCCTTGCACCTGCTCCCTCTGCCCTCTCAAACCTCTGGGCCTTGGGTCTCCTTGCTGTGCTGCCCGAGGAGCGCTAACACCTTCCCTGGGCATGGCCAGTGGCCTCAGGACCCTGCCTAAAACCTCCTCCAGAAGGTGCATGTTCAAGACCCTAGGGCTGAACCCAAGTGGGTCTGTAACTAAATTGGTTCCGTTAGCAAATACAGAGTTAAGACCTAGTACAGGAGAGCATTTGCGTTTGGATCTGGGCGGTGGGTTTATCCGGGTTCATTGTACCGCGCATTACCTGGGGAGGGGCTTCCTAGGCCCCCTTGGCTCTGCCCTCTGACCTAGGCAGGCTGCTCTGTGGGTTTCACCAGGGTTCTCAGGTTTCTGCCAGCCGAGATGCCTGCTGAGCCGAGGCTTGGATGTCAGCAGTGTCCTCGACAGCCTACTTGGTGTCTCCCAAGCCCCCGAGGGACCGTAGCTCTGTGCCATGCTCGGGCTGGACCAACATGCCCCTGTGACTTCCTTCTCCCAGGCTCGCTTGGTCCCTGGGTTCTGTTGGGCTGTGTATCTTGTGTGACCCCCGCTGCCAGCCCTGACTTGGGGCTCTTTCTGCTCATTCTGCTCTGTGCCCCTCCGTTCCTTGTCCCAGCCTAGCCGGGGGCTTTTAAATACAACTGCTGGTGTCTCCTCGACTGCAGGTGTGAAGGGTGGGTGTCCGTCTCTGCCTTCTGGCCCCGTGTCCATGTGTAGCTCTCTCCGTTCTGAGAGGCTGTGCCCTGGTCCCTCTGCTGTGCACTCCCTCTCCTTGCTCGGTTTCATCCCAGCAGGTCCCAGCTGAGCTCCCCTGCCCCAGGAAGGTGTGTCTCCCCTGGGTGGCTCCTCTGTGCTTCAGCTCTCAGGTGGGAAGCTCTGGCGAGGGGGAGGTTCCAGGCTCCTCATCTTGGAATCTGGCTGCAGAGCACCTGTGCAGGCTTAAAGCCAACTCTGGCATGGGCTCATGGTGACCTGCCTCAGGTACAGGGACAACACCTGGACTCCGGTCAGTGACCCCGCCACATCATCCCCAGCATGAGGCTGGCGCGTTCTCAGAGCTTTGTGTCCACCTGCTGGTCTATTCCTCGTCTTCAGCCATGAGGCACATAGTGTGTGGAGGTTTTGCAGATAAAGAAACAGGCACGTAAAGGCCAGGTGACTTGCCACGGATCCTTCGGGTCAGATGTTGCAGTGCTGAGGTGGGGACCCGGGCGGGGGGGGGTCTGGCATACGCGCCTTCCCACTGCACTGACCGCCTTCCGTGGTGACCTGACCATCCATATTCATCAAAGGCTCTTAGAATCGCCAGCAAAAAACTCTCAACAACCCGAGAAGCAGGACCCAGGGCTTGACAGACTTCCGTGGTAATAGCAGATGATTGGAGTGCTTTGCTCTTAAGATAGCAGTTTTCCTGAGCTGTAATTCACATGCTGCACGCTTTCCTCAAGCATAGCCTTTGTGTTTAAGGTTTGGTTTTTTAATCTCCATTTCTCTTGGGTTATTTTGGAATCTGGAAGTAATTTGAGATTAATACTGTATATGCTCATTCCACATGAAGTGAGTATCTTTCATCACAGCCTGTTCCCTTGAAACTCTGTAGGCCATATTTTCTGTTCTAGGATATGTTGAAGCAAAGTGACTGAGTGTTAGGCCCCAGCCCAAGGGACTCCTGGGAAAAGCCAGCAACTCCAGCAAAGGCCACTAGGTGGCAGTGCCGTCCTGGCTAGAGACACCCTTGGGTTTGGGTCTCCATGCCAAGGTTTGCTTCAGGTGTAATAATCAGTAACCTATAGGCTTTGCAGGCAGAAGGTGGTGGCAAGTTAATGTGCCGCATCAATTTTAATTTGAAGGATACAATTAATTAAATTAGGCATAAAGTGGATGTGATAGAAGCCGGCGTCTCACGGCAGAGGCATGATGGGCTTCTGTGGCCAACGCGCGGCTGTGAGCTCCCACTCCTTGCGGTTCTTTCAGTGTGTAGCAGCAGGGTACTCCTCGAGCATATTCCAAATGTGCAATATAAAGTTTGCACTTGCAGAAAAGCGCACCCACAGTCTGCATGTCATTAAGGGAGTAGTCTGCACAATCTCCCCAGAGAAGATTTGATAAAGCTGTTCAGATGAGACCCAGAGTAATGGGCTGGCCACGTGAGCCTGAAAGTTGTTTGGAAGAGATGGTAACATTCCTCGAGGGCGCCCCTCCCACCCCGGCTCTGCCATCTCCCCATACAGCTGGGCTCAGTTTTATGTCAAGAAGAAAATAGTTTGTTGGATTTCTGATTTTTTTTTTCCCTTTTACAGCTTCAAAAAAATAAGTTGAAATTTAGGTTTTAAAAAAATTAATAGCTACAGGTAACTGCAAGAGATATTATTGGCAGATGCAGCAAAAATATATTTCCACAGAAAATTGGATTTTGCACATAAAACTTACTAATACTAATAAAGACAGGTCATTACCAGTTTTAAGCCAAATAAACAAACTCAAAGAGATCTGCTGTCACTGTGATTCTTGGTGTTTTCTATTTTTTTGAGATGTGTAAATCAGCTTTAGTGTAGCAAGCACACCAGGAGTGGCCCCGATGGTTCCTGCCCATCCCGGCGCTGGGTGGAGCTGCCGGGGCCCGTGATTTACAGTCCTGTGGCAAGGTATGCTTATATTTAAGCTGTGCAACGGGGGAGCTAATGAGAAAGATAAGAAATTTATAGTCCTTGGTGATTGATAGGATTACTGCCTGGGCTTTAATTGAAATCTGAGGGATCACAGCTGTGGGCTTAAGTTAGGGGAAAAATTACTTCAAGTCAAGGCAAACTTTTGGATTTGCTTCTTCACGTTTTAAAGATAGTTTTCCTGCCGACAGTGTGGTTGGTGGTAGAAACAGTTGGTGCTTAGCAGGGGTTAAGTAATTACATGAGATAATTATGGTATTTGCCCTGTAACTTTCCCATGGTAGGTGTTGGGGAAAAAAATTAAATACTGGGGGGTTTTTAAATGGCTTTAAAGTTTTACATGTATAATAATAAAATTCTCCACAGCTACTCCTTGCTAAATGTTCTCTGGACTATTATTTAAGACAGTTAAAAGAAAAACCCTCAAACTAATAATGACAAAGGCAAGCCTGTGATATTAGTCATTGCCTTAGAATTGCACTGATGGTGTTTAATCCGGACATGTCTCAAGTCATCTCACAGAACTTTCCCTACCTGTCATTTTATAAATGTACCATTCTTGTGGAAGCTCAGTCTTGTGAAAATGTCTGAATTTTCCCATTAAGTGCTTAAAAAGTAATAAAACTAAAGTCATTAGACTTCACTCATCAGAGCCATATCAGGAGAGAGATTCTTTGGTGCAATAAATCTGACCAAGGGTTCGACATTCACCTCCCTCGGATTCATTCTCTGGAAATGGACGTTTGAAGGTAAATTGCTTAAGTAGGGCAGTTTAAATTTTTAATACAATCTTATTGTAAGTGTTAGCAAATGATTAAAGTGCAAAGGGGCCTTATATGTTTTGTGAGATTTATCATAAATGCCCTGTGACGCCTTTTCCATGCTGAATTATAGATATTATGACAGTTAAGTGCTTATAAAGGCCAGAAAGGCACAGTGAAGAGTTGGGTCTTTATTGGAGACTAAATGGCGCTCCGCGGGCGCAGCCGGCTTGCACTGGACACCTGTTCGTTCTGGTCCAGTATCTCCCAGGCACGCTGGCCGCGTGGGGCCCTGGAGGCTGAGCCTGCGCCATTGCGTGGCCAGTGGGACCTTTTGGAGAATACCCAGGTGGCAGATTCTTGTCCTCCCAGCGAGCAGTCTGCCCGTGCAGGACGTGAACCGCCTTCCCTCTCATGGGTGCCCCCTGTCCACGAGGCCCGGCGTTGCTCTCCCGGGGTCCAGGAGGCTTGAGAGCGTCACTGTTCTGACAGCCATGGTGCCTTTCACTCTGACCCAGAGATGCCAGGAAGTCCCTCCAAGTGTCCACTGCTGGCCACGTTGAGTGTGGCTTTGGTGCTCCCAGTCCATCTGTGGACAGAGGGACCAGCTGTGCACTGGGGACAGTGCCTGCATCCCCAGGAGAGCAGCTTGGAGCTGTGTGGCTCCTCGGAGGTGCCGCAGGCAGCCTCAGCACGGTCTTCCCTTGGTGGACCCGAGTCGCACGGCTGCACGGGTTCTGAGTACATTTGAAGGACACCTTTAGCTACTCTGGTACTTATATTCTCTCCCATTTCTAAAATACTTTTTGTCATCAAGATAGAAATCTATCTTAAAGGTACAATACCTTTATTATATTTTCTCATCTATATTGTTTTTTGCAGAACAACATAAAACCCAGAATTCTAAATTCTGATGTCACTATTTGCCACATTAAATCTCCTTCCGGCGCTCTGGTCTGCCTTTCCCGTATGTGTCTCGCCCACGGGTATTCCGAGCATCCCCAGTGAAGTGAGGACGTGACGTTTACATTGCTTCCTCTAAGTCTGGAGATAGGCACTACTGGTTTGGGTCAGTAACTAGCACAAATTCCACTTCTTTTTATTTACCCACGCTGCCTTCTTACCTTAAAGTGGATTTCCAGAGGCTTCACAAGAAAAGCTTGCAGGTGCATGTTTAGTGTTAGTGGATGAATGGTGGCGTGGGGTTGGCACCAGTGCAAGGACTCCAAACCCAGGAGGAAGCTCTATCTTCTCAGAACCGCTCCTGAGTCACAGCCAGTCACATTTGCCTTCCCTTTCTGGGCCACCCGCATGAGGCCCAGGTGTCCGCCCTGTGGTCCTCACTTGCTGTCCTGAACGGAGAATCAGCCTGCCACGGGCTCAAGCCCAGGGCCACCTTGGCTTGGCTCCCCGCGTTGTGCAGGCTGCAGCCGTGGAGTCAGCCCGCCCAGGGGCAGCTGCATCCTGAGTGCAGTGCGTCCTGGGGCTGGTTTCTAACTTTAAGCCACCAGGATGCAGACGGTGTTTCTCAGGAACTGTTGAGGTGTGTGTGTGCATGTATGTGTGTGCATACACGTGTGTGTGCACGCTGCAGATCTAGTCTCTGGTTGTTTAAATTTTCAAAATGTCCATCGTGGTTTTTTCAATAACATTTTTCTCAGTGAGTTTGAACCCTCCTGTCTCCAACAATGGTATTCCTCGGGTTTTGGCTGATGGAGGATATTCTCAAGGTGGATTAAGGCAAGACTTTTATATAGAGAAGAAAGGATTTTGCATGCAGGGTCTGAAGAATCCTCATTACCTTTTACCTGCAGCTAGCCGTCAACTACCCCGGTCAGATCAGTTTAGAAGGAGGCTTAATGTTCTAGAGCCAGGAGCCCTTATTCCTCTCTGGACCTGCGCAGGACTAGAGGTCACTGACAATTGGACGTGACTTCCTTAGTGGCAGGAGACCACCACGTTCTCCTGGAGTCCTGGGAAGAGGGGTGAAGGACTGTGTGTCCCCTGGGAGGAGAAGAGTCTCCATAATGTCCCCGTCCTCACAGGCTTCCAACATCTTGTGGTCAGCAGTGGCTCTGTAAAACGTGGCGAGTGAAAAGAGGCAGACATACAAGACGGTGGCCCCTTCCAGCCACAGGCAAAACTAACACTGGTGGGAAAAGTCCCCGGAGGGGAGCGAGCGCTGGGTGGGCTGGGGCAGCTGGGGGGCCTCAGTAGAGGGTGGAAGCTCATGTTGTGGCTTGGGGCATCCGCGTTTGTTGACTCGTGGAGTGGCACAACTGAGATCTTAGCGTTCGACCTCAAGGAACAAAACAGCCTTGAAGGGGTAATGAATTCTGGCGGAAGCTGCATGGTCCAAGGTGTGTGGGTCCAGTGAGCTGTGCCACCGTGGATTAGAATGCACGTGAACATGCAGTGTGGACGCTACAGAACCTGGTGTGGGTGTGCTCAGTCAGCCTCTCACCTCTGGAAACATCTGCATTGTAAAAGTTGTATTTAAATGTCATCGTAGACATCCCACATCACCGTGGGTCCAGATAAACTCAACTCAGCAAGAGGTGCCTTCTCACAGGTAGAACTGCACGGTATGATCACGAGCCACTGGTTTTTCTTCTACAAGAGACTTTGCAGCACTAAAAGGCATTCATGATCCTTTGAAGAATTTCAGTAGTTAGTAGAAACTGCCGTATCTCAGAAGGAGATGCTTGGACTTCCTCACTATTGCTAAATCACAGATTACAGATTCAAAATCAATCAGTATTCTCTGTTGGGCTCTAATTAACACTCAAACATTATTAGTCACAAACGTGAATCTTGATCGGAGATGACCTCAGGTATTCTAAATGTAAATAAAATTAGATTTAGATCCCTTTTAATTACCCGAGGTGCTGTGAGTAATTACAGTGGCAATTGATAAACTTACTTTCTTATTAAAGGAGAATAAAAAACTTGCAGGAAGTTTCTCCCCACTCTGCTTAACTCCTCAGTGGCCATTGTCTATGAAAACAATCGCCTGGACTTGGATGCTGATTTTATAGAATTTGACATCATCTCAAAAACTGTATGTGGGCCCTCACGTTCATCGTGTGTCTCATAACCTAAAAGGTTAAAGTTGCTCTAATACCACCAAAGACAGAGCTTCCAGAGGAATCGTCTGTGTCGGGAAGGGGTCTCGGGTGCTGGGTAAGCTGCAGTAACGCCTGGTGTGGAAGGGCCCCGCGGTGACTTCACGCTCGGAGCCCTGTGAAGACCGAGTGGAAATCTGTTTTGTCATCTCATCCTTCTTCCTAATTGCATCACAATCCATTGTATAATTCAACCTGTGTGTCACTGTCACTTCTTCCAGAGGCCTCCCGTGAGGGGCCACGGCGGCCGGCTCATTATCCGCAGAGCTGGGGAGGAGAGGAATAATCTCCTCGGGTTCCGACCAAGACATCTTCTCCCCACTTAAAGAAGAAAATGTCTTTTTTATGAAGATCGTTGTAAGGGTAATTATTTCTGGAAATAGGAAAACAGCTACAGTTGTGATAGATAAGTCCATTTTTCTTGAAAGTTGAAGGATCCAAAAGAGACTCTCATGACGAATGAGAGATTGGGACGTCTCCAAGCTGCGTGTTGCTTCCATCAGCCTGTTACCTTTCAGCAGGAAGCAAGGGAGACCCCAGAGATCTGGCTTAAGACAACAGTAAACAAAGCGTATTAATTTTTTTTTTTCTTAAAACACAAGTATTTTGCTTGGCTACACCTGTCTCAGGGTCCCTGAGGCCAGCGTCTGCTTGTAGCCGTTTTGAGTTGCCCTCTCTTGTTTAGGATCCTGGCCGTGTCCCGGGCCTCATTGACCTGGATTTTCTCATCTTAAACTTTGGGGACATTAATTTGGTTTGACTAATTTAGCATCATCAGCTTGAAACTCTCCTGTTTTTTGTGTTTCTTCTCTTCATTTATGGAAACCCTTACACAGGGATTCCACAGTATGTTGCATTCGCCTGATAGCCACAGCATTTCTTTGCATTTATGTTAGGTCTTTTATTTTTATTTTGCTGATGCTCTGTTAATATATTTCATAACCCATACTTTAGCCTTTTAAAAACTAATGGATTGAAAATGCAAGTCCCTCAGTTGCCCTAGTGCCGAGGCACCGAGCAACCTTGCCCTGCAGACTGGAGAATCGAGGGTGAGCCTGCACCTTCGGGGGTGTCAGAGACATTCTGCTCCGGAATCATCAGCTTCCTCTGCGAGACAGTTTGATGAGTTGAGAAGAAGTGACAGGTTCATTTTTCCCCTCTTTGTTTAAGCCATTTATCTTTCAGACCCTTGCCTGCCATCTAAATTGTATGGCCAATTTATCCGGATATTCACTTGCCTCTGCTTGGAAGGTGCTGATTTGCATCCAACTAGAGAATAAGTGATCTCCTGGCCTTTTGAAAAGGTTTGTGCTAGGTTTAATTGTAGCATTTGAAATGTTACATGTTTTCTGCTCAGTGTCCATGTGCATTCAACTCACTGTTGACCTGGATCACGGCAGGACTAGAACGGTGTCCTGGGCCACAAGGCTTTGCTCCTTGGAAGCTCCTTAGTTTATGCTCCTTTGAAGCTCTTTAGTTATGCTCCTTTGTATATCTTTTTACATTTCACATTGACCTAAGCTTTGTTATCTGCCTTTAAACTCTGCCTGCTTGTCTTAAGATTGTTCATTTAATTAAGCAGAATGATTAATAATGAATGCTAGCTGGACGCTGGGGAAGTGATACTCTGCCTCTACCCTGGTACCAGATGGAGAGAAGGGAGCCCTCTTACTCCTGAGCAAGTGAGGCCGTAAGGGAGAAGCCCATCTGTCCATAGGGTCCAGGAGACCCACCAGCCCATAATAGAGGAGCATGTCCACAGGGCTGTGCCTTGGGCCTCTGGGCTTCGGGACCAAGCATGCGATTTGCTGTTCTGGTTCTGCCTTCCCAGTTTGCTTGGACATGTTTTTCCAACATATACCAAGGAGCTGTCACTGCCCCGTCCCTCTGGGGTCTTGGTGCCTATCAGAGGTCCAAGTTTCTGCCACCTTGACAAGCACTTTGGTGGTGCATGGGGCTGAGGTGGCCTGCGGCACATGGCCCGGGGCCTTGAAGTCAGTGGTCAGCAGCAGTGGTATTGTTACTTCCTGCCATTCTCGGATTCCTCTGGTTTAGGACCAGCCTCAGGGGTCTGCACCGGGAGCTGCTTTTCACCATGGCTGCTGTGTCTAGAGCCACACACACCAGTTTTCCAGATGCTCAGAGCTTTCCTTCACCATGTGCTCATGGTTGCTGCTGTGCAGACGGGATGCTTTCCTCCATCTGAGTACATCCGGCTTACAGTGGTTCTTATGGACCTGGACGGTGTTTGTTGCTCTTACATTTTTTGTGCCTTTTCCCTCCCCCACCTACCCCTCTCTTTCTCTCTCTCAGTGCTGAGGATCAAAGCCAGGGCTTCTCACCGGCTAGGAAGTGCTCTACCCTGGGTTGCACCCCAGCCCTGGTGCCTCTTAGGGCACTGTGCCCCCACAGGTGTCGTGTACACTGAGGAGGAGCCAAGGCCTGGAGCGTGGTGCCGAATTCTAAAACCAGGCACGAGAAGGGAGAAGGATTTTGGCTGTGGGCTCAGAGGACGGCTTCTTGGTGAGGGGTGAGGTGTCCCCTGCATGGGGTGCCTCCCGAGCGGTCTGCTTGGCCAGCGTGTCCTCAGGGGCGCTGTTGGCAGATTGGTCTGGGACCCATGGTCTCTCCCTGCCTGGCACATCTCCTGGCCCATTTTATTTGCTCAGTATTGTAAGGAAAGAACCAGCGAAGGAGCAAGGGAGGAGGGGCGCTGTTAAGAAAGGGGAGCACAGAGTGAGAGGTAGGAGCAGCCAGTTCCACGTCCACAAACACTGCATGGAGACCTGCTGGCTCGCTTTCTCTGGGGCCTAACTTAAGTACTTGAGTGTAGACCAGGAACATGACCAGGATCATCCTGAGACCAAGAGCAAGACCAGGAGCATTGCAGGACTGCAAGCATGGCCAGGGGCATTCTGGGACCGCGAGCGTGACCAAGGGCACGCAGAGTGGACGTCTGCAGGCCTTACGGATCTGGGCGCCAAAGGCGCTGTCAGACCAGGCTTTCTGCTGCCCACTGGCCCAGTACTCAAGGCAACAGTGGGGATCAAACCCTCCTGATCTTTGGCGGCCAAACTCTGGAATTAAGTTTCAGGGAGCTGTTAAGGCCGTGGAGGTGTGTAAAGGAAGGAGGGTGTGCGTTTCTCACAGCATGATTTGATGTCCCCCTTGCCATGGATGATTACGTCATATCAGAATTGGATGCACATGTTTAAAATGTCCAATAAACCATACTTGTTTCAGTGGGCTTTTTTTAAAAAAAAAATATGTTCGTTCACTTCTCTGAAACGGAAAGAGAAATTCAGCTGCCTTGGACACAGTAGAAATTTTTCCTCATTTTAAAATTCTGAAATTAATGTCAGCAGCCTTGACTTTGCTCCGTCCTGAAGGTAACTGTTTATTACAGTCGGCATTTAAATCCCCCGATTAATAGGAGCAATTAAACAATAGCTTCATTTCCAGCAAATTAACAACCCTAATAGGTAACTGCGACATAAATGAAGATAAATTTGTTTTAATACAACGAGATAAAAAGAATACAGACAAGAATTGAATCTCAGATTACGAATTCAGACTTCATTACTTCAGGAAAAACTTGAGAGAGTTTCACCAGAAGACATTAAAGCCTCCTTTTTTAACCACAGTGTGTCATGGAGCAGAGGTTGGTTTTAAAAATACTTAACAGAAATGCTGCGGGTGTGGCTCACGGGTGGAGTATTTGCACAAAGCCCTGGATTTGATCCCCTGGGGGAAAAGAAGCTCTTGTGCACGCGTGTGTACGTATACGGATGTCGTATTCCATGCTTCGGTACACAGAAGGCAAGTGGTTAAAGGCTGGTCAGCTACCACAGCCGTTTTCCAAGTGAGCTGCTTGGGACCCAGGGACCTGCAGGCAGTCGGTCCTTGGCCGAGCCTCTCGGTAAGTTCTCACCAGTTGAAGAACCAGCAGAAGGTTGTCCCCTTTTCATCCGCCCCTGAGTCGACCCCTTTCCCGTGTGTCCTCCCATTAGAAACTCACCCTGATGGTTGGCAGTCTGTTTTGTTGGCCTATGAATGTGATCGCCAGACTTGTTTTGAGAACAGCAGAAGTGTTGTCCTGCAAGGGGGGAGGGGGGGGGTTGAAATGGGACAGGACTAGATTCAGGGAAATAGCCAAGAGCTCATTTCAGAGGTGGTGGGGGAAGGCTGGTTCTAGAGAGGATTTCTCCTGGGGGTGTCACTGTGCCCATGGGGAAACCCCAGGAATGTTGAAGAAACTGCTGGGGTTTAGCTGGAACTCCTTTTGGTGGCTTTGAATCATCATATGACGTGTGGTCGGCCAGGGGCTCTGTACCCTGCCAGACATGAATCAAGCCTAAGAGAGAGCGGCAGCAGTCCTAGAAATGGGGGTCCCAGATGAAACCCCCGCTGGGCATGGGGCCCAGCCTGGCCCTGCCCCCGGGGCCCACTCTCCAGACAGGGGTGACCCGCGTCTTCCAGTCCACGGCGTGGATCCTTCCGAAACACAGGTCTTGTCATGTCTGGGACGGGTTTCGATGACCCCCATTGCCTAAGGATAGTGACCATGCTGTCACTGGGCTCTGTACACCTTTACAGCTGGGTTTCCAGGTGCCTTCTAACTTCCTCAGCCTGTCACCTCGTCACCTTTCCACCTCGTCCCCTGTTGGTTCACCCCTCTGTTTCCTCTTGGTGTGGACCCAGCACTGCTATAGTATCTCCGGGGCCACGGCACGGCCTGTTGTCCTGGGTTGGGAGCTGCTGCTTCCCCTTGGCAGCAAGGCGTGGCGGGATCCCACAGGAGTTTAGACACGGGGCCACGCACCCCAGCTCACTGATTCTGCGCCTACTGCAGCCTGATCCCCTGAGACCTTCGGGAACACAGCGCTGCCTGCCCTCTCTCCCTGGCTCGCTCGCTCGTTCTCTGATTTTACTTAGATTTTCTGGTGTGGCTTCCTCCTGCTCAAAGCACAGATGCTCAGAAGCTTGCCTGGGCGATATGTCTCCCTTCTGCGCCCCGGCAGGCAGTGCCAGGGACGCCACCGCTCACATCCGTTGACTTCGAGATTTTCATGGTGAGCAAAGTTCGACTTCAGATTTCCTCTCACTCCTGAGTCATACACTCAGAACTACATAATTTGGTAATTAATTTCTTCTTAATTAATAAGCTGGTTTAATGATCGCTCTACTGTAATTTAAAAACGGACTGGAGACATTAGGGGCTCTTCTATGTGTTCCTGGGAGGTTTGCAGTCTGCCTTGGTCTCCGTCACCTTTGGGAGTTCTCAGGTGGCCCCGTGTCTTCCTTGGAAGAGCCTTTCAGTGACAGTGTGATACGTTGTCTTCCTCTGGGTGGTGGCACCATAGATAAAGACAAAGCGTGCAGTGCCTTCCGGCCTCATACGTCGCGCTCTGAGAGTGTCCCTGTGCACAGGGTGTGCGTGTCTCGTCTCCCGGCACTTCTGTTTTATGGGTGTATCTGTTGTAAACACTTGACTCATTTAATCCTGGTGTATCCGTGCTTGCTCACAATTGTCCCCCAGCCCCAGGGACAGTGGTCTGACCGTGCTGTAGTAGTAGAAGAATCTTCCTACTCCGGTTTGGCTTGCTGGTTGCCGCTTGTGCCTAACCCTGGCCCCGCGGCAGTCAGATCTGCGCTCTTCCATAGATAAGGCTTCCGTCCCCTCCAGAGGGCCCTGCCTGACTTCTCTCCAACCTGGGGGTCATCTGGTTCTGCGTGACACATATGGTACATGGGAATGTCCTGAGAGCTCTGTATTCTGAAAGAGACTGGTGCTTTTGTGTAGTGAATACCAGGAGTGTAGAATCTGCCCCCACAGACAGGAAATAGCCAGTCCTGAGGTTTGTCCTACCAGAGCTATTGAAAAACCAAGCAGAACAATGTCATGAGAGGGTTGTCTTAGGAGAACCACCTGCAGTGCCAGAGGCCTGTGTACCAGCTCTGGGTGGACAGGGTTTCTTGGGCATGACAGTAGCCACAAAGAAGAATTCAGGGGCATTCTGGGGGTGTAGTCAGCAATCTGTTGGCCGCCTGTCTCCGAGCCTGGGGGTAGGGGTTGTGTGGTCCATGGAGTTAGAAGACAGGAGAAGCAGGTTTGAGAGAAGCGGGCAGTCCCAGGAGGGTGGCGTGCATTTGAACTGCCCCTGCTCGTTGACAGGGAGGCGTGTGGTCAGTGGACCCACAGTTCTAGAATGCAGGCAGGACGCGAGGAGGGTGGGTCAGGTCCACAGCAGGAGCCAGCGGCCTTGAGGAAGATGAAACGTTGGCGAGGAGAAGCTTCCTCCAGAGGGGCCTGGAGAGAAGAGAGGGTTGAAGACGGGAACCTGGGGCACGTCCATTAGAGGGGCCAGCAGAGGGGGATGGAAAGAGGTTCCAGGTGGGGGAGGCAAGGAAATGGGGTGTCCAGGAAGCCCAGTGAGGACGCGGTCAGCGATGCCAGGTGCTGCCCAGGGGTCAGGTAGCAGTGTGCAGTTGTCTTCTGGCGGCCACAGTGACCCCAGATACCATGCCAGGGCAGGTCCAGCCAGGGCCCAGGGGCAGACTGCAGGATCAGACAGGGGAGGTGGCTCATGTGTGCTTGCCCGGAGGGGGCTGGGAGATGGGACTTGGTACGCCATTGGACTGACACAGCCCTGGCTGAGCTCCGCCTGTGTGCTATGGGCTGGGCTCTGTCCCTTACACCAGTGACGTAAGAACCCTGTAGAGACTGGGGAGCAGGAGAGGTCGCAGGCAGAGGAGGGAGTGTTTCACGGCTGCCTGAGGGAGTTGAGGGCAGTCACGGGCCAAACTGGACCCTGTCCTCTGCCTGTCTTCCCGCTTTGAGGACGAAGTGGTCAAGAGCCTGCCCACCCCGCTCAGCCCTCCCCGGGGCGGACGGCCTCTCTGTTCTTGCTCTCTGTGGGAGCGGAGATCAGCATTTGGTCTGGACGTGACGGACTGATCTGAGAATCTTACTTTTGCTACTCATTAAAGACTGCGATTTTCCTTCTGCTCCTTAGGAAATTTAAAATTTGTGCAGAAAGTAAATGTTTTTATTTTTTCCATTCTTAAATTTGCTTTTAATTGAAGAACAGAAACGCATGCGTGAAAGTCTACGTAGACTTAAAAATACCACAAAATTATCCTCCATCAAGAAGTAGCCCCTCACCCGGCTCCAGGACCCAGCCCCCTTCCTCCCTCACCTGGCACCGCCCGACCCCGGGGCTGGCTTGCTGTGAGCCTCCTGCCGTGTGGTCACCAGCACTGCAGGGCTGACTGCAGGGCAGCTTCACCTTCCATCCATGCCCAAGCCAGATTGTAAAGTTAGAGCAAAGGTGACCTGAAGCTGCTCCGAGCGTCACCTGGAGGTGGTGAGTTGAGCAGTGTAGTGGGATCAGGCCAGTCGCCTTCCGTGCCTGCTGAGGAGGCCACTTTGGGCACAGACGCAGTGCATGGGCACATTCACGGTCACGCAGTCACCACGTGGAGACTAAGTCAGATGCCCATGATAAAGATTTTGGGCTCTCGTGAGCTCAGTGGCTGTGCTTTTGATAAACGCACACATTTCCATTAGACACAGATGTACACACTTGCGTATGTTCTGATGTAAAATACGTAGCATGTTCAACTGTCGAATGACCAGATTCAGAAACTGGTTGTGAGAGTTGCCCAGCCAGCACAGTCAGAGGTCACGGTCACCTTTTAAACCTACTGACATTGACGCGCCCTGAACACCCTGAGTACTCAGTGATCACCATTTGGTTTAGTCAGCGTTTTCACTGCTGCGACTGAAAGACCTGGAAGGAACCGTTTTAGAGGAGGAGAAGTTTGTTTGGACTCATGGCCTCAGAGGTCTCAGTCTGTAGATGACTGACTCCATTCCTCAGAGCCCAGGGTGAGGCAGAGCCTCGTGACATCAGGATGTGGCAGAGGAAAGCAATCCAGCACGTGATCGGGAAGCAGAGCAAGCATCCACTCACCAGGTACAAAATAGGCCCCCCAAAGGCATCTCCCCAGGCCCCCTCCTCCAGCCACCCCGCCTGCCTTCAGTCCTCGGCAGTGAGTCCCCACCGGGACATCAGTGCAGCGCCTGGGCTCAGGCCGCGTACCCAGGCAGGTCCCCTCCAGGCCTTCCTCACGGTCTCACGGGGACTCTAGGAGGGCACCTCACATCTGAACCATTCCACATTTCTCCCTTTGTTGGTCAGAACGTTCACCTTCAGCAGCTTGTAAATGTATCTGCTTTCTCTCTCCCCTGAAATGTGGGGTTTGGGGGTATTTAATTGTTGGTAGACCTTTATTCCAGTTACTTAGGCGCTGTGTGAGAATTGAACCCAGTGCCTCACACATGCCAGGCAAGTGCACTCCCGCTGAGCCCTCCATCCCCGGCCTTGATTTTCCTTGGATCTGCGAGGAGTCCGCATGCCCCCCACCCCCTCTTCTGTTGGGGCTCCTGTGCCCCCCCCAGACTGGTGCCATGGTGTGAGGCCTGGACCACAGTGCCAGTCGGGTGGCAGTTATCATGTTAGCTTTTGTCCAGAGTCCTCAGGGGCGTCTTTAAGCAGGGCCCCCAGACATGTCACTCCCTCCGTGGGACATCAAGCAAGCAGCAGAGCTGCGGTTAGCAGATCCACGGTGTGAGCCATAGGTCTTCACGGTAGCGGATTTCCGTCCTCCTGATGGAAAGGTGCCGAAGGTTCACAGAGGGCCTTTGCCTCCTGGTGATGTCCTCCTTAGGCAGATCGTTGTAGTTCTAAAGCAGCCTCTGTTTCTTGCGACAAGGCATTTGTAAATCATTTTCTTTCTTTAATTTGTGTATGAGAGTAGGAAGGAATTAAAATGGGGAAATATTGTAGTAAAATTTAAAAAGAAAAAAAGACACCAGGCATTACAGATTATGACTTCGTGGTTTGTTTGTTTGGTTTGTTGTTGTCGTTGTTGTTTTTCTTTTGCAGTTAATGTGGTAGAGCAGTAATAAAGGGACAGTAGGATTTTAGTCCTCAGGACACGGCCCATGCTCTGTATGTACATCGTTTTGAAAACGTTCTTTTTGATCACCAACGCCTTCTTTCTAGCCTGTTTGTAGAGAGGACCCAACATTCATTTCCATTTGGAGATCCATAGAATTAGGGTTTTCGTGAAATTTCTGACTTCTCGTGGAAAGTCTCTAACGTTGCCTTGGCGTGAAACACACGTGTGGAGAGTGTCTGCGAAGCTCTCCTGGCCCATCCGGTCCTGTTGTGGGCGATGTGCGGCTCCTGTGTTCGGTGGCCTGTGTGGTCACACAGCGGGTACACACTGAGGCTGGCAGAGAACCAGAACGTGGGGCAGTTGGTACCAGAAGCCCCTTTTTGCTGTGTTCCAAAAGGATAAGGATCAGCACCCACCCAGGCAGCCTTGATTTCAGGCTAATTTGCTTTAAGGTCTTTGGGATCTCAGTACACCTGTGTGATACACGTTCCGCAGCTATTGGAAGCTGATCTTGGATTCCATTTTTGAGTTCATGCAATGATTTTTAAAATATTCTAATATGTGTCTTCAAAGACCCCTGATCAATACGCCAATGGTTTTGAAATGACAGAGTGCTGCGATATTCCTCTGTAATTTAAACATGATTAGCTGATGAAGGTTATGTTCGATACACTGCAGGAAGATAAATTAATTGATACCATCCTTTCAGGTTGATGAGAAGCCTATTGGAGGGGGATGTAACTAATGGAGCCGCTGCTTCGTCTCCTGAACCATTTTTTATTCATTGCACTTTTACTTAATCATATTTATACTATCATTCATTCACACGAAAACCACAGGCTGTGGACAGACCAGTTCCTTATTAAAATTGTGTTCATTTGGAAAAGAAATCATCAGTGAGCATGGTCTGTGGGCAGCATGTGGGCTGCTTCCAGGACATCACCAGGGGCCAGGGAAAGGCAAGGAGTCCTTCCTTCCACTTTGGCACCTTTGGGGGCCGGAACAACCCAGACCAAGAGAGTAGCACTGAGCACAGTTGCAGCCACTCCCCGAGGCCCACATCCATCCACATGAACCCCGGGACTCCTCCTGCAGTGACACCCCTCAGTGCAGGAAGGGCTTTCTAACCGTCGGCTTCCTTTCCAATTAAATCCAATATGCTTTATCAGCGAGCCTATTTGCCAAGAGAAGTTATGGCTGGTTGGATTCAGATTTGTATTGATTAAGATAAACTTCCAGTGTGGAGGTGATACGTTTAAATAAAAAAGAGCTTGGATATAATTGCTTGTGCTTGAGTATCAGCCTCCACCAGAGCCTGTGGAGTTAAGAGTGATCCCTCAGGCAGTGTAACAGGAGGATTTGGGGTTCCAAGGGCCTTAGGGAAATCTCCCTGTTCCAGTTAGGCTTATCAGTGCTACAACTAACTGGGAAATGGTTATTTTAGGGCAAATTTCACATTGTGGGAATGTGTTTTTGTTTCCACACGTGAGTCCTCTGAGGGGGTGTGCCCGGGGCGGAAGCCCTCCGTGCCTTCTGTATCCGGCCTCACTAAGTGTCGGTTGTATCTCCAGCACCACCTCATGGCCCAGGAAGGCTGCTGGGGCCACAGACATCTCTGCGATTCAGGCAGATGAAGGAAAAGGACACAAGGGAGCAATGGGCAGAGGGCAGCTCTCCCTGGAGGAAGGTGGCTTCCTGGGAGCTGACACGTGGTCCACTGCCCAGAGCTTGCTTGCTGGGCCACAGGGGGAAGCTCTGGGAAGTGTTCAGGTGCCCAACTGAAGGTCCTGTGGAAGGAGGGAAAGCCCTGCGGATTTCGGGGTCCCCAGCTCGTCGGCTCTGCCTGTTGTGTTTGGACACCAGCTTCAGGATGACTTCTTTTGCCTCTGTGTCTACCAGTTGCCCAGAAGATTGTTGCCACAAGGAAGAAGCAGCAGCTGTCCATCGGCCCCTGCAAGTCCCTGCCCAACTCTCCCAGCCACTCCTCCGTCTGTTCTGCACAGGTGTCTGCCGTGCACATCAGCCAGGTATGTCAGGTGGGATGAGGGACTGAGGGGACCTGGGACCAGGGACAGCGTGGAGACAGTGCTGCAGTCAGTGCAGAAGTCGGCTTGGCTCGTTCCAACTGAGGAGATAACAGCAGTGTGTGTGTGATTGACCCCCATTCCCTTCAGAAACTGCCGTGGCCAGCTGGGGTTTAGGGGTCGTTCCTGAAAGTGCTCTGTCTCCTGCTGCCTGGAATCCATTATGAGCCACGCTGGCCCAGGGCAGCGCCAGGAGTGTGTCCGCTGCTGATTTAAGGCACTGTGCTCTGGTCTTGGTCCTGGCCCACTTGCAGGTTAACAGTTCTCAGTCTTGTGGGTGAACCACTGTACGCCTCAAGTTGGCAGCGCAATTCCTTATAATTGCCACCTCCCCCGGGCCCTCTAGAAACTGCTCTCTTTACACAACAACATTTTGCTAAATTATTTACTTGGAAGCAAATGAAATAATTGTCACTTTGAAGAACTTGCAGAAGCCTGTTCAGGCTACTGTCGCTTTATTTTGCCTGCACTGGTTTTGTGATTAACCTTTCTTGCTAGGTGGTCTCTTGGCCCTTGGGTCCAGAGGGTGCAGTGCCCGGGAAGGCAGTCCATTCCTGTGGTCTCTGTTGTGGGCTGTGAAGGCTCACTCAGGAATGTCAACGCCGTACTGTTGGCGTCTTTAACTTCCTGCGAGCCTGGAAACATCTTCCAGCAGCACCCGATTTCCAGATGTCATCTGCAGAATGTTCCTTGTGGTTCTGCTGAGCAAACCAGGTCCCTCTGCTCCCGTTCTAGAGCAGAGAAGGAACGGGGAAATCCATTAGTTTAACTAGCCTCTTTGCTTTCCAGAGGGAAGGGAAATGCTTACATTTTAGCTGTTTGAAATGCTCAAGTTTAATGATAGATGCTTTGATCCCTTTGGTCACTTTCTTAGACAAAACAACTCTGAGATGGCGGATTTCTAGAATGAGGCCTTGTGTGCTTGCTGCGCACAGCTGGCAAAGTCACAGAAGGCTGCCTTCCGCCCTGGCTCACCTGTGTCTCCCCACAAGACTTGAAAACTGGGTGACTGCGACCCCACTGAGGTGGTGACCTTAGGTTCCAGGAGTGTGTCCTTAATGAAACCTTGGTTTTGATCATTGCAGACAAGTAATGGCGGCGGGAGCCTAAGTGACTACTCCTCCTCTGTCCCATCGACCCCAAGCACCAGCCAGAAGGAGCTTCGGATTGATGTGCCTCCCACTGCCAACACCCCCACGCCTGTGCGGAAGCAGTCCAAGCGCCGGTCCAACCTCTTCACCGTGAGTGTCAGCCCTGGGGAGAGGCCTGAGTGTGACACCGAGGAGCCTGGGTCCCTGTTAGCGTGGTGGTCTGGTGGTCGAGTGATAGTCGTAGAATCCAAGCTAAGTTAATGAGAATGGCATTGACTCCAGAAATCTAAGACAGCGGTGGGAAGCCAAGGTCTGGATGCTGAGTAGAATGGGAATTCTCCATGGAGAGCAGTGTGCATGGAGAGCCTTGGTGTCTTGGATTTGTAACAAGCATTTCATGGTCTCTAGAGAGACACTGTCTGCATCTTACACAAAACAGAGCTGTGTGGCATTCTCAAAGGTATGCACCCATTTCTTCAGATGGGAGATGGGAGCCAGCCTGTTCTCCATGTCTGAGAACTTACCTTGGTGGGTGCAGGTCGGGGCTGGGGCAGTGCTGGCTCTCAGCCCCATGTGCCCTGGGCTCCCTGGGGGCTCACAGCACACAGAGAGTCATCTAGGAGTGTTTGAAAACTGGAGATCAGGTATTTAGGCTCACATTTAGAAACTCAGAGTCCGCGGGTGGGGCCCTGACCTGTGGGTGGCTCTGGGGACAACTGAGATAAGGAAATTCCTGAAATATAGGAGACACAAACACTGCCCTGCCCACCCCCATCCTGCCCACCCCCATCCTGCCCACACAGCAGGCATCACCAGTCAACCCTGGAAGGCCTTGCAGTGGAGCCCAGAACACCAGGCAGAGCTGCTGGCATGTGACCCGGCAGGAGCACTCTCCCCGCCTGGACTAGCTCTGTGCATGACAGGTTTTAAACCAGGGGTTCTCAGCCAGGGCACTTCTGCATCTGAAGGACTTTTGGCAACTTCTGCAGAGATTTGGGGTTGTCACACTATGGGAATGGGGTGGATGGGTCAGGTGCTGAAGGTACCTGTCGAGAGTAGCAGCCCGGGTGCTCCTGAACTTCCTGACTCTCACAGGCCAGCCCCACCTACAGAGGAAGCTCAGCCCACCTGCAGGCAGTGCTCTGATCACACCTGTCTCCTTTTAGTTGGTTGGTGCTGACTCAGACACAAAGAAGTTCAGTGTTTCCTGTCTTAAAGTGAAGGAGAATACCCCCACGGGAACTGGGAGTGCATATCTCACCTGCCTCCCTTACCTGATGATGCCCATCTTGATGCCACGGGTGCCGGCCAAGTCTGGTAGATGCCTCGTCCCTCTCCCGCCCTGAGACAGTCAGTATCGCCAGGGTCTGCTGACTGCACAGTACCACTTAACTGCTCTCTGCTCCTTGCTGATTGCCTTGTTCCATGCTGCTCTGGCAGAGGCTGCTGTGCAGACTGATCAGAGAGAGCAGGCCCAGACCCTGGCCTCCCCGACTGGCAGCTGTTTGAACTTAGGCAAATCACTTAACCTCTCTGAGCTGGGAAGGTAGCACTTGTGCAGTGGGGCAGAAGAGCCCTGTGGCATTGCTTTCCCTGTTCCCTCATTACCACTAATGTTCCGTACGTGACCTCTGATGGGGTCAGGTGGGAGTAGCTGTAAGACGGCTGGCTGGAGGGGAGGCAGTGTGTGTCTCGGTGCAGGGAACCTCTGCTGGGCCTTCAGTGTCCGTGGGCGCACACCAAATGGGACACTCGCCCCAGTGGCTCCCTCCCAGCTCTCCCAGGGCAGGGCCTTGTCCAGTGAGAAGTGGCCACCCCACAGGACAGGCTGCACATCCCCTCTGGACTCAACAGGCTGGTGAATGCATCTGACAAGACAGCTTCTGTGTCTGTCACTGCCACCCCTGTTAGGAGCTGGGAGGGAGAACATAGCCTCTGGCACCCGCCAGGGTCACATTAGCTGCTCATTGTCTTTGGTTTTTATTCAGTGAAAGAAATAAAAGTCCAGGAAATGCCTTTAAAAATAGAGCTGCTTACCCAGGCATGGTGGTACAGGCCTGTAATCCCAGCAGCTCTGGAGGCTGAGGCAGGAGGATCTCAAATTCAAGGCCAGCCTCAGCAACTTAATGAGACTGTCAGCAAGTAGTGAAACCTGTCTCAAGATAAATAAATAAATAAATAGATAGATAGATAGGAGTCGGGATGTAGCTCAGTGGTGAAGCGCCCCTAGGTTAGATCCCCAACAACAAAAAACAAACAAACAAAAAAGTAGAGTTACTTATAAGAAGATCAGCAGCGCACTCTTGTCCCATCCTCTAAAGGGGTAGCTGTGGAGTTGGATTGTGCCAGAAAATAGAGTCTTGGACCTTGTCCTATAATGGGTAACCGATCATCCATGTGGACTATAGAGAGCACTTTAAGACGGGAACAATCAAAATAATAACCCAGTTAATAAATATTGACTTAGCCTCGCTCGCGGCAGAGCCCTGGTTCTGCTCAGAGTCCAGGAGGAGGGCTTGTGCCAGAGTCCGCTGCATTCAGGAGGAGGGGTCTGGAGGGAAGCTAGGGGCTCTGCACACTGAAAGGAGAGAGCAGAATTCAGGAGAAGGGCCTGCTTGCAGCTGACGCAAGACCACGAGGAAGCGCGTGTGCACACGGGCATCCAGGAGGCCAGGGAGCCAGAGTGCAGGCTGGGTGGGCAGTGCAGGAACCAGAGAGAACCACCCTGCATGGGGACTGAGTCGGGGGACGACTGATCGCGGCCTGCCTGTGGCCTGTGCAGGGTCCGTGTGTATCCTCTTCCTTTCTAATGTTGGAAGACCATTTGAGAGTGAACCACTGTAGTAGTAACCAAACCCAGCTGCCCGACTATATTAAGGAGAACAGAAATGGGAGGTCATGAAAAGAAGCCAAGATGAAGTTGGCTGAAATCCCAGCAGGGTCTGCCTGTCCCTGACTGGGTTTCAGTTGACACAATTGTGGTGATGGTGGTGGTGACGATAGTGGTGATGCCTAAGTACTGAGTATTTTTAAGTAGAAGATCTTAGATTAACTCCACTAGATGTCAGTGTCATTCAAGGAATGAAGAGAAGGCAAATCAATTTTGAGATCTTGGGAAGTAAGAAACTAAATTCTTATTGCTGCCAGTTTGTTCACATTCTTAAGAATGTAAGATTCGGTAGACTCTTCATCTCTGGTGATCTTTGGCATTTTTTTGGCTTAATTGTCAAAGTGTATATTTATTTAAAAGTATCTAGAAGGAGGACACATGTACCATATGGGATCACTCTTAGTGAATAAAAATCCATGCATCTGGGTTTATAATATGCAAGTGAAGAGGCAACAGCCACCTTATTTATTAGTGCATTACAAAGAGGCCAGAGTTAATTAAATAGTACACACACCATTTTTTCAAATACCATTCTTACATATTTTGTAAAGTAGACGTGTAATGAATAGGCTGGGCTAACATTTTCTACTCCCAGATGTTTTTGTTTGCATGTATTTACTTTTTTTAAAAACAAATCATGTGTACCTTACATGAAATGGTACAAATTAAAACTCTCTGTATTAGTAGCTAATTATGTATGATCTTTATAGTAGGAATTATACTTTAGTAATCAAGAGTAAAAATATATTTTGAGCATTTTGAAAAATTATTGTTTTGAGAAAACAAACACTAAAAGACTGTTTCATCCCTGGTTTTGTAATATGGGTTCTTATAGTGATTAATTTAGTAGCCCCAACTTACTTGTGGTTGAAACATTTTATTTGAAAATGTTTTCAAATATAGCAGAGTAAAAAATATACACACATACCACCTTCCAACGCACCAAATTCAAACGTTTTTCTGCTGCTACCACTGCTGCTGCGTCAAGAAATAAGTAAATCCCAAGTGAAGGGTGAAGCCCTCCTTGGTCGCCTCCCAGATGGGGTCTCCTGCCTCCCTCCCAGGGACCAGCCCTGCTGAATCCCTTGCGTGTTGTCTCTGTTCACGTTTTAAGCTAGCTTGGTCCTCACACAGTGTGCTGCGCTGCTCTGCCTCCTTTCACACTGTAGCGATGGTGTTGTTGATGTGGTATTTCAAAAGCTTGCTGTGTACTGTCAGTGTCATTAACCAGAGCTAAGCATGCCTGTGTCCCAAGACTGTGCAAAACAGTAAACACCTCACAGAACTCACTGTGAGAACAAGATGTGCAATCTGTATGCAGGTGGCAGTTCTGAATGGCACGCTGTGTTTTTGTAGAGCCTGGGTGCCCGTGACAGGTGCTTCCTCAGCCCTTCCTTGCTGGGGAGAAGGGGAGAGTGGTGTCTCTTTGATAGGAAGGGCTCTTGCAGCAGTGCTCTGTCCAGGTACACAGGTATGGGTGGCATGTCTCTTCCTGGCTTCTTTCACCTGAGGGAAGTGAAACGTCTTTGTAAGGAAGCGAGTGATCATCAGGTGACCTGCACTGAGCGTTTGTGGAAGCTGAGCGGCCTTTCTCAGCGCTCGGGGTCTCCACGTCTTCTGAGCCAGGCACACAAACCCTGGTTATGCTCGCACTAGTGTGCAGCAGGCTGGACGCAGCTCTCCGACAACTGGTGGGTACCAAGGACCCCTGCGTCTGACATCCCCAGAGCCATCTCAGCCGTGACGGAGGATGCCGTCTGCAGGACAACAAGACGACCTCGCTGGGGATTTACATGGGCTGCAGCATTCTTTGTCCAGTGAATTTAGTTTTTTATTTCAATTTTATTAATATAGCTTATTTGGACAGAGTAATTGTTGACCTGAGATGCAGCCTGCCCTCTGACCATCAGCTTGCCCAGCTCTTTGCTGGCATTTAGGTTTATGACTCTCACCAGAATGTTAGTTTTCAGGAAATTTTGGTTTGATTTTTGCAGTGAGGTCTTCCTAGGTTCCAGTTCCTAGCTGAGCGTGTGATCAGATGTTGGATTTAGTTTTGTTTCTGAGCTGTTCGTGGCAATACAGTTAGCCGTTTCCTCCTGCTCGGGAGATTCTGCTCTGAGAACAGAAGTGGCTATGGGGACAGATGTGCTGCCCTGAGGAAGATGTTAATTTTTTTTAAAATGTTTGTTTTGTTAATTATTCTGTTTAATAGAGAATAATGAAGATGGATTTCCAGATTTAGGAATTTAGAATTTGTAAAATTCCCAAAGTACTGTTAATGCTGTACGTCAACCTAGAATTGTTTTAAATGTTCTGTCTGCAAGCTTTAAAATCCATCTTACAACTGGAAACCTGAAGTGCCAGCTTCTGTATGAATTAAAATGTGAAGAAAGAATCTGAGATCATTACACATTATTAATTTAAGAATTAATTAAAGAGAAAAGAAAACCCCCAGACCATAGCTGTGATTCCTGAAGGGGAATTGGTGAGCACCTCTCCTTCCTTCTATCCCAGAGGGCAAACCCTGTGTGTCTTCCTCGGCTGCTTCCTGTTTTCCTGTCGTCCCATTCCAGCTTTCTAACATCCTAAAGGAAATAAGGCACGTACTGCCAAACACATAGTAGGTGTTCAGTAACGGTGAGCCCCTGTGGTCACAGAAGCAGCACATTTTCTAATGAGCGCCCTTTGAGGTGCCGGCGCTGCCTGATGTCACGGGGGCCCTCTCCCTGTCTTCTCACTTAATTCTGGCAGCAGCCTCTCCTGGGATCTCGAGCCCGTCCCGTCGGCCTGGCTTTCTCATGTCCTGTGCCGTCACCCCTTTTAACATTGTTTTAGAACACCGGCCGCAGCATCCCACATGCCTTTGAAACTGGGTTTTATCACCATCGCGGCTGCACTGGACACCACCAGGTCTCTCCATTTCATATATCATTTCAGATTTGAAAAGCACATGAAAATGTTTCTCCATTTTCAATATTGCGTGAGTAATGTTCCCATTGAAAAGTAATGGAGTGAAGTTGTCACTTGTCAGCACAGTTATTAAGGAGGACGAGTCTCAGATCTTTCTCTCATAATAAAATAAATCTGTCAGAAAATCACGGCGCTCGCCCTTTCTCGCGCCATCAGTGGATGGGGACTTGGATGGGGACGCTCTTGTGGTCTTGGCCAAGTTAAGGTGCACCTCAGGTTGTGGCTCCCTGGTCACATGTGGCCCCCTCCCCGCTGGCCACCAGCCCCCGGGTAGCTCTGCAGTGTCCACGCTCCCTTCGAGATAATTGGCTCCGGAATGAGGCAGACCCACAGAGCTGCTCGCTCTTCCCAAATACCAGCGTTTTATCGGGAGGAGGTTCCTGGGATTTTCCCCTTATTATTTTCAATGGTATGGTACACTAGTTTAACTTTGAAATCACTGTTTTCTACCCACTCAGAAGCAAGAGAAGGCAACACCGCCCACACCTTGGCGCTGATCAAGGGTGCACATTTAAATTGCTCAGCTGACTAGTTAATAGAATTTTTTAGATCATTCAGACGTTAATTAA
Source organism: Marmota flaviventris (assembly GCF_047511675.1). Taxonomy (NCBI): domain Eukaryota; kingdom Metazoa; phylum Chordata; class Mammalia; order Rodentia; family Sciuridae; genus Marmota; species Marmota flaviventris. The sequence goes on along the minus strand of NC_092508.1, from coordinate 4,488,162 downwards.
ATATATACATTTATGCAGACTGTTTTCCGACTAAGCAGCAAGGAGCCCCTTTTCTCCTTGGCTGTGTTAACTGCAGCTCTGGAATGTGTTTTCTTCTTGGGCGTTACTTTCCTAGATGGTCCATTGGTTTCTAGTAATTGAATTTTGAACTCTTTGCAAAATTATCTTTTAATTCTTTTTTAATGAAAAAGTCAGGGGGAAAGTTTAGGAAATTCTCTGGAATGATGAGTCAGTGCAGATGAAGTGCTTGCGGGTCTGTTTCTGGGATGTGTGTGTGCACACACATGTGCCAGATGTGGCCTCCAGGTCCCTGTTGTCAGAAGCGTGCGGGCAGGGGAAGAGCAGGCGTGTGAGCTGCGGCCCTCACCCAAATGCCAACTTTCCTTTGCCTTGCAGTCTCGGAAAGGGAGCGACCCAGACAAAGAGAAGAAAGGCTTGGAGAGCCGCGCGGACAGCATCGGGAGCGGCCGAGCCATCCCAATTAAACAGGTACGCAGCGTCCCCCTCCCTGCCCGTCGCCGGAGACACACCTCGGGTCGGCCGAGAGGACGCTGGCTCGGGTGCCAGGGTTTGTTTGATGTGTGGTGTTGATGAATGTAGAAGTCACTCACTTGACATCAATTAGAAGAGGTTCCTGGGAGTATTAAAATGGGATCATTAGAATGAGAAGAGGGAAATGTGACAACAGATCTAATGAAGTGCCGCGTGCCCACTACATATGGAGGGCCCGTCCAGGCAGGGCCGGCTTCACAGGCTGCCTTTGTAGCGTGCCTTTGATTGGGCTGCTGGCCGCCAGGCGACACGGGTAAATCAGATCGCTGTACAAGAGCCCCTTGTGATCACAGGAATAGCCCGACGTGGCCCTAATTTGCTCTCGCAGACGGACATCTGAACGCTGTTTCAGGCTGGCCTGTGACAACGAGGCAATTAGTTGTGATAATCCTCGCCGGCGCGTCAGCTGTGTGCGCTTGTTTGTAATTTGCTAATGAAGGAATTGTAACTTTGATTAGGTTCAGTTTCATTTAGACCTTATTATATAAAGGAACATTTACAGCTGTAATGTGGGGCCTTAATTAAACTTCCTCATTACACAACAGGACTTGAATTCAAGCATTTGTTTTGGCCTGTGCTGCTCGCCTGAAATAGGTTTCCATCAGCCCAGAAACCAGTGCTAAATCACTTTGTCGCAAGTAAAAAGCACTGGAATTCACGTGTGACGTGTGTTTTGCCATTTTATTTCCAGGGAGAATGAGAATAGAGTTCAGCCCCACACAGAGGCTTCTGGGAGTGCCGTCTTTTAGTTTGTTAAAGGAAGCCAACTGATTTAGTGTGCTCTGCTCAAGGAGAAAAAGAAATCTGTGGGCAGGATGATAGTTCTGCCTCCAGTGGACACTGCTTGTCCGCTCTGGCCCTCTGGTTGATATCGCCTATGCCCTCTCCTCATCTGTAGGGACTTGGATTTATTTCTCCTTTAGGAATGCACCTGAGCACTGGCCACTCTTAAAGAGGGACAGAGTCTTTCCTAAAATACAACTGGACCATTTCGGCAATAATAGGTTTCACTCATTTGGAACAAACAGGGTACAGCTTTGGTGGGGGCTGGGCAGTCCAGAGTGCTGACCTGGGAGAGGAAGGGGTAAGCAGGGCCGCAGCACCTGGGATGAGACCAGAGGCCAGGAGTCCACAGGGCCTCCTGAGAAGCCCACGACTGTTGCAAAGCCCCTCAGCAGCTGCAGAACTGAGTGGGCCTGTGCCCCCATCTTTCTCCCTGCATCAGGCTCTGCCCATGAGTTTCCAGGTGGGGAGAAGGACAGTCTGGATGTGGTGACCAAGGCCATTGTGCCTGTGTCCAGGACACACGTTCACATACCAGGTGACAGTGTGGGTCAGCTCAGGGACCCCCACAGCTTGCTAGGACCCTTCAGTCCGTGCACGTGGTCTCTTCCTTCAGCTCCCTTATTTATAACCTGACTCTCCGTCATGTGATGCTGGTCTATAACATTTATGCTGTAGGAGTTTCACAATCAGGAAGGTCACTGTTTTTTTCTCACCCCTAGACCTGGCACTAGGATATGGACTGTGGGGAAGATTGAAAATCTCCACGGTTCCTGGTTCATGTGCACTGTTGACTTGGGTGGGCAGGAGCCCCTCTGCCAGTCAGCCAGGCCCCAAGTGAGCTTGGGCCTTCACTTAGTCTTGACCCTGCTCATCTGTGGAGGGGATCCTCACAGACGGGGCTCCCCTTCTGTGTGCAGGCTGGTATCGACCATCAAGTGTAACACAGTCGAATCTAGTCGGTGGCAGCCTTTCGATCGTGAATGTTCACCGTCATCTCACTGAAATCTAGAGACAGTCTGGTTTCCTGGTGACTACTGGACTCTGGGAGCTCCTTGTCCCTCATCCGTGCCCTGATGTGTAGACACAGACTAGCTCCTTCTGGGTGTCCAGGTGCCCCAGACTTCAGACTCCTCCTCTGTAAATCGGGGCACCGGAGGCTGTCTGAATCCTCCGATTCCACAAAGGATGCCCCCGTTCCCGCAGCGCTGGAGTTTGAAGTCAGTGTCCAGAGCGCCCTGTCAGAGGCCCCCCCGTGCACGCTGCAGGCTGTAGATGGTCCTGTGGGCTCATCTCACCGGCCTGCATGCACCGTGTTTCTAAAGGAGCACAGATCACTTGAGAGCCTCCGAGTTCCTCAGGCCCAGTGTGATGAACTCAACAACGTGGAAATGAGAGGACGGGGCGCTACCTACCCAGCGTAGATGAGAACTCAGCAGCTGTTTGTTGAGCAGTCGAACAGTGCCCGTCAGTGAAGCGCTTTCCTACAGCCTCCAGGCTGGAGGCTTGCCATGCTGTGTGCTGAGTGGGACCCTGGGGGCAAGTGCCCTGACCAGGCAGTGGGAAGCATGGGACCCGCCTTCCACAGGACCCTCTGCCCAGTACCTGTAGCCCTCCCCACTGCCCAAGTGATGAGAAGCCTGCAAAGAGCTCTGGAAGCAGAGTTTTGGGTTAGAAATCAAATGTGTGAGCCCTGACCTCAACAGGAGCTTCAAGGGCTTGCCTACAGCAGCCCACCTCACCCGTGCGCTCAGGTGGGAATGGCCGTCCCCTCAGTCCTCTCTGCGTCTGTCACCTTTGTGTTCCTGCCCTTCTCACCATCAGCAGGACACCTTGTCCTCAGGCCCACCAGCTCTCTTGCCTGATGGCAGAGGGGTAGCTCTGGGGGCTCAGCAGGCCAGGCGTCGTGGTCATGCCCCGGGCTTGGCCGGGCCCCTGTCCTGAGCCGCGCCTCCTCTCCCCACAGGTGGACCACGTCTGTACAGGTTGCACGTACGCGGTGGGTAATTTTAACCCCGTTTCACTTAAACTCTAGACTCCTTCGTGTGAGAGCCCAGGCTCCTCCCCAGTATGGGAGCCGGCCGGTCCAGGGTCAGGACTTCCGCTGTCCCCACCCCAGCTCCAGGTTTATCTTCAGGAACACGGCCGGCCGGCTTTCTGGGGCTTACCTCCGTTTCTCCTGGACCAGAGCCCACCTCTCATTGTTCTGTCCTTTCCGGGGCCTTGCAGGGGACTGGTTCAGAGAGTTCTGTTTCTTTACTTCCTAACAAGATAAGGTCTATTCGAATAAAAATTAAAAAGCAAAGCAAGAAAAATAAAAGCCAGAGCCCGGCTCAGCGGCGAGTGGGCTTGTCACGTATTAATTTTTCATTGCTGTGGAGAGTTGTACATACATAATCACTTGATTGCAGTGGGAGTTGGGGAGCTCCTACGGTGTCATTTGCATAAATCTTGTTAAGTCAATGGCAGTTAATGAAGTACAAATGAGCCTGGAGAAGGTGACATGCAGACCGTGGGTGGCAGATGGGAGGTCTGTTTGGGGACGGCAGCTGTGTGCTCGCCTTTCTTTCTTTCTCTTTAGCATTTTTTAATCTCTATATTTGAGTACAGACACACAGCCGTGGGCCTTGGCCTCTTCCCCTTCTGCATGCTGCTGGCCCGAGCCCCGGGCCTCTCCCGCCGCTGGTGTGCATGCTGCGAACAGAGGCCACGGGCCCACCTTGTGCTCGGTAGCGCGCAGAGCAGATCTGAATGTCTAAAACTAATCAGTTTATCTTGTCATGCTTATGCAGTTGAAAGTGTGTTTGGGTTGGTGGGGACAAACAAAAAAAACCCTTCTCACTAGGTCTTTGGAGGCAGGGTTTTGTCTCAGGAGGTCTCAACAGCACTGTCTTAGCTTGGTGTGTTCCATTTCCATCTGGGCCCTCTGACTGGCCACGGGGGATTGGCAGTGCAAGGGGTTTAGTGAGCACTGAGAAATGCAGAGGTGGGGATCTCACCAGATAAGTAGGCTGAGCCGAGGCCCTTGGTCAGCATGGGGCCCCAGCCTGTCTAGCTTTGGTTAGCGTCCTGGCTGTGGGAGGCTTAGGTGCTCAGAGATTCTGGGCACAGTGGTACCATTTTTGGAAGTCTCCTGCTGGTTTGAGCCTTTGCTTGGTATTTTGAGAGGAATCCAGGTCTCCATCACACTGAGGAAATGTAGGCAGAGAGGTGTGTGAGCCCCAACGGCCGTGCTGGGATGTGCTGCTGTACCCGAGCTACAAGAGCCGCCTGCTCCGCGGATCCCACCAGGTGGTCCAGCCAAGGTGGTTTCCCAGCTATAGGGGGTCACTGTGACCTGCTGGAGACCTTGGATCAGACTTGCTTGCTTTTGCAATGCTGAGGGGTAAACCAAAGGAGCATGGTGTCTTCATGAAGCTTCTTGAAAGTCTCGATTTTGACCTTGCACCTGATGTCAGGCCACCTTTAGAGAGGAGAGTCAGAGGTAGGAGCACAGTTTCTCACAGTGGTAAGGCCGCGGGGAAGCCCTGCCCAGGGTGGCAGCGGGAGGGCCGCCTGGCTGGGGCGCTCTCCACACCTGGCGCCAGGCCGTGAACGTCTCCCAGCCCTGCTTGATTGTCGACTGTCAGTCAGAGAAAGGAGCCTCGGGAGTTCTTCCCCTTGTGGGCAGCTCACCTGTGTTGTCTGGTACCTGGGCCAACACTAGGGCTGTGTTGTGTGGCGTGGGAAGATAGAGACAACCCAGTGACGCCACGAGGACATTCCTGAAAGTGCAGCATTGGGCAGCGCGTGGGCCTGTGTGCTGCTCACCGAGGAGACAAAACCCCAAGACGGAACTGGAAGAGGAGCAGGCCAGGCAGCTGTCCTCCAGGAGCACGCAGAGGGAGAACTTGGCAGGGCCACCTCCCTGCAGCCTCTGCAGGGCGGGACGACGCTGGCTGGTGTTGATGGAGCAGGACATAGCGGGGACAAGGTGAGCAAGAGTGCCACGTGCACCACTCAGGACATGGGTTCTGCCCACCAGCTCCCTAGGAACAGGTGATTCGCTGACCCCGCCCCGGTGCCCTGGAAGCTCACTTACCTCACTTGGGTGAATGACTTCCCAAGAGCCTCCCATTCAGCCTGGGTCACAACAGTCTTGGCCCAATGAAGATCATGAAATTGATGCGTCACGTGGGCATGTCACAAGATTTTACTCCCAGTCCTCAAATATCTCAATGCCGCTGGCCAGACAGTCCCAGGTATCTGGATGCTCCCCTAGGAATCCACAGTCATCTGTCTTGGAATGAACAGGGCACACCCTCCGCTGGTCCCCGGCTGTTTGGGCAGCGCAGGTGGGTGGCAACATGGTTTACGCAGAATGCTTAATGAGACCACTTTTACCAAAGTGAGGAATCCATCATTTAAACATAAACCTTCAAAGCAATTTGAAAACTGTGCTTCCCTTGGCCACCAGGGCTCCATGAGGGCAATACGCTGAGCTGCTTTGCCCACCGTAGACTGCGGTGCAAAAATGATGCTCTCTCCAGGACCCGGAGTTAATGTTAGAGCCCGTGTACTTGATGTGTTCAGGACCTAAGAGCTGGGTAATGTCTAGGGGTTCATTGTTGCAAAATAGTGTTCTTTTCCTTGAAAGTTCAGCGGGGATGGTGAAACTGGACTCCTTATGAGCTCAGAAATAGGCAAGAAAGGAAAAACTCACCCAGAAGCAGGAGAGTTTCTGCAAATAGCTAATGTTGGCCCCTAGCACCACAACTGAATTTTCATAGTGATACATTAATAAGGTGTTCATTTCTGGAATGCTCTCTTCAGACTCGATCAATCTGTAAGGAGCCTGGGCTCATCCTTGTGTTGATGTGCCCTGGGTCCTCTTCTGGGCCCGAGAGGACAGTAGATGTCTGTGGCCTGGCTGGCTCAGGTGTGCCGGGAAGACCCAGCCCGAGGGCTCTCACCCCGGGGGCTGATGCCCAAGGGAGCTGTGTTTGCAGAATCCAGGGACCAGCAGCCCCAGTAGAGGGAGGGCAGAGAAGCCAAGGTGCTGGCCCTGGAAGTGAGGGGGGCAGGGGCGGGGGGGCCTGGAAGGCCAGCTGTCGGGTTGCCCAGGGCACTGGCTGCCCACGAGGTACTGGTTTCCCTGCCTTCGTGGTGGAGTGTCCTGCAGTTTTCCACAGAGTAGTCATGGGGATGTGGGACTGGTGACCGCCCAGAACCCACTCCAGCTCCTGCGGGGAGGGTGCCCGAGCCAGGTCCCCGAGGATGGACCAGCATGCCTTTGCCTCTCAGAGTGGCCTGGCCCCCGTGATGCGCCCTTGCTCTGTCATCACAGCACGTAACGGGGATAATTACCTGTCAGCGCATTACCAGTACCAGAGCTTGTTGACCCCACATGAGGGCCCGACTGGCCCAGGCTCTGCCCTGTCTACGCCTGTGAGGCGCCACGGTGCCCATGTCGTGGATGCGGAAAGTGAGGCTCGGCAATGTGTCGCTTGCAGAGGTTGCCTGGGCTGCTGTCCTAAAGTTCCACCGACTGGGTGACTCAGGCACAAAGTTCCCTCCGGAGTCCTGGAGGCTGGCAGTCCAGGGTCCAGGCACAGGCAGGGCTGGTTCCCAGGGAGCCCTGTCTCCGTGGCTTGGCGTAGCCTCCTTCCTGCGTGTGCACTCCTGGCATCTCGTCCTCTTCTCACAGGGACATGCGGCCCGTTAGGTTAGGGCCCCACCCTTAGACCTCTTGAACTTACAAGCCTCCTCGAAGACCCTGCCTCCAGCTGCCGTCACGTTGGGGGCAAGGGCTGCCACGTGGGAACACGGTTCAGCACCACCCAGCTAACAGCAGAGCTGGGCCAGGAGCTCCCGTGTGTGACTGGGGGCCATCTGTAACCTGCTCTGTCTTAGACCGAGGCCACTCCACTCCCATCGAGCGCGTCTGAGAGGGCAAAGGACCCCTGCAGGCAGTGGTGTGCGAGCTGCCTAGGAAGCACTTAGGACTCTTCAGACTCTTGTGACAAGAGCATTTCCATTGAAACCCTCCTAGCGTGTACCAAACTGCAGTCACGTGCCGCATGACATCATGGCGGGCAGCAGTGGTCTGCGCATACAGTGGTGGTCCCAGAAGATTCTGTTGCTTAGTGACATGGTTCCCACCCTAGTATAAGTGCCAGACTGCAATCACATGCCACGTGACATTATGGCGGGCAGCAGTGGTCCACATAAACGGTGGTGATTCCAGAAGTTCCCACCCTAGTGTAAGTACACTCAGTGAAGTTCCCACAACAAAAGTCAACAACAGTGGTGCTTTTGTTTCTCGGGACATGTCCCTGTCATGAAGCAGCACATGATGTGTCTTAAGACCATTGACAGGCTCAATCCTGCGAGGCAACACATCCTACTGTGCGCAACGCGTTCTGTCTCATTTCTAGCATTTTATTCCTATTTAACAGAGACTTCTGTTAGCCTTGTTTTGAAAAGAAAAGCAAAACCCCTTTTCCATGGGGACTGCTCCTCAGGACCGAGGGCAGCGGTCAGGTCTGTAGCTGGGGATGTCCAGGAAAACACATGGTAATGAGTAGGCGCCCACAATTCTTGTGTTTGTCTTAAATATAGCCTCCCTCCTGGCCTTCCAGAACAGTCTGTGCAACAAGTGCCTATGGTGATGGCTCTGGTGCAGTGTTCTTAACCTATCAAGATGATGCCCAAGTACCTACCTCCTTACGGAGGGAGCCCACGCATGACGGGCTGAGAGTCCAGGGTGCCTTCACTTCTGGATGTTTTCTGCCCGGTGCTGTAAGTTGTTTTGCAAGCACAGAGGCACAGTAGGCTTCTCCCAGGCTTGCTTTTGCTCCTGGTGAATGGATCTGGACACCCATTGAACACCAGTTCTGTAGGAAAAATCACACTGGCTTTGGAAACTTCATGTCCGTTTGGAAATCACCACGGTGGGACCCCTGGGGCACCTGGTGTGGCTCCCCCACAGCATCTCGCCGCACTGTGTTCTGAGACTGTGCCCTGACCAGGGTCCCGGCCTGAGGTTCTGTTTGTTTTGGTTTTGCAGCACTGGGGACCGAACCCAGGAAACTCCTACTGAGCCCAACCCCATCCCTTTTCTTTTTTATACTTGGGATCCTCCTGCCTCAGCCTCCCGAGTCACGGGGATTACAGGTGTGCACCACCATGCCTGGCTCACACACCCTCTTGACTGGTTTTTTCTGTGGCTGACTCCACAACCTTTTGCTCCAGAAGTTCCACAGGAGGGAACAGGGGGCATAATGTGGCGCGGGCCCAAGCTGCACAGGCTGTCTGGTATGGACCAGATGAGGTTTGGGGGCTTCAGTTAAGTGTCAGTGTCCGTGGGCCCCAAGGTTGCCCAGGCAGTCGGGTTGAGTTTCGAGAGATTGCACTTCCACATTCCCAGGTATGCTGAAGGTGCTGGGCTGGGGCCACACTTTGGCTTCCCTGGCCGTACACCTGGGGTCACCGGGGCTCCGTCCTTTCCTCCTTGCACATGGGGGTTCCTAACCTTGGCTACGACTTCTGGCGCCTCTGACCAGTGCTTGTCAGGCTCTGCCTGTCCTTGAGGCCCGCGTGGAACACTTTGGCTCCGGAAAGACGTGGGCAGTGGTGTCTTCTCTGCCCCCTCCTCGGAGGCCTTGTGGAGCCTGGAGTCTTCCACTTCCTGTTGCTTAGAAACCTCATCCAGGTGCTTCCCCCAGGGCAGGCTCAGGAGGGGCCGGAGGGAGGGAGGCTGTGGCCGTGAGGGTGGCTCTGAAGGATAGTTAGAATAGGTTCATAGTGTGAAATCATTTTCCTTCCCCCAAATGAATTCTGTGTTCCTAAAAAAGAAAGTTATACTAGAGAATTCACTTTTTCTTAAGTTATACTTTAAGAAAAAAATATGATTTAAAATTCCTTAAGTTTGTCTCTTTCATGTGTTTAAGATACTATACATTTCACACAGTGTATTCACTTTTTTTTAGTCTTTGAAATGACCCACAAAGGTCTCAGAAAGCCAGTTTCTTCTAAAACTACTCTACTTCTCATTGTTCCTGTGCAAGACATCCCATCTAAATAAATGTCTTTATGTTCATCTCATCTAAATAAATGTCTTTATGTTCTAATTTTACTCAGATTTTTTTTAACCATCAAATGCACCAATTTTAGAAGTGCCAGACTGTTTTTATAATTGCCAAAGTTGTACCCCACTACTCCATGAAACCCAGCCTTTGTGCTGGTAACACGTGATAAAAGCAAGAGTGTTCATTGTTCGGAGGTCATTCTGTAGAGGAAGTGCTTCTGTTGTTTTAGAAACACATGAGACTTGTTTGTACAAATAGGTGGATACCGCCCGAGCTACACAGGTGCTACTTGAGACGTGCTGTAGAGAGTGGTGGCACCTCCCCTTGGGCTCATATATAATGGAACGGAAATTAAACAGTGAGAAATCACTCTGTGCTAGGGTTTATCATTAACAAAATGATAAATTCCAACTCTTTAAAAAAAATCAGGAGAAGCAGAACATTAAAAGTGTCCACCACGAGGACTGAAAACTGGCCTGGCCTTGTAGGAGGGTAACCTGGCAGTGTGTTTTTGAAAAGGAGATGAAAATGTGCTTCACTCTGTCCAGTCATCTCTTGTAGAAATTTATACCAAGAAAATAATTCACTAGGATAAAAAAAACCTTAACTGTAAAAAAGAAAAAACAAAGTTCATAACAGAGTTGTCTATAAATGTCAGTGACAGGAGGCAGGGACCTCGGGGCGGGGGGCTGGGGGGTGGAGTTGGTGATGGCCAGGTAGACAGCACCGGGACGCACTGCTGCTAATGAGTGAAGGTGAAGACAGACTGTGGGTGAGTAGCACATGAAGGAACATGGAGTGCACCCGGCTTCCGGCTGGATGCACAGGAGCAAGCGCAGGCTGGGGGCGGATGGGGACCCTGGGAAGTCTCAACTATTGGTACTGAAATAAGTTTAGACCCAAAGAAGTTGCAAACACAGTACAGAGTCCCTGTATACCTTTTACCCAACTGCCTCCAAAGTGAACATATTTACACAACCCTGATACAGTGATCAAAAATCAGGAAATTAACCAAGTGCAGTGGGCAGCCTGTCACCCCACAGCTCAGGAGGCTGAGGCAGGAGGATGGCAACTTAGCAAGATCCTGTCTCACAGTAAAATAGGACTGGGAATGTAACTCAGTGCAGAGGCCCAAGGTTTGAGGGAGAAGGGCCTAGGCAGCCAGGACCAGAGGCCGTGAGGTCGGGCAGGGCCAGGACGAAGGAGTGCGGAGGTGGTCTTCTGATGAAGTCGACTTCCAGCTTGACGGAAGTGCTGGTGGACACAAGGGGGGCCCTATCGGCCAGACACTTCTGTACTCATGCTCCTGAGCAGGGACCCAATAGAAAACCTAGAACAGACGCGCGGGCAGAGGAGCCACCAGTCAATGACAGTGAGGAGCTTGTGACAGGGGCGGAGACGAGGAAGGAGGAAATCCCACAGACCACAGAAAGAACAGGCCACACTCCCACTGGACTCTCAGCTCTGGGGCCCCTTCTCTCCGGAGCAGTCTGTCTCTGTCACCTTTGCAGTAACCCTGCTGCTGGCTTGCTGCTCTGTGTCCTGTTCTTCAGTTCTTTGCTGAACGGACACACGTTCAATACCTGGTATCAAAAAAGAAAAGAAAACAAAAGGATGTCTGTATTCACCGAGTGCTGGTAACAGATTCCGTCTGTCTGGCCTTCCTCCTTTTCACTGAGACCCCATCCAGGTCCCCCATTCTGTATAACTGCTGTGTGCTCTGGTCACCTGCACTCTGACAGTCCCTCAGGCTCCCTTACTTCCCGTGTCCTTGACACTGTGGCTTGGGGACTGCCTTGGCCTGGATGGTGGGGGTTTCTGCAGGAGGAGGTGCGCTCCCCCAGCCCAGCCTGTTCCCGAGACCTCCCGCTGTGGGCATTTGGATAAGGCGAGGTCGGCAGGATTCCTCCCTGGGAAGGGGCATTTTTTTCCCTTCCAGGAGGATCACTGGGGAAAATCTGAACACCCTGCCGATGCTCTGTAAGTCAGTTTTCATGCTATAAATTGTGTTCAGTGAAAGATTTTTTTTTTAAATGATCATAAAGTGCCCCGGCTGCCCTGTGTGTACACACGTGTTTGCTTTGGTGGCAGAGAGCTTCTCTCCTTCCCTTCACAGGGAACCTCAGGGTGGTTGGGGCACGTGAACCAGTGTAGGTATTGATGGGGTTGTAAAAGCCCTCTCCCATGGTCATGCACACAACCCAAGTGTGTCCGTGGCCTAATGGCCTGGTATTCTGTGCCCTGCCTGTCTCTGATCTGTCCACTCACCAGAGGACCTTCAGTCGAGCTCTGGTTGGGCCTTCCTGCAGTGGAGAGAGGCTGGGCCTGAAAGGAGGCCCTCGGGAGGCCCAGGTGGGGAGCAACTGGGAGTGTTGGGGAGTGGGTGGCCTCCCAGGTCCATCTGAAGGTCAGGGGGACCAGAGGGCCCTGGCAGGTGAGCACATGGTGGTTTCCTTCTATTGAATGTGTCACGGTGTCTGTCAGGCAGCAGATCTGCCTTGACGCTGCTGTAGCTCAGGGTCACACTGCACCAAGGTCAAGCAGGTGTCCTGAGGTGCCCCGGCCAGCCTGTTCTGCCCCATCATTGGTGCATTAAAATTGAACATTCTCAGGATTTTGCAGATTTTTCTTAAGTAGTTTGTCTCAGAGAATAAAGAATATATATATGTATACACGCATTTGTGTACACACATCCGTGTGACATGTTAACTACCCTAACACATGCTATGGTTATAGCACATACCTTACCACATAGATGAGCCCCAAGGTTTCTTTTCTGTGGTCTTCCCACTTCTGGCCAAATAACTAAATGTCTGCTCTGCCTGCATTGGAATTGCCGTGTCTCACCACACAAGCAGCCATTTTTAAAGCTAGAAGTGGTCCTCCCTTTGCATGTAGGGAAACGGAGTCCCAGGAAGGACAGATGACTGCCCCAGCTCCTCATGAGGTGATGGGTTGGAGCCCACCTTAGCAGAGGCATAGTCCTGGTCTCTGCCCCCACAAGCGCAGACACCACAGTTGTCATTCTTTGTGCGCTGTTTTAAAAAAATCCCAGTATTAGTGTTTCAAACTAGATATTCTGGTTGTATTGCATCTGGCAGGTTTTTTCTAAGTTGAATTCCCTTGAGCGTCATAGGTTTGAGGAAAGGAATAAATAAAAAGTGCTGGATTTTTAAGTACTTTTTGTGGTCCTTACAGGGGAGCACAGCCACTCTGTGTGTGCACACATCTCCAGTGGGCTCACAGGTCCCCGGCAGTGAGCCAGGGACGGCATTATTTGCATCATTTGAGTGAGGAAGCTGAGGCTCGCTTTACATTGTAAAGCCAGAAAAATCCAAACCCAGGTCTGCCATTTCCCAAACTCATGGTCTTCTCATTGAGTGGCCCTGTCTACCACTGAGCCACCGTGCAGCGAATCAGTGACATGAGAAATTCAACATCAGCCAGGCCTGGGACAGCTGCAGAGACATTTTCTACATAGCGCCAGGGTGGAGGGGTCTTCGGTAGGTGGCCTCCATGTTCTGGAGTCCAGCTAGACCTACAAAACCTCATCCCCACTGCAAAAGTCCTCCCAGTGTACCCAGGGGCAGTTGTTTGTCATTGGAGTAGCTGGAATTCACTGTGGTTTTAATTAGTTGATTACTGGTTCTTTAAAATGTACTATACTCACTGTGGGTCTTGCAAATTGGTAACTGGTAGCTACCAGTATAATTAAATATTTCAGAGCACTTGGCTACAGTAGCATTGAACTGTGAAGAAATAATGTTGTATAGCCAATCAAAAAGAGATACTTGTAAACTCATTTACAGCGTCAGTGTGTGTTAGGACCATCACAGAGATGCTTATTGCAGGAGAAATTAAAGATACAATTTTGTGCTAAGAGGCAATATAGAAATTAGTTCCTGAATTACTTGTTAATTGATTTGGCAATTCCCTCGGGTCTGCGTGCTCCTTTTCCACCCGTTTTGTGGTTGCGTTCAGTTAACAGTGACTATTCCCAGAACAATAAAAATATTTTTCACACTTAGATTAGATATGCCCTTACTTCAGACTGCCCACGTTCATATTTGCAGCCCCCCAAATCCCTGCCTTAAGGGCTGCTGTGTTCCTCCGGGCGTATTGTCGCCTTACGCACTCCCATCAAGGGAGAGGGCACGGCGGGGTCCAGGCATCTCTGCAGAAGGAAAACAGGTTTTCACCCCTCATGTTTACAGTACTCTCCTGGACTCCACCTCCCCCCATGGAAAGCCTCTTTTTTATCAACAGAAGAGGAGATTCCATTGACTTTATTTATGGAAGACTTTTTTTATTGCTTGCAATTCAGCAAGAACAACTATACATAAGACCATTGGTAGGGAAGTGCAGATCACTGCTGGAAATGATACCTGAGGAAAATGGGACCTGTTTACCCCCCTTGAAACTGAGAGTGGACAAAAGATGTGCAAGGAGGTCCTGTGCTGCTCAGAGGAACTGCTGGGACCTGGCTTTCTCTCCAGGAATTAATGCTGTCCTTGTGGGGATGGGGGGAATGGCTGGAGTTCATACACACTGGTGTGGGGGGACAGAGTGGTCATGGTTTCAGCCTTCTGAAGACAGAACCACTACCCTTGGGACAGCTGCTAACCTGATGAACTTGACTTTGTTTTGCTGTACCTGTGGCCCAAAAGGCAACATAGAAGACTGTGAAAAATATCATTCGCTAATTCTAGGCAAGTATGTTAATTGTTTTCTGTTGCTCTCCCCACCATCACTTACGTATAAATATCATTATGCCTTTGCTTAATTAATTAGGCAGTTGACATGCTCTTCCCCCAGTGTTTACTGTTTAAAATATATGACAGAAAATATGTGCATTTAGCACTTTCTTTTAAAAAGTATAAAGCTGTGGCTAGAATTAATGCTTGATAATTTTTACACAATTACTCTCGTACTTACCAAGTAGATATGTTTGCGTTATAAATGTTCACAACACTGGACTATTTTGGTAATTGCCAGATTTTTACTTCATTATCCAATCTGTATCAGACACAGCCTTTGTGATTGTAAGGCTTGATAAAAACAAGAGTGTGTTCGTTGTCACAAAGTTATTTTGTAGGAAAATGGTCTGTGTTGCTTTAAACATACACATATATGCATAAATATACGTACACAAATATACACACACAGAGATGTAAATATATCGTTATATTGGTCTGTATATACAATAAAATGAATCTTAACTCTGAAAGCCGCCTTGGCCGTAGCCGATCGCAGGGGCAGGAGCAGCCGCTGCACTCTGCCACCCTGCACCAGGCCCTGGGTGAGACTCCTGCTGGGGGCAGGCTGTGCTGGGAGGAGTGGCAGCCCAGGGCCTGCTCCCTGAGGGCTTGCTGACACTGTCCTCACAGGGCCCCTGTTGCGCAGCCTCCACCATCCAAGGGGGTGGCAGGGGAGTGATGACCTGTCTCCCTCCAGTGCCACTTTGAGTTTCCAGTCCACTTTGAGTTTCCAGGTGACATGGGCAGTGGCTCCCCGTTGGAGAATTCAGCAGCAGATCCCATCCCGGCTGCTTCGGGAACAAGGGGGGCTGCAGAGCCCTGGGCTGCTGGGGCCTGCACATCTCCTCAAACTGCAAAGAAGAAACATGTTTGCTTTCAAGATTGAAGGACACAGCCGCGGATGCTGGCGTTTACCAGTGGACCTGACCTTTACCTTCTGCTCCCTGAACATGTCTTTTGTTTGAATATTATTCCTGGCATGCATCGTAAATTACTGGCCGTCTTCCTCCAGGTGTTCAGGTGACTTTGGTTCTCTGCCAAGGCCCACCTCAGGTGCCTGTGCTGTGGTTTGGGGGCTTTGACCTGAGAGTTTAAACCAGAGGACACTTGGGCCACCCACAACTGAGGGCTTTGGAGCGGATGCAGGGCTGCCAGGGAGCTCCAAGGTGATGAACAGTCCTGCCTGATATTCTCCTGATATTTCTGCACTTTAATGACTATTTCTACTAATACTTGGACTAATAATTTTTAATGGTTCACATTGAGTAGGTGACATTTTGATACATTAATGAGCCTTATCAATGACTTCTAAAAGTTCTTTCGTGTGCCAGGATACTTTGCTGCTGGGCCCCCTGAAGGAACTGGGGAGGGTGTGGCTGTGCTCCTCCCTCTGTGCCCCCTCAGCACAGTGAGTCACGGTGTCACCGGGAGAGCAGCATCCATCTCGTCACACCAGAGGGGCTGGATCACACTTGGAAGGTTCATCCTGGGTTCCCTTCAGAACGGTTCTCCTCTGCAGAAAGTTCTGTCGAGATGCTAGAGAAGCGGATGCCTCGCAGACAGAGGGTGCTTTTGGGGTAGACAGACCCCACTGGACACTGAGGGCCAGAGGACAGTGCTGGGACACGTAGGAGAGGGAAGGTTGCTGGCTAAACAGGCTGGCACTGTGTGGCAAGCAGGTTGGCAGCTTTTCTGCTGGCAGCAAGAGGCTCCCGGGGACCGAGGCCTGCCCAGGCCACCGTGGGTCCTGAGACGGGCACACTGACACATTGCATCTTCTGGAATTTTGACAGGCATCCCAAAGAAACATTAGCTTGCAGAGTGACCCTGAATTGTGTTCTGCTCAGTGTTTTCTGGTTGTCGTGGGGCTTCTGGGAAACAGTAGCCATTCTCGGGCATGGGAACTGATGGAAGAAGAAGTACTTTGAAAACTGTAAAGCACTCGCCCAGGCTGTGCCACTGTGCCAGGCCCAGCTGCCCCGGTGCGTCAGCCCCTGGAATGGATGTGTCATGAGGTCAGGGGCTTATTGTTATTAATCCTTTTGGCCAGTAATGTGTCCCACACCCCTGGAACCGTTTCCAGTAAATACTTAACAAATGAAGACTCAGTTCTCACAGTGTCTTTTGAGCGTTAATGGTAAACTCCCCACTTGACAGATGAGCGGATGCTCAGAGAAGTTTCGCCATTGGCTCATTGTCACACAGCCTGGAATGGTAATGCTGATGTGCTATCCAGGAGGCTGCCCAAGAGTTACAGAGAGGGCTGAGAAGGTCAAGGGAGGAATCACTGGGTGGGGTCTGTTGATATACTGATGGACCTTTGAAGTTGAAAGCTTAAGGACAGTCCAGGGTAGAGTTGGCACACATTGTCCTAAGAACAGCAGATCAGGGAGAAAATTCTGGAAGCCTCTGCACACCTGGGTGGCACATTACTCAGGTGTCATTGGTGTTCCTGTTCCACACAAAGATAGTGGGTGTCTTGCAGGACTCATGGGCCCTTTACTGTGTCGATACAGGGGACCTCCCAGAGAGGATAGCGCCTGTGTCCTATCTTTTAGACAATCTCTTGGACACTGTTTTTCCAAAGTTCTGATGCTCCGTTTGGCGAACAGGTGTTGTCTTGAGCTGTGGCTTTGTGGCCTGGCAGAAGGGCTGATGGGGGACCAGTTCCTGTTGTGTTCCTGTGCTTCCCACTCATGTGCTGGGGACAGGGGTGTAGGGAGGGGGTGCCATGGCTTTCTCTGTCACCAGAGTCCACAGGTGGGAGCACAGAGTGAGGCTTTTCCGCGGGACCTGGAAGACCTTGACCTTTTGTCTGCTCTGTGATGGGCAGCACTGGCTGTCTGCCACCTTGATTTCCAAAGCCAGAGGGGCTTCAGAATAGAGATCCTGTGGCATATTAACCAAATTTCAAGTGATGGGGCCGAGACCTTGTGAGCAGGAAACAGTGCCACATTGGACATCCGGGGTGATGGTGGCCAAAGGCCCACTGGGTTGCCAGTGGTGGTGGGTGGGGGGGGTCATAGCATCTGGGGTGAGGCCAGGTTGGTGGTTTCCCTACATCTCTGGGAGAACAGTCACTGACTTTGTCATGTTTTGTGAGGACCTTTGTTTCAATGATGATAAATACTCTGTAGTTCCTCGGGCGACATGGATCAGCGTCTCTTTTCTCTGTGGGGAATTCTCTGTGCTGATGATGGCGTGGTCTGTCAGTGTGATGGAGGGGTAGATGGTCACTCCGGGCAGTGTGATGGTTACAGCAGGTGGACAGGCTCTCTGGCCCTGAGGACTTGGCAGTGCAGTGGGTGCCTACAGGAGGACTGGGGAGAGCCGGAGACGCGCCCTTCAGTGGAGAGGTGGCCTCCCTGCAGGGATCAGAGAGCAGCCTGAAGCTCTTGCGGTGGGCATTCCTGGGTGGGCGAGGAGGAGCTCCAGGAAATGAGCAGTTTAGGGGGACGTACATTTGGACTGAACCACAGGAAGGAAGATGTGGGCCCGGGGTTAGGACAGCGGGCGAAGGCTTGCTTGCTGCACACCGCCGTCTCATCGTGGGTCTGGGCAAGGCAGTACAGACCCCTCTTGACTTGGAGTGCTGTGTGACCCCAGAGACCCACCATCTGGGCTAAGAATACCACAAATCAAAGTGTGCTGAGCCCCCAGCCCGTGCTACATCCTGGCTCAGCCCCGGGCCCACCGTGGAGCCTGAGCCCCTGCCCTTGTGATCTCGGTCTGCCTGGGAGCTGGGTGTGGCCGCTGCCCAGCATCCCAGGGAGGATGGGGCCTCTCGCTCTAGCCAGGCAGAGGTCCAAATTCAGAACTCAAGGTATGGCTTCCACTGATCGTGGATGGCTTTTACACCATCCAAAGTCAAAATTCCTAGGAGGAGCCAGCGTGGGTTGGGTGATGGGGCCGCAGCTCAGGAGGCCCCCAGGGGGCTGGGCCAGGAGGACCGGGCTCTGCGGGCTGTCTTGGGGACAGCAGGTGGACTGGACTGGAGCCACCATGTGGGTGCCGTGGTGGGTAGGAAGGCCTGTAGGGCCAATCAGGTGTGTTTAAAGGCCAGTTAGTTGCCGGTCAGGCCGCCTTTTTCTCTGCACGCCAGTCATCTCCGTAAAGGGAGCCCGCTGCCAGGTGCCAGCCAGCATTGCCCTTGGTCCCTCAGAGCCAGCCCCCAGAGTTTCTGAGTGCAAATGCTAAGTGTTCAGTTCCATTCTTTCAGAACTATTACTTCACTAAACGTCGATGGCTCAGAATCCCACTGATAAAGTACGTCCTTTCCTCGGGTGGAAACTGTTGTGTGTGGAGAGTGCTTTGTGTGAGACCCTGGGGCTCCTGTGCTCAGAACCCGTCTCTGGAGGGGAGTGATGTCCGAAGGCTGGGGCAGAGCATCTCATGTTTCCAGAAGGGTCCAGGCGGGTTGCTGACCCCAGTCACCTGTCAGCACAGCATTCATTCCAGGTGCCCCCAGGTGTACCTTTCAACTGGTCGGCATAGGGCAGGTTCCCAGGGAAGGTGAGCAGCAGATGCAGACAGCGCCCACTGTCATCATCCCAACCCCACAGGTTACCTGGCAGTTCACGTTGGGTCACACGTTCTGTGTTTGGACAAATGCGAGGTGACTGCATCCACTGCTGCAACTGTGTTGCACAGTTGAAGTCATGCAGGTAGGAGCCCCGTCAGCATGGTGGTTTCTATTCCTTAGCATGCTCTTAAGGTCCTCACACGTCCTTGCCCTGGTTACATAGTTCCTTTCTTTTCCTTTTTGCTCTGAATGATGCTCTCGTGCAGGATGCTCCACAGGGTTCATCCTCTCTCCCGTGGAAGAACGTTTTGGGTTCTTCTAGATTTTGACAGTTGTGATTAAAATTGCTATGAATGTTTGTGTGTAGGTCTTTATGCATACCTAAACTTGTAACTCAGTCCTGTAAATACCAAGGGACACTGTTACTAGATTGCAAGGTAAGAATAATTTTAGTTTTGTGAGAAACTGCCAACTGTGGTCCAGGGTGGCCGTGCCACTCTGCATCCCCACCGGTGGCCTGGGAGTTTCTGAGGCTCCACGTCCTTGCCAGCGTTTGATGATGTCAGGGTTCAACTGCAGCCATTCCATGCATGGTGCATAGCAGAATTTCCCTGTTGTAATTTGCAGTCCCTGGGGCACGCAGTGCTGAGCATCTCTCAAATGCTTCTTTGCCCTCTGTGTGTCTGCCTTGGTGCCGTTTCTGTTCAGATCTGCTCACTGTGTGATTCGGCTATTCATTTGTCGTTGGTTTCAAGAGTGCTCTCTTCTGGGTGATGTCCTTCATCAGACGTGGCTTTCGAGCATCTTCGCTCCCACTCCATGGCCTCTGATCTCGTGGTCACTCTTCACTTCTGGTGACTTTCCTCTGTCAGTGTCCACCATGTTTATTGATGTGATGTTTGGTTTTGATCTTGGATGAGTTTGACTTTGCCTGTGATGTTTCATTAGCATTTTCTCTATAGTTTAGATGGATTCATTTCAGCCATTTCTATACCATTGAAAAGCCTTTTGAGTGAATAAGTCCCCAACACTTTTGAAGAACTTGTTGCTCAGGAGCTCAGTGTGGGTGACACATTTTGCGTAGGCATTCTAAACTTAATTCTGATCGAGAAGCTTTGGGGAGTGTGTGGCGTTCTCGTGAACAGTCATCCTCTGGCCATAGTGCTATACTGTAGGGCTCCGCAGGGTTCATCTGCGTCACACAGAGCTGGGAGACCCAAGCAGGACAGCTTTATAAACTCAGTAGGTAACACACGTGTGTTGTACAAAATTAGAACACACCCAGGGACAGCAGGAGAGCTGAAGGTCACCCCCCGTCATTACCTCACGGTGCCCACTCCCCTGTTCCAGAGCCAGTTCCCCATCCCACTCCCTGAGGCCCTGATGTGCCCACCTGTGCTCCTGGGGGCCTCCGGCCACGCTGGCCTCCTCAGCACTTCCTGCCCTCCCCCGGATGGTCCCCTGTGCTCTGGTTTCCGTGAGGGAAGGAGTGTGGCTGCAGGAACATCAGTAGATATCTTCAAATGAGCGAGCAGAACAACAGTGAATCTTTAAACACTTGGAAAACAGGGCCACTCGGCGCAGGTACACCAGTTACTCGCCTCTGCACACCTGTGTGCACACGGGTCGTAGAAACTAGAGTTCTACAGAACAGTACCAGGGCCACTGCACCCGGGTCACCTCCCCTCTCTTCTGCTTGTGGAAGGTGCTGGTCGCAGCCCACTGCAGTGAAGGTGCCCCCTGGCAGGTCTCCCAGTTTTTGGAAGCCCCCCAGTAGGAACACTGGCTCTGCAGGGGAGCCCTCCCAATAAGACGTGCTGGGGGGGTGCAGGGAGCCATCTCCAAGGTAGGTCAGCCCTACGGTGGCTTCCTGTCCCCCAGGTTGGGACAGTGTACCCTGCGCTCTGAGACGGATCACCATGTTCACAAGTGCAGAGGTGTGCGGGTCGTGGGCCTGTTTCCTTATGTCCTTCCATTTAGGGAGAAGTGTAAGTTTTTACTTCCTGGGGACCGACGAGTGTCCTGGGGACAGCACGTCAGCACCGCAGCCTGCCTGGCAGGCAGTTTCCAGCCCCTCCCCTCCTGCCTCGCCCTGGGCTGCAGAGTGGGTAGCCTTGCTGAGCACACCCCGCTGCTGAGTGCCAGGAGGGCAGACGCCCTCACTCTCTGCGGCCTAACCCGTAATTACAACCCTTAGCTCACATATTCAGGCCGGCCTTGAGAAAATATTTTATCTGGAATGTCAATTTTTTTGGCACCTTTCACTGGAGCTCGCCTTCATTTTCGCCAATTATTCATTTAGCAGATATTATGAAGGAGGTCCCTGCGAGAGGATAGGAAAATGCCATTTGAATAAAAGGTCACCTAAGAAGAGGGCCTGAAATCAGACAGGCAGTTAGAGAGGAGGCAGGCGCGAAGGGAGGCTCGCTTTCCAAGGAGCTGTGTAGGATCCCGAGGCTCCGCTGCAGGTGCCGAGGACACCGCGGCTTCTAGGCCCACCTGACCATACGGAGCAAGCACAGCAGACCCGTTCTGGAAGGACTCGGAATCATTTACGTAATATCACAGGGCATTTGGTAGTGCCTGCTGGGTTCTCCTGCACCTAGCCTAGACTCCTCAATGGCTCCCACTGCCCACACAAAAGTATCCCTAGCCCTTGACAGCAATAGGAGGCTGCTCCACCCCATCTAAGCTCCTCCCCTCTGGTCCCAGCCTCTCCATGACATTTCCCAGTTTCCAGAAAACGTGGTAAGTCTGATACCTTCTGCCAAGAATGCCCTTGGCTCCTAGGGCTCTCCTGCCTTCGCCCACCTCTCAGGATACTGCTCACGGAACCCCTCTGCTTGGAGACCCTCCGTGTGCACCCAGGCATCCAACTTCCCCGCCCTCCTCTTTGCACAGTCGTCTGAGCGCTCGTCGGTTCCTTGCTAAGTCATGAACTTTTTCCAGGGCAGAGGGGACCCACATCTGGCTCCCCCCAGGGACAGTGGCATTCTGGAGAACCCTGGATCCTTTGACAGCTAGCCCTATGCTGGGCCTAGTGAAAGGAGATCACATCTCCGTTGCAGAAAGTCTGCATTACGTTCGACATTGTTAATGTGGTTTGCTAATCAGTGTGTGTAGAAGATCAAGGTGGCGAGTAATGGCTTTGATGCGGCTTCTCCGTGGAAGGACGGAGGCAGCTGAGAGCAGCCAGCCCGTGGCTAGAGAGGCTTGGGCTGTCACCGGGATTATTAATACGTTGTAAAGACATTTTGGGGATTCCGCCATATTTTGTATGGTTGCCAACAAAATGTTGACAGTTGTATTGTGGTTAATAAATTCATTTAGATTTATAAGCATTGTTTACAGAACCTGTTCTCCTGCTGAAGCCCCGGCAGCATCTGTTCCTTCTTACTAATTAACTGCTAATTACGAATGAGCTTTGTGTGTTTGTCAGTATAACTGGCTCATGCATTTTGTAAGGAACATTAACAAATTGATTTACATAGCGGCAAAGCAATCAAAAGAGTAAACTGAACAGCAAGCATCTAAAGCCCTTCAGCCGGGTTTTGAATGAAGCAAACTTTTGGTGCGATAAACACTGTCGTAAATTTCCGTTACCTTAACTTCGTGGTGAAGGTGCAGCGGCGAAGCAACAGGGGGGGGGGTAATAGAGGGAGGAGGGCTCTGCACCGGGCCATCTGGGCACTGGTGACATGGCCACAGTCCTCCGGGGACTCAGTAGAGGAGACTCAGTCCCTGGGCGTGCACTGGGTTCCCCATGGACGTGCTGCTGTCTTTGGGGGAAGAGAAGTAAATATTTTTGAAAGAGATGGTTACAGTAGTGGCAGGGATTGCTCTGACTCTCACTGAGACGCTGGACTACATCTTAACGCCGGCGTTAACGGTCCCATCAGTGTGTGCAGGTGCTTGGCCAGAAATGTGAAATCTGGGCTCTGTCACAGTTGCTCCTCCCCTTGGGCTCTCAGATTCAAACTTTGCTGGTTTGCCTCATGCTCTGAAGTATGAGCTTTTAAAGTGAACCAGCCGGGCAATTCTAAAATTTGGGGGTTCGCTCTTCCTCCCTTCTCAAGACTTTGCGGGGAGACGTGGAGGCAGCCCCCAGCTCCCTGTGATCCAGGCCCCTTTGCATCCTGCAGCAGCATCGAGCCCCCAGGGTGTTTTCTAAAGCTGACCCCCAGCCAGAGTGAAGGGACAGATGAACGATAGCTGGGACTGGAGAGCCGTGCTGCACACTAATGTTCCTGGTTCCTCTCAGGTCCCCAGAGTGCAGGTGAACAGCTGCAGGTCACCAGGTGGCCAATAGCCCAGGGGCTGAGAATGGCACAGGCTCAGTATGATTACAGAGGTTGCATCAAGCAAAGTACTGCTGCGGTCACTGAGGTGCTTGACCCTGCCTCCAGGGGTCAAGGTAACAGCCTTGGCAAGACGAGCAGCACCAGCATCCAGAGAGAGCTCCCAGGCGCAAAGCCTGAGCGCTGGAACAGGACCCTGTCTCCCAGCTGTGAGCCCTGGCAGGCTCCCAACCTCTGGACTTCAATTAATGCCTCTGTGGGATAAGGATAATCGTCCACCCAGCTCTCCAGGGTCAATAAAACCCTCTGTCTGGCAGGTGGCACATAATAACAGCTCAGTAAACAGCAGCTCCGGTCAGCCCCGTCCCTGTATTCACATGGAGGTCACTACCCGTAAACACTCTGCTTGACTTTACTGGATCACAGCGATTACATTTGGGAGGCACATGTCCTTTCTCGACAATACGTTTATTACTCTTAATTCCAGATAAATGCAAAAAATTAAGCACACATAAAAGAGGGAATACAGGCATAAATAAAATGTTCGCAGGGAATGTCAGTTGTTGTACAAGCTGTAATGTTTGTTTAACACATTTAATTGGCAGCTGAGCCATCTGAAGAATGTAATTAATTGTACTATTTGTGGAAATCCGGCTGGCTTGGTAAATATTTTCATTTCAAAAAATTTTGTCTAAAGCCAAGAAAGCATCACTTGCTCTCACACTTGGTGTAGTGGGAGAAAGAGTAGGAGCCACGTTTTCTGATGCATTCATTCTTCCTGGAAAGATTTCCCAGGAGTAAGGGTTCATAAAATTCTGTGAATTCAAAATAATTTGCTCCAAAACTTTATGAAATGATAAATACGAACCTTTCCGCCAGCCTTGCTGAGCATGCGTGTGTTGGCCACAGTCACTGGATTCAGAAAGAAACTGATTTGAAAGAGATGCTGTCCACCTGCCAGGCTCCTCAGCAGTCCAGGGCTCTGTGGGCAACAGGAAGTGCCCGCCAGGTGCAGGAAGGGGGCACTCACACCGTCTCCAGAAACGTCCGCCGCCCCCACAGCCTGGTGTTTTCTGTACGTGGCTCCCTCGCGGAGCCTGGTGGGTGAGGACTTCTTGAACACGACATGACGTAGACGTAGACTTGAACACAGCGTTCTGGGTCTTTGGCCACAAGCCAGTCTCTCAGACTCTCTTCTGGTTTAAATTTTGCCCCTCTGGAATTTTAGTTTGGAGCCATCTACACTTAAAGCCATTCTTTGAGAATGTGGTATGTATTCAGTAGAGAAATTGCAGAAATAGGTATTCAGCGCTTTAGCATATCTAATGTGAAGAGGTCTAGATCTCAGAAGACGCACCCACGGCATGTCTGCCTCCAGGGACCTGAGTCTACATGGAGTTGGAAGAATCTTCTATGGAAAAGCTTACAAATGATAAGTTTGAAATAAAGTATCTTCTCCATTTAAATATTTAAATACTACACAAGGGGACTCAAAAGCCTTCAGACCAGTGGCTTTCAGTCTGGATACCTGTGCATATGCATGTGGATATGCCCACTCCATCCACAGGGCTCAGATTCATTTGGCCTGGGTGGGGTTGACGTGCCTCTCAGTGTCTCTCAAAACTGTTCACAGAACCACCTGGAGAGCCTAAAATAAAACAGAACACGAGGCTGGGGAGCCAGACACCACGCCTGGTAACAGGGCTGCTGGGGAGGGGCGCTGGTTCAGAATCCATGTTCCTGGGGGGTCTCCTTCCACCTGGTCGGACCACCCTGGGCACACGCACAGGAGCTGCTCTGCCTCTCCCCTAGGAGACTGAGGGAAAAGAGGGGTGTTGGTCTTTTTTATAGAGGAAATGGTTACTTATTTGCAGATTATTATCATTGAAAGACATTTTTGTAGCTTGATTTCCACTCAGAAATAGATGTCACCCACACAGGATGAGAGAAACTTAGGAAGAATTATGAACTTCTTTTAAAATGAGAAAAGTCAATGAAGGGAGGCAACATAACCAGAAAAGGGGAAAATTAAAATCTGAAATAATTTATGGGCAAAATAATTTTCCAGCTAAGAGTCTATTAGCTGTGTATTCAAAACATTTGAGAGGAATGTTTGTAATCGGGTCATGTTGTGATTTGCAGGGGTTCATCATCGCCCTGCAGCCGAGGGCTCAGTGTTCCCTTCTTGGACTTGGAATTGTGGAAGTACCAGGCAGGCTCCCCACCCTTGGACAGCCCCCTCTTTCATGATAACCAGCCGCTGTCCAATGGCAGCATTCTGATGTCCTCAGCCTTTGCAGTGACCATTTGGGAGAAGAAATGTCTGGAGACCTTGATTTGGGAGAGAAGGGACCCTGCGGTTCCTCTCCCATATTTTCACTTTGGTCCAGAAGGAGGTGGAATGTCCGCTCTCCCACCCCTTCCAGGTCCTTCTCCGCCCTCTTTTCTGACTTCTCCTTCAGAGGTCTGTCGTGTAGTGGGTCAGCACTCGGCACTCATGGGCCAGTGTTTACGAGTGGTTTGCAAACGCGACATGCTTCAGGGTGTCAGTAGTCTCGGATGGAGCCTGGTGCTCGTGCACCTGGTGGCTGCGGGACTGAGGGGCGAAGACACCACGGCGGGAGTCGAGGAAGGAGAGTAGACAGGCCTGGTGGGTGTAGG
Organism: Marmota flaviventris; assembly: GCF_047511675.1. Taxonomy (NCBI): domain Eukaryota; kingdom Metazoa; phylum Chordata; class Mammalia; order Rodentia; family Sciuridae; genus Marmota; species Marmota flaviventris. Next base: position 4,462,520 of record NC_092508.1, on the reverse strand, counting down.
GCAGGAGGGGAAAGGCGACAGAGCCGCTCTGTCTTGACCACGGCTTCATCACCTCCATAGACATTGGGTCCAGTGACAAGACAGCAGTAGAGCAGCTGGAAGGGACCATAGGAAGGGGACCCCAGGAATGGCCTGTGCAGTCATGAGCCTCCTAAGTTGGGAGAGCCTGGAAGTTTGGAATGTCCGAGAAGGCCCTCTGGTGGGTGTTTCTATGGCCCAGGAAATCTGCCGGACAAAGGCGTTTGGGGATCATTAATACTGAAGTGGCCACCAAAGACCTAAGGGCCTGTGAGGGCAAGGCACTGCCCAGAAGGAGCGTGAAGAACGCAGGCGCTATGCCAACGGCAACGACGAAGCCCCAGGAGGTGGAGAGAGGGGACTAGGGCAGCTGGGGAAGTCTGAGCGCCTGCCATTGTAGGAGAGGGGAGGAGAGCTTTTTCAAGAGGGAGATAAACTGGGAAATGATGGAAAAGCATCCCTGGTTTGTAGGTCATTGGCCTCAGGAGCAGAGGGCGTAACGGGCTGGGAGTGATGAGCAGAGGGTGAGGGGGCGTGCCAGGCACCACCCCTGAGGAGCCCGACTGTGACCAAAGGAACCCAAGTCTAGAAGGTGCCGACTGAGGGGCAGTGGTGGGAAATGCAGTGAGGAACCGTCGGGAGTTCTCCTGGAGAGAAGTCACCAGCCGTCTCCCTCGTGAGGAAACCCTGAGTGGATGCCACGTGCACTTATTCCAAAATCAGCCAACTCGCTCATCACTTAGCAATTTGTAAAGCATTGCCGGTATTTATCCAGGACCTGCTACATGTCCAGCATTGCGTTCCGCTTTATGTTGAGTACGTTTACTCCACACCAGTTCCTTCCAATCAGCTCCAGTGTCTGCCGTCTTTGTAAGGGACAGGCCATGTGCACTTGTCTAGACTCACGCTCCCCTCTCCTCACCACCTCCTGGGTGCTCCCGTGTGTCCGTGTGCCCACTGCCCAGGCGGTCACCCCCTCCTGCCTGAAGGAGTCAGGGGGCCTTGAGCACTGGCTTAGGAAGTATGTCCACCTTCACAAGCAATCTGAAGGTGACTGCCCCGTGTTGATGACTGGGTCACTGTGCTTACCTGCGTACCAGGTGCCATTGTAGGGAGGAGCCCCCCTGTTGCTAGCCCACATTCGCCCGTGGCTGCCCTCCTCCCTGCCTCCCTCCTTGACTTCTCAGTTCTGGAGCATAACTCTCGTGTTCTAGAGCAGGGAGGCCATGGCAGGTGACAGGTGGCTCAGTCTGCAGTGACTGCTGAGATCCAGGGCACAGAGCAGGCCCTCTAGGTGGGGGTCCTCACCAGGGCTCCAGCAGGGAGCTCGGGCAGCCGTGAGTAGGCTGGGGGTGCATTTAATATTGCCTTCCCACACGGGCGAAAGCGACTGTCACCCACAGAAATCGCAGCCATGTCCCCATTATCCTGCCGTCACAGCTAATCTAACAGGTCGCTTTCCCTCATCTCTGTTGGGCAATACGGTAGGTATTAGACCTGCCCACAGAGCTCAGTGTGTTAATAAAGAAGTGCTTTTATTACTCTGCCCAGGCATTTCTTGTATTTTGAGCATCATATTTCAATATTGCTGGCTCTTTTGTAATCTTCTGAATTTAAAGATGTTCTGAGAAGGGCTCAGAGAAGACGCCGTGCAGTCCTCCTGGGGCCGGCTTTCCTCCCCGTCGGCTCTGTCCGCTGAGCAGATTTTCATCTCGTTTATCAAATATAAGCATACAGGTCTTTAAAACTGGACAGTTGCTGCTGGTCCTGTTGCCACCCCTCGTGGGCTTTCATCACAGAGCCCCCCCTGGGGCCAAGTGCATCCACAGGTCACTGTTGACCCTGGGGTTTGCAGGTGCCCCCACACTGTTTGAGAGCAGGCCTGGGAGGACTCAAGCGTGGCCTGGCGCACAGCCCTGTCCTGCGCTGGCCTGGGCTCCTCTTTCCTCCTCTTGCCCCTCACTGCCCCTCTCTGGCCTCCCCTTGAACTCTGCACGCCTGCGCTCCCTCTGCCACAGCGAGGTGCTGTCTGGGTCAGCCGGTCACCTGGTAGGACTGTGTTCACAGGGTCCAGTGAGGGATACCCCATTCTAAAACCTCACAGCCCCTGCCTGGTTCTCATGCTGTGGTCCTTGAGCTCTGCAGCCGGTGCTGCGGGGACGCTCCCGCAGGCTGGCTCTTCCCCAGGGGTCTCCTGGGTTCCCTGTGGCTTCCCTTCTGCTGTCCCCGTCTTGGGCCATCTGCACATGGCTCCTCTCTGCCCTGACTCGGAGGCCTCTGTTTTCATGCCCATGGCCTCTTCCTCGCCGGTGGCCACTTGGGATCTTCTTGGTCACAGAAGGACAGTCCCCACGGGGCCTTTCTGTCTGACCCAGTGTCCCGCAGCCTGGACATGGGCTGCCTGTGGCTGGAGCCAAGGAGTGTCCCTGCCATTCCTCTCCCTCTGTGCCTCGTTTGGCCAGAGCCCTCCTCCTGAGCTGATGCCTCCCGGGGTGTGAGGCTGGCAGAGGGACTCTGCCCTGCTTTCCAGCAGAGCTGGCTCTGTGGTGGTCAAAGATGTCACTCCGTACTGTGCCCTTCAGCAGCCCTGCCTGGAATCCGGCAGTGTCCTTGGGGGCCACCCAGCCGTCGTCTTGATGCCCTGGGGTCCCTCCTCTGCATGCGACGCAGCCTCTCTTCTGAAGACCCTGCTGTGGCCATCGATGTCTGCTTGTGACAGTCCTTGGGCTGCCCACAGGACCCCTCTCTGCGCCAGCTGGTTGTTCCTGTGACCAGCTACTCTGTGCCTCTGTGCTGAGGCCTCCACTGAACCTTCTCGGCCCGCGTCACACCCCCAGCCCCCCTCAAATGTTCCAGAGAGTGAGGACTACTGTAGCATTTTAATACAGCAGCTGTCAACACAGACGCATGGGGGGTCAAGCCGGGACTTAGATGAGGAGGAGGCGGAGGGGGGGTTCCGGCCCACGGCGGGGAAGCCCCCACTGCCGAGGCAGCCTCTCCTCTCCACACACCCCATGCTCTCCCAGGCTGGTCCTAGTTTTTAAGAAAAGTTAGGAATTCTGAATTTGCACGTGAGAGCTCATCACCTTTGAGTGTTGACAGTGGAGTCTAAGATGTCCGGCACCGGAAGAGTCCCCAGGGCAGCTCTGTGTCCGGCACTCATCCTGGCATGTGAGGCTGAGTGTAACCTGTGCCAACCTCCTCGCCCAGCCTCTGGCCCACCCCACTGAACACCTGTGCACTCATCTCTGCCTTTGTGCAGTGCATGGCCCCTCGGCCCACACGGTGTCCCTGCTGCTGCTCAGGAGCCTCCTCCCCACCCCTGCAGGGCCACGGGGGCCTCTGTTCAGCGCCCACTGCTTAATCCCAGGGTGGCGTTCTGCAGGCTGCACGGAGCCCTGAGCACCTGGTGATGACGACAGCCCTTTCCATGTCCACCACTAGGCTGGACTCTTGCGGGAGCAGCAGGTCCAGCTCACTGTTCTTTGGGGCCAGGACAAGGCAGGTCCTGACCAGCAGCACTAGCAGCAGGCCTCCGTGAGCTGTGTGTGATGAAGCGACCGTCAGCAAGGCACTGTCCTTGCAGGAGTCCTGCACTACATCCCACCCGCAACAGGAACAGAAGTGCACGCCGGGGCTGCTGAGCCACAGGTGCCCGCCCCCCGGATCGGGGACAGGGGAGTGCAGGGGGCATTCCAGGTCCCTCCTGTAGGTCGCCAAGCCGCTTCTACATCAGCCCAGCTCAGACCACAGTGCTGGGCCACCAGAGCGGAGTCAAACACGCCGCCAGCATCTGCGACTGCAGGTGCCTGCAGACCTATCACCCGGCCATCACACCGGCCATATCCCCAACAGACAGAACACAGGGCAGCTCAGGCACCTGGCAGTCCCTGCCTGGGCTTCCTGAGGCCCCCTGTCTGCAGCCATGAGGTCACCAAGGCCACCTCCAGCCCAGCCAGACAGCACTGGGCTTCCTCCCTCTCCTGCTCTCCTGACGCCCCCACCTGCTCATCCTTGCATCTCAGTGGCATCCACCACTCACCCAAATCAGGCGCCTGGAGCCATCCCTGATCCCGTGTCACCTTTCCACCCACCCCCACCTGTCACTATGTCCTGCCTCCTTTTCCTCTTGAGCCTTGCTCCACTGCACCCCATCGGAGGCCCTGCTCCTTGCTGGACCCGCTTCTCCGCGGTGTGGTACCAGGGCTCCTACCAGGTGCCCTGTCCTTGGCCCACAGCCCTCCTCCTCCCACTGTTAACTGTAGCCATGGTGTTACACCTGCCCCAGGCTTCCTGAGACCTCTGGGACAGAGCCAGAACTCCATGCCTGGCCCCGCCTCGGGTCCCCCCCCACTACCTCGTGTCCTGGCATCCTGGGCACATCTGACTGTGTCGCTTGCTCGGTGTGCTTGCCAGTTCTCCCCCCACTGGAACACCGCTGTCTGCCACCCACCTGCCTTTCTCCTAGCCACCGGTGCAGGAAGAAGTTGCCACCGCAGGCCTGAGACTGTGTCTTTAAAGGTGGCTCTGAGTTGGCCTCTGGGAGCTTGAGTTTGGGGCAGGAGTGTTCCTGTTATTCTTGGAATTGATAAGCATGTTGCTGTGTTCAAACTCTGTGCAAGCTTTTGGCTGAGGCCGGTGCTTTCCTTCTGGGAACCTGCAGACTTGGTATGTGCCAGGAGGAGGGGCCCTGCTTGAGCAGCCCCAAGACAACCTGGGCAGCCTGAGGAGCCTCCCTAATAGACAGCGTCGCTCTCGTGCTCTGCGCTCGCATGACTCTTGCTTTCACTTTTGTCCAAAAGAAAAATGGTTCACAATGACAATGATGTTGTTGCACAGTGTATATACTCTATTATTAAATCCATAAGTAATGTGAACCACTTCATAAATTATTTAGCTCCAAGTTCATTTTGTATAGAAAATTACATCTTTGAAAAGATATGACAGGGTTAAAATGAATCAAGTTTATCGTAAAACTGTTCTAGCCATAGTAATTTAATCTGTGTCATTTTATCAAATAAGAAAAATCTTCAATATTTTGAATACTCATCACTCAAGTAGTACAGCCGCTGGTGCTCCCGCAGCGAGCAGGCCTGCCCCCGTCCTTTCAGTGATAGGCCCTGAAACGTGTGGCTTCCTGTGCGTGTCCGTCAGGCCCGACTCTGCACCCGCTCCTGACCCATCACGTCCTGTGTGAAGGTACAGCCTGAGCTGCGGCTCAGAATGGCTCATGTCCTGCTTCCTCCCCGAGGGCCGCAGAATCCTCTGACGCAGCCTCACCCCTAGCCTGTGCCTCGTGTGGTGGACTTACCAGGTGGCCTTCCACAGCAGGGCTTCCCGTTCCAAAATCACCGTTTCCTGTTTCCGCAGCCCCATCAATGCAGTGGAGGGAGAGGCAAAGCCTTTGGGATACGACCGCGTCTACTCCATCCTGTAGGCACCTGCCACGCTCACTCCAGTGACCAGCTCCCAGGCACTCCTGGGTTCTGGGTGGCCTTCGCACACCATCATCCTGCGGCCAGCTCTGCAGCTGAAACTCATGTGGCCGCCCCACGGTGGGTCAAAGGCCCTTGCCCCACCCCGCCCTGGCCTTGCTTCCTTGTCTGTGGGCCTGAGTGCCCTCTGCAGCCTCTTTACGGAGTGGCTGGGTCTCGGTGACTCCACCCCAGCCCCGCAGAGCACCTGGGCCTGGGCTGCACAGGGTCCCTGAGCCAGGAAGGCAGGTGGCTTCTTTCTAATGCCGAGAGCTGCTGGATGGGTCATGCCATGTCAGAATGAGGTTGAGAAAAAGAGGCAACTCGTCATCACCCTGTGGAGGAGCTGGATTTAGCAAGAAGTGACCAGAAAGTCCACATGAAACTGATGATCCGTCGCCCGTGCTGTCCACAAGCGCATCCTGACTTGAGAAGCCTGGACCACTCAGTCCACTGGAAGGTCCTGCGTCCAAGTGCGTCTCCTTTTCCAAGCCCGGCCACCTGTTTGTGGAAACGTAGAGTCACGTGTAGCACAGAGACAAGGGGATCCGGGGCCTCCTGACAGAAGGAGCAAGCAAGGGTGAAGTTCCCCTTGCTCATCCACTGACGCTTTCTCCAGCCTGTGAGTTCTCGGGGGGCGTCCTCACGTGGGCTCTTCCTGCTTTGGGACACTGGGCAGGAGCCAGACCCGAGGCTGCCTCCTCCTCACCCCACCCCTGCGTTTCAGTACTGGGGTCACCCTTACCCCTGGACTGACTTCCCCTTCACCTGTGGGTCTGGAGGTATCCTGGCCATGTTGTTCCTTAGAGCTCCCAATAAAAATGACTTTGTTCTGTGGCACTATGTTAAATTGGCTGGTTAATTCTGGTGTTATTTACCCTGTAATTCATTAGTTTCACCCCACCATTGGCAGCTGACAGGCTGTAATTTCACGCCTTGCAATAAAAGATGTCTCATAATCTGCTTCATTTAGCAGCAAGAGAATTTAATGAAATTAACTGCAGTCCTAATTATGCCAGTGAATACTAAAGACCGCCATCAAGTTTTCTCAGAAAAGGACGAGGTCCACCTCGTGAAGGATTTGGAATATAATTTGCTGGGAAAAGTCGCAAACATCCTCCTGCGGTTGGCCGATGGCCGGCCATGACTCCATGTGTGACCGGAGTGAACTGGCCGTTTTCTGAATGGCTCTTCCAGTATTCCTTGTTTTATCAAATTTGGAAGCGGTTCCTCTACCAGAGTGATCTTGGTGACATAAGCAGGGGGACCTGAGGTTTTCGGTGAACGTCTTCCCCCTGACGGTGGCCTCTGTGTGTGTAGATTTGCATTGCATTCCGGTTTTCCATGTGTGGACCTGGAAACTTTCCTGGGTAGGTGGAAGTTGGGTCTTCTGCTCAGATACTCAGAACTCAGCCTTGGTGGCCGTCCCCGTCCCTGTGGATGGGGATGCTGACCCTGTGGGAACTTCCTGGCTGCAGCTGGATGCCTGGTGGGCTTGGCGCTTCAGCCTCACCTGACCCTTCCTCCAGCCACCAGGCCTGGCCTTCTTCTCCAGGACAAATCTCTGCTTTACATTCTACACCCTTCGTGTCCCTGAAGGGGAAGGAGACAGACGTGGCCAGCGCCCTGCCCTGTCCTCACCTTCCGTGCTCACGTCAGGCAGGCCCTGTGTCTGGGATGCTCCTCCTCTTCCTCCTCAGCCCCGCCCTTTCCTGCTCCCTGTCTCACCTCCCCACAGTCTCCTTCCCTGCCTCCTCCTCTGTGGTGGGAGGGGACTGGGAAATGAGAACAGGAGCTGGCTAGTGCCACCTGGGAAGGTCCCAGCCAGTGCTCACCCACAGTGCTCATCCCAACCATTCAGAGCTGCTCCTGGGCTGCTGCAGTGGACAGGGGAGAGCACACAGCTGGGAGGGCAGCAGTGCAGGCCAGCAGGTGGCCGCACACAAGCCGCAGGCCCGGGGAGCCTCGGGAGGGAAGAAACACAGGTTCACCCTGGACAGAGGAACCCCTGAAATCTGTCCGTCTGAAAATGTGTCTTTTTATATAAGTATGACAGAAGTGTCAGTAGTCTCAGGTGACTGACTGCTCCCTCTCTTCCTGCTCGGGCTTTACAAACGAGTGGTCTTGTGTGTCCTGAAGTAGCCACCGCCCAGGGCAGTGGTGACCTGGTTTCCCAGGCCCAGGACATCGGCTGACTGACAAGGTAACTTCAGCCTCTGCCACCATGACCAGGAAGCCACCCCAGGCAACTGTGGTTTGGAGGCCACATTAGAACTCGGTGGCATGACTTGAGGCTGCTTTTGCATAGGGCTTGTAAAGAAACACAGAGGGACATTTGGGAATCGCTTCTGCAAGGAATATTCATGCACTGGTCACACTCAATTTTCCTGCTGTCCTACTCTGATAGGGCGGTGACTCCACAGACCTTTTAAATGTCAGAGGAAGATAATTGTGCTGTGAAGTTGCAAGTTGCAAGACCACCGCATGCCTGCTTGGGCAGGTCCATACCAAGGGATTGGTGGGTTTCTAGGTCCAAGTCCACTGGTGGGCATAGCCGGCTGTGGGCAGGGGCTGACTGAGCCATACTGGGGATGACCAGGGTGTTGGCAGTGCCAGGCCATGGCCGATGGTCTTCCCACTGTACCCAGCCACAACCTGCAGAGCTGGCTCTTGGGTGTGCTCGCTGGGTCAGTGTGTACAGGCATCTCCCATGGGAAAATACCGGCCAGGATGGAGCAGGAGACCTGGATTTTAGGTATGATGGGGTCCTCCCAGACGATAGCCCTGGGCACACCAGCCAGGCTCACCAGGCCTTTGAGCTGGTAGCTGGTGGCCCTCGGCAGCTCGTGGCTGGGCTGTCATTACTGATGCTGTGCTGTGAACATCTGCCAGGTGCTCCTGCTGCCCCTCTGAGCCAGGTGGGCACAGTGGCTCCCCTATGTCTCTCAGTGTGGCCTGGGAGGCCCTGGAGAGGAGACTTGGGCAAGGCCATGTCCTGGGAGTGGCAGAGCAGCTTTTCCCAGCTCCCGTGTGCTTCCTCTCCACTTTCCCTCCCCAGCACAGCCTGTGCAGGGCCGGGTCAGGACAGGGCCACCGGGCCTCAGGGATGCTTTTAAGGGACGGTGCATCATATGCTCTCATGCAGTTACCTTGCCACTTTCGTCGCTCAGTCTCCCCATGTTGGAGCATCTGCAGCCAGAGCCAGGGTGGATGAGACCGTACACATGTGTGCGTGGTCTCCACATGTGTGGCCCTGAACCCAGGATGTCACCCTGCTGCCACAGCCCCGAGGACAAGGCCAGGAGATCGCCAGGAAACACAGGGGCAAGGAGCCTGTGGACAGAAAGACGGGGCTAGGGAGGCTTCTCCTGAGTGCTCGCCATAAAAACCACTGCACTGCCATTAAATCTGGGGGCCCGGGTGGGCTCCTGCTAGGAGAGAAGCAGGCCCGAGTGCTGGAGGCACCGCCAGTGCATCTCGTCTGCAGTGCGCCAGAGGTGATTTTGGCGTCGAGCAGTGAGGAAACCTGAAGTGTTTCTCTCCCAGACCCTCCCAGCTTATTAAAAGAACTTATAGACATGAAAATACATTAAAGTGGGCAAAGCGGAGAGAGGGTGAGAGAGATTAACAGCCGCCGCTGAATAGAGCCTATTGATGAGACGGGCCTGTGCCGCCGCCGCCTCTGGAACCAGGTGCTGGCAGCCGAGGGGGAGGTCAGGCCCCACCAGCATCTAGGGGAGGGGAATTTGTATTTAAAAATAATGTATGTCCAGTGCTGGATTCCTCCCTCTCCTGCCGGGAAGGGGGGAAGCACCCTGCCGCCCAGCGCCCTGTTTTAGCACCCACATTAAAAGATTCACTTAAGATGCGCAGAGACTGGCTTGAAGGGCGCACGCCTGCATAATGTCTATTGTCTGTGTCTGCCTGGCTTTTAGTGCCGGGGCCCAGCATGGGAGCCAGGCCTCCTGGTGTGCAGTGGAGGGGGCTCCGCAGGGACGGGAGCCCCCAAAACAGGCCTACTCTGACAGGCACCTGGCAGGTGAGGGTGCGCGGGGTGTTTTTAGGATCTAGGGTGCTGCTGCTGATCACGAATCGGAGCCAGCACGTGGCGTGTGTATGTGTGCCAGAGAAAGTTCGCCGTCAGTCAAGTTTTATCTCTTAATGAATAGAGACTGCTGAAGTAAGGGTTAGGTAATTGAGTTTATAATTAATTAGCCATAACCCTCATCAGATAAAGCAGTTGTGGAGGATTTTTTTTTATCTCCTCTCTCTCCCCAGGGCCTGCCCTTCTTTGTCCTTGTGCTGACAGCCAGCACTTATCTCGGCCTCAGGAGCCTGTGCCGCCAGCCCTCCCCCTGGCCGGCCGAGGGGTGGTCAGCGGAGCTGGCTTTGTGCTGGGAGGCCACAATCAGCCCAGCTGTCCGGCCATGATGAATTAGCCCAGGGGCTTAACAGAGAGGGGACCGCAGATCGGCTGTGATAGTGCTGCTCGACCTGACTTGAGCACATCTCTGATGGACCTTTGACACCCTCCAACAAAGAGGTTAAAGGAAGGAGCCCCCAGAAACGAGCTGCTCCAGAAAGTTGGGCAACTTACAAAAGGCCCTTTAATTTCTCTAGTGGGCAGTCCACCCGACAAAGGGAGGAGTCGGTGGGAGCTCACAGCCGTTCCCGCAGGACCTTTGTGGTTTGGGTTTTTTTTTTTATCCCATTTATTGGGGTTCTGCATGGTTGGGGAACAAGCAGTGGTAAGAAGTGAGGCATTAAAATCAAAATTATCGGGGGGCTGGGATATAGCTCAGCTGGTAGAGCGCTTGCCTCACATGCACAAGGCTCTGGGTTCAATCCCCAGCACCACAAAAAAAAAAAAAAAAAATCAAAATTATCAGAGGCTCTGTCTCCTCTGGATTCTGCAGATGGAAGGAGGGAGACAGCCCTCCAAGCTTGAAGCCTTCAGTGGGCAGGTCAGGTGAAGAGACCGTGGCCACGGTGCTCATGAAGCCATGTTAGAATGACCTGTGTTTAGAGTATCAACTTCCACGTGACTCGTTTCTTCCTAGTGAGCCCAGGCGGGTGCTGGTCAGTCCCTCCATGCGGGGCTAGGGGAACAGAACTGTCAGTCACCCCTCCCACCTGCTGCAGGTGCCGTGGGTTTTAAATAGCATAAGCAACTTATTCTTTGTTAGTGACACCAGGTACCACTCATCTGAGATCCTCTGGTAACTAACCAGGGACTCGGAAGCCGGTGTTTTACCAGGCAGTATGACCCAATAATGGTTTTGAGTGGTAATGAAAATTTAATCTGACGAATATCTTATTCAGCTTCATTTAGGGAGTGAAGTATGATGAGTGCGTTTACAAGTGCTGAACTTTACAGAACAAACTCCTTCATTTGTTCAGGGAGTGGGAAGAGAAACCAACAGCCTGGTGTGTGGTGACAGTGGAAAGGACAGCTGTTGGTTTGGACTGGGCCAGAAGTCAGCATGGGCTCTGCTTGGAATTAATCTGGGAAGTACCATCACTAGCAGAGACCCTGGAAATGCAGGCTCTCTCCTTCCGCTTCCAGTCTCCGGATCCTGGAAGCCGTAACCGAGCCACCCCTAATGACTCCAGGTTCTTAATGAAGCAAATAACGGGGAATATGTCCAGGCCTCTCTGCGTGTAAAGGAGACCCCAACGTGAGGGCTCCCAGAGGAGCCAGGCTTCCTCTGGAACCCGTGGCTGGAGCGAGGCTGTGCTCCTCCCACCTAGCCTTCCCTGTCTTCCAGGGTTCCTGGGGTCACCTACCGCAAACCCAGTCTAAAAACCAGTGACCGGCCTTGCCAGCTCCTGTCACAGCTAAGAGAATTTAAGCCAAGGCTCTGTTCAAGGTCACAGGAAACATTGAGCAGAGAGACCGTGCTCCACCCCTGCTTCTGACTGAAACCTGTGCTGGGTCCATCCCTGACCACAGGTCCTGGCCTGCCCTCCTTGAAAACGCAAGAGCTGTCACCTGGGGCACCCTGCAGGTCACTTCCCAGCTGGCCCCTTGGCCCTCCTTCCTGGAGGCCGGGCTGACGGACTCCCTTTTTCCAGCCTCAGCTCTGTGGTAGCCCCCAGGAGGGGCCACTCTGCCCCAGCCACTTTAGACAGGGCCAAGGTTAAAGACACACTCAGAGGACACGAGGGGCTCTGCCTCCGGGCAGCCTGGGGCCTGGCCTTGCCAGCGCTCAGCTGACTCCCTGTGAACTTGGGGAAGTTTCTTACCCTCTCTGAGCTTTACCTGCTTCATGGTTGTGCTGCGGTTGACTTTCCTGCAGAGTCCTTGGAACAGAGGGTCTCCAGTAGGATCTCACAAGGGCTGCTCCCCTGGCCCCCCCTTCTCGTATCAGAGTTAGTGGGGAGGACCCTGAGCTGCAGCCCTTTATGCATCCTCAGTTTTGGAGCCACCACTCTATGAAGTATCCTCAGAAGCTTAGCCGGCCGCCAGTGCCGTGGCCCTGGACCCTGGTCAGCACTGACTAAATGTCGGAGCCGGAGGTTTGGGACCCGCCTGCCCTGGGTCCCCTGTCTGTACTCGTCACTTCTGAGACCTCACTTCAACCGGTTTAACTCAGGAAGGACTAAAGGACCCTAAATTAGTGAAGGAGAAGAAGAAAATGGAGCTTAAAGGAGAAAAGATAGGATTCATACGTGACTTTCCACAAACCAGTTTTGTCTAGCTCTGTGGAAACTTGCCGTTGCTGACCCTGTGTCACTGGCTGGCCCTCAGTGAGCTGAAGCAGGGTCCCCGTGTTCTGTGGCAGAAGTCTTACCTGGAAACGTCTGCATCTGTTCCTCGGGAAGTCAGTCCTGGAACAGGCATTTCAAAATCAGATTTATTTATTAGATTTATTTGAAATTCACACATTGACTAAAATTTTAAGTTTTCTTTGTTATACCACATTTAGTGTCATCACTCAAATATTTTAGACATGGTTACTAATTTGGTTCGGGATTTATCATTTTCAAACCTAATTTTAGAAATATTTTACTTTGGGTATATTTTCAGAGTCATAAAAGATACTTTAGGTAAACACAGGGTCGTTCCTGGTTGAATCTAGGGTATGAGTCCCTTAGACTCGTTTCCCTGAGAGTCTGGGTCCTGTGTTGCCGATGCTCACCCGCCCATGTCTCCTCCTCTTCCCCCCGCAATGCCACAAAGACGGGGTCCAGAGGATCCTCCCTTCTTTCAAAGTGGAGGATCCTTGTTTGAATTGGAGCAGTGTTGGTAAATAGGTGATATGGGACCCGGGTGGGGAGGAGTCATCCCCGATCTTCAGGAAATAGCTTATCTACCTTTGAGGTCCCTAGCTAGAAGCTGCCCAGAAGAACCAAGAATATTCTCAAGTTTTCCTCTGAATTTAGCATCAGTGAGGCTGAAGCTTTTCCCCTTGGGTTGTTCTGATACCCAGTGGTTCTCCCAGAAATATTTGCAGGTTTTGCCTGCAAGAAACGTGCATTGCCCTGCATGTATCCCGTGCTCTGCAGCATTAGGAGGCATCTCTTGCTTCTCTGCTCTGTTTGGGCAGGGGCCACTGTCAAGCCTTGCACACTCTCATAGTCCATGTGCTTAAACTTGAGTATCTGAAGTTGGCATCCTCTCCACCTATAAGCCCACAGAAGGCTCAGACCAAAGCCCTGGGAGTGCTCCCCACTTGCTGTGAGCAGACCCCCATGGCCCACCTGCCTGCCCAGTCATTGTCCTGCCCCTAGGACTGGAGATGCAATGGGTCCCTTGGCCCAGGCCACCCAGAGATCATAGGCTGGATGAAAAGGGCCAGCAGCATCCCACACGGTCAGAGACCCACAGCCGTGCACAGGACATGCACAGGAAACGCGCAGGAGGTGCCCCACCCGGAGCCTCCATTACATTTCCACCTTCAGACAGGCTGCCTTCCTGGTGCTAAGGCCTCAGGCCTCCTGCAGCGTGGGCTCCTGTGCCGGCACCGAGACATGGGGTGTCAGGACACACCAGGGCCCTGTGGTGTGGTCCTCTCCAGGCACTGAGGACAGGGCCTGAGGAGCGCTGCTGTAGGACAAGACACAGACGTGGCCATCACACGTTCCGGGGGCCACATGTTCCACGGCACACACCAGGTCCTGGTGCAGCTCATGAGCACAGTGGCCTCTCAGAAGTGGCATGTCCTGAGCATGCCCTTGCAGCCACCACGGAGACTCACGCAGGTCCCTCGCTTTTGCTGTCCCTGATGCTCAGGCTGCTCACGGCTCACGCATCCTGGGGGCATTCTGCCCGGCCGCTTCTGTTAACTTTCAGAGTGGGGCTGGGGCAGTAGCGCAGTGGAGAGCGCTTGCCTAGCATGTGTGAGGCTCTGGGTGCGATCCGTAGCACCACCTATAAACAAACAGAATAAAGGCATGGCGTCCATCTACAGCTACCAAAAACAGGAGCTGGAGAAATCTACGTGCACAGAAGCAGGGCTGCCTGCACGTCACACACCTGCGGAGGGGACTCAGCAGCCGCCTCCTGGGCTGGCCAAGCTGCTTCTGGGTAGTGGCAAATTCAAGGTCAAGTCGTGATGAGAGAAGACAGGAAGCAGCTCGAAGACACACATCTTCTACATACCCTGGAGCACTGTGGTCACCTGGTGTCCGGGAAAGCTTCTGGTTAAAAGCCCAGGAAGAACCCAGAGTCCACTGAAAGAGCTCTTTTGCTCAGAGCCCTGGATTTCGCCAGGTTGTCGGGCTGTCGGGCACCAACAGCGACCCTCAGCACTAGTCGGGGCAATCCTGGCACCTCTTCATTGTGGACTGGAGAGTTCACAAGACCCCAAGACCGCGCCGCATTTAATTTCATATTGCTCTTTGGAGAAAATGTGTATCTTAATAGCTATGACCTTTTACTTTGTATCAATTCAGATTGAACATAATCCAGGCTGTAGCCATCTTGAACAAATTCCACCCTCAGCGTTACTGCAGAGAGGGAACTTAAGTTGGGCATATAAAATTGTAATTCATTAAATTTTTCTTTAGTTGATAAGCAAATTGCTGTTCAGTGCTAAGATGCGTTTTATCAGGGTTTGGGTAGCATTAGTTAAAAATGTGAAGATAATATAGAATATGACCACAAAATTTTTAGAGGAATATATCAAACTTTGTAGTTACAGAGTTCTGAAGGGCTTTTTCACTGATTAAAAGCATGTTTCCTTATTAAAGATAAGGTCTGTCGTGTCAGAGCTTTCAATCTGGTAAGTTGATGTGCAGAATGCACACATGCCTACCCATCCCTCCTGGAATTTGTTTAATACAGTAGTTAAAGGGTGGGGGAGTATTTTAAACTACAAACCTTTCAATGAGGATCTTTTAAGTAATTAAGATGACTCTTGTGCAGGGATAATAATAATTAATAATAATAATAAAAAGGACTAAGAATTGGTTTCCCATGAGTTGTATTTGGTGCCCACAGTGGTCTGTAATCACTGCGCCCTGCCTGCTTCCTCTTTGTCATAAGTTACAACGGATCCATCTGCCGTGGAGGGTCCCCGCAACATGAAAGGTGGTTTCCCTCCGCGCCGATGAAATTGATGAGCTGATGAGCAGGGAGAGACCCCTCATATTTTAATGCCAGCAGCAACAGTGCTCACACCCAGAGAACAGGAGCATCAGAGTTGGTGGTAGCAAGGAGTATTTGCCGCTGTAATTGACAAATAATACCCCTCATAAATACTGCCAGTCTTTTCAATTAGTTTTCATCTAAAATTCGGGCCACAAAATGATGGCCTGTCAACTGACAATGAATGGCAAAAATTAATAAATTGTCTTCTAAATAGAACGGACACTTAAGAAAAATTGGGCAGCCAATTTAGCACAGCATGAAGCGAGGGGAACCTTTTGTGCGGGTGCCGGGCACTAATGTTGTCTCGATCTTTATTAATGGTGCTCGGCGGCGGCTGACAGTTTTGTTGCTACTGGCAACTTTCTTCATTAAAATTAAAGCCAGCATCAAATTCCATTAGCCGTACTCTGGGCACCTTGCTTTTTTTTTTTTTTTAATACATATTGTTTCTTTTATTAACTCCCTCTCCACCCATAAGGAGTTTTAAAAGAAGTGAAACGGCAGGAATTATTTGCTAGGGCCAGAGGTCCGCGCTGGGGGGTGGTGGCTGACGGGCCCCGCTGGGACCCTCGCCCTAAAATCTGCAGACTTCTCTCCGTGCTCCCTCCTCTCAGAGCCGGCGCTCATCATCTCCCAAAACTGTGTACTATTTTGGGTCTGCAGCTTTCAGAGAGGGGACAGCTAATTGGCGTCGGGCCTTCTGGTTTCTTATTTTTCCCCATCACTTTCTTTAAAAGTTCTGCTTCCCATCCCTGTTATTCCCAGGGCTGACTGTCCCTGACACAATAGTCACTTGAGGCTCAGAGAGACTTCGTTTGTCAGGAAGGCCTGAGAGTGATTTTCCCAAAGGCATCACTTTTATCTGTAGAACAAATTTCAACCTTTGAAGGAAAAAAAAAAAAAGAAAGAAAACCAGCTTTGGTGAATAAGTTCTGAACTATTGTGTGCGGAGCTGCTGCCCGCCCTCCACAGCACCCCGAGGATTCAAAAGGAGCACTCGGCCCCAGGGTCGCCTCTGGGGGCAGCGACAGGCAGCCACTGGCTCAGCTCCAGCCTGTGGCAGCACCGTCCACCAGTCCCGGAGCCCTTAGCCCTGG
Source organism: Marmota flaviventris (assembly GCF_047511675.1). Lineage (NCBI taxonomy): Eukaryota > Metazoa > Chordata > Mammalia > Rodentia > Sciuridae > Marmota > Marmota flaviventris. The sequence goes on along the minus strand of NC_092508.1, from coordinate 4,446,336 downwards.
CCTGTCCTCCCACCCAGACCCGGCTCTCATGAGTGCTGAGGTCCTCAGTGATGACAAGTTGGGGGACCAAGCCTTCGTCTCCTTCCAGCCTGTATCTGAAAGAAACCCAATACCCATTAAAACGACAAAAAGCTTAAGTGTCAAGTAATGAAGGAAAGGGTATTATACCAAAACACAGGAAACGTGCACTCTGAAATTTAATATCTGAGCATCCTGGCAGTCAAGGAAAAAAGGGAAATCCAGTTGTGAGCCCTGGAGTGGTTCTGAGTGTCCCTCTGTTGCCTCTAGCTGTCCCAAATGACTTGGACCCATGAATTGTAAGCTCCTTTCTCTGTTTTGTCTGAAGGCAATTGTTTATGGACTCAGTATGTGGGAGTTACTTTTTCTCATTACACAGGTTTCTGCTTCACCTCTTTTTCTCTAAACCTTCACAGAGAAGGATTTTATTAGTGATAGTGTCAATGACAGTGTTAAAACAAAATACAGCAAGTGAAATGGACTCTTTCCTGTCTTATTCTCAATTTGGGAAGTATTTAATACAACAGGTGTCTGAGAGTCCCAAACAGTTTCTACTTAAATATCATACGGTGTGTGTGTGTGTGTATACGTGCGCGCACACACACATGCACACGCTGTAAAGGTCTTACGGTAATATATTCTTTTTTTCTAAGAAACATTTCTGATGTTTTAATACTGAAGTGCAATCAGTCAGATAATCTCAGAAAGACTGTTGTCACGTCCCTCCGTCATCTTCAGTGAGTCAGATGAAGCACACACCAGGCGCTGGCCGGTTGGTGTCGTGGAAAACGGCATTCGCTCAGACTGCACTGTTGGCTGCAGCGTCGACGTGTGGTTGTCTAGAATTGTTGACAGGCCCACATAGAGCATAGCAGTCACCTCCCTACTGTGTGCAGCGAGGGGACCTCCCTCACCAGGAGCCCCTGCCACCCCCTCGCAGAACCCGATCTAGGCAGGGAGACGATAGTTACTCGATGGCTGAACCCACTAATATGTCAGGGCAAATGGGGCGTGAAATGCAATACTTTATATAGAGCATATACTAAGTGATTCTACGCTGAAACAACAAGGCCATTTTTAACTTGCTGACACAATATTTGCAGTGTTTCATCATGAAATTGTCCTGATTAACAGTCAGCTTCTTCAGAGGGGCCGTCCAAGTGGTTTCGTAAATGTGATGAATCAGAGGGTTTGTTAAAGGCCCCCACGGCTTCCTTGAGGACCTGCAAGCACAGTCCCCATATGGGGTCCAGGGCCAAATGTGTGACTTTGCCACGGTGTTTGTGGGATTTGTGAACTCAAGGTGTCACAGCCCGTGTCAGGTGACGTCGGGTTAGGAAGTGCATTTTGTGCTGTTGATGGTGGTAGCGCTCTGTTTCTGTCAGTCTCCGGGTCAGACTAGGCGGCTTTTGTGGGGGCGTTGGCGGACCCCGAGCACAGGCAGGCTGTTGTCTCTGCCTGTGGCCTGCAGGAGGCATGCTGATGGCTCTCTCCCCTCTCCCTCCTTCCCAGCAGGCCGACACTCAGGTGGCCACACGTCTCTGGAAGACCCACCCATGTCCTTGGTGGGCAGCTGGGGGACTGGGCGCCCTCGACTGTGGGGAGTGCTCCCAGGGTGCTTGCTTGTATCTGATCAGGTCCCAGTAACCTGGAACTTCCTCCTGTGGAAATAAGGAGGAAGGCATGGAGTCGGCAGGATCTGCTCCGGGCATTTCAGCTGTTGCTGGTAAAGCGCCATCTGGGAGGAAGCGCACCCTGGAGGAGCCGCCGGGCTGTCCTGGAACCGCTGTCCTGGAACCCGGGAGCCTGCAGGGAGCTCCTTCTCCGGCCCTGCCCACCTGACAGCTGGGCACCTGGCAGGTGGTGCCTGTGTCAGGGAAAGGGGTGGGCAGAGTGTCGGGCTGCTGTCCTGGGTGCTCAGGGACAGCCCAGGTGCCCGCGCCTGGAGCCCAGCCTGGCTCAGGTTCATGGGTTTTCTCTTCCCTTCTGCCCGGTCCTTGGTGGTTTTCGGATTTCCTAGGAATGAAGGTGAGGCGGCCCCAGCGGGGACCAGCGTGATCCTCACGTGGCGGAAAGCCTCGTGCTCCTCGTCACGGCAGCACGTGGACGTTTCTGGAGGCCAGGGCTGAGCATTCTCAGGCCAGGGGTAGCCTTTAGCAGGGGCTACCTGAGGGCTGTGCTGAGAGGCTTCTGAGGCTCAGTGCCACCAGAGCCGACTGCCCTCGGGGACGGCGGGGAAGTGGGAGGCGCTTGCGGCACCTTCAGCCATCCTGGCCCGTCTGGGTCCACGCCTGGCAGCTGGTCTGCACAGACCTTTCTTCTCTTTTAACCAGGACAATGGCCTCTTCCCTCTCTGGTCTCTCCAGCCCCTGCAGAGGCCACATTCCGGGTGCCTTGGTCCACCTGTGTGCGCGGCCTCTGGATCCTGGGCAGGGAAGGCGGGGCACTACGTGTGTGCATTAAGGCTCTTGGCGAGGTCTCTGTGCGCCCAATTGGCAGACCGCAGTCCGTGTGGTACAGGGCCGTGTGAGGTGCCAGGATGGATCTGGGCCCCCAGACAGCACAGACTGACCACTGGCCTCGTCACCTCTCCCTGCAATTTAACCTTAGTGTGTGGTCACGGCTGAGATCAGTCAGTTACTCATTCACCCTTGGAGTGTTTGTTACTTGCCAGGTTACAGGGCGGGTCCCCACTGCGAGGGACCTGCTCACCTAGACCTGATGGCCACTCCACCGGGCAGTGTGGCCTGGCCTGCAGGGAGAAGCATGTGGACCGTGTTGGAAGTTCCAGTGTTTGGGCATCACCTTAGAAGAAGTAAAAAGAAACAAGCGAAATTAAGTTTAGTGAGGTGTTTACGTGACCAGGACACCCGTTGTCCAGTCATCTCAGCGTGAGTCACCTCTTCCCCTGCTAAGCCTTCGGGATCCCGTGTGTGACCCACACTGCAGAGTGTCCCGGGATGGCCACACGGTATCAGGTGTGGCTTACGGTGGCTCTGCTGGGCACTGCGGGTCCAGGGGACGGCCTCCCCTTCCAGCAGAGGTGGATGAGCCAAGCAGGTGGGCCAGGCAGGAGGAAGAGCAGGCGCTGAGACCTCCCAGGAGAAGAGTGTGGCTTGGAGAGATGGAGTGCTGAACGTGAGCAGCAGCACCAAAGGGTCAGGCAGCACAGCTGCCAGAAATGAAAGAGGAGAACTGACGCCGAGGACAGGTGAGAACGGTGTGCTGGGGGCCCCGCGTGGGGCGCGCACCTGTGATCCTGCAGCTCGGGAGGCTGAGGCAGGAGGATCCCAAGTTCTAGGCCAGCCCAGCCAACTTCGTCAGACTGTGTCTCAAATAAGAAGAATAGAATAAAAAGGCCCAGGGATGTTGCTCAGTGGTAAAATGCCCCTGGTTTCCATTCCCAGTACAGGAAAAAAAAAAAAAAGTGAAAAACAAATGAAAGTGTGTTGGGACACAGGCCACGTCTCCCAAGCAGAAGTCTACTTCATGCAGATAGGGAAACCTGCCCCATGGCTTAGTTGACACTTTAGCTTCTGACTCTGAACGGAGCCCACTCAGCCTGCCTTTCCCACGGGGATCGATAAGTGGTTGCTGCGTGTGTGTGTGTGTGTGTGTGTGTGTGTGTGTGTGTGTGTGTCTGTGATGCCCTCGGGCGGCTCCGGTCAGGGATCATTGCCTAAAGAAAGAAGCAGCAGGTTTTCATCTGGTTTGCAGGATCCCTCTCTGCCAGTCCATGGCCGCTGCGCGGTCTGAGAACCGACCACTAGCGTGTTTTCAAAACACTTGCGGTCACATGAGGGGCCCTGACCCCTCCAGCTGGCTCGCTCTGCGCTCTGCGGCTGGCCTGGGGTGCCTCCTCGGCAGGCAGTCGGCTCCAGCGAGCCTCCTTTACCATGGTGAGTGCACAGCGGTGTTTGTGGTTCTGGGCCGTGGGTTGGTCCAGGCGGGGGGGGGCGGGGAGGTGGGCAGTGGGGCACGGGGCTCTTGTACCTGCCGTGGGCCCACAGAGGGGCGTCCTGCAGCCAATGAAGCTACCATCATCCCTGGTGCTAAAATCTTGTGGCAGGGAGAGAGAGGAGAGAGAGGGGGGAACAGAGGCAACCCAGGGGTAGCAGGAGCCAGAAAGCTCAGGAAGGGATCCTCCAGGCCTGGTGGAAGAAAAATGTGCTTTCCTCATTTCTTTAACAGGAGGGCATTTGTGTTTGTTTCTGGGTCCCAGTGGACAGCCCCTCCCAGCTCTTTCTCTGCTGGTGTTTAATCTTCCTGGGGGCCAGCCAGTGGGGCTGGGGCTTCGTGGCGTCAGCTGGCCTGGCGGGAAGTGCAGTTCTCTCCAGTGCTGCTCGGGGTCAGCGTGGCTTTTAAAGATGGGGACGGGGACACCACAAACTTCTCCCGTTACTCGGCGGCACGGTGTTCAACTGGATTCTCCATCCATCGTTATTAAAATGTGAAGTGTGTCGGTCACAAAGCATACATTTCGGGGCAGTTAGCTGAATAATTCTTTTCTTTATTATCCCAAATTACTGCTGAGCTCTGGAGAGGGGAGCAGTTTAGCCAATTATTGCCATTTGAGCTGGATTTGTGGGTGATTAGCTCCTGGTCGAATCCAGTCCCGGCCGGCGCTTTGAAGCCAGCACCGTGTGATTTTCTCAGCGGTGAGGTAGGAATAGACGCGGCTAATGACAGGAAGGTCGCGCGGGTGAGCTGACCTGTGTGTGGCGCAGGTTTGGGTTTCGCAAATAGGGCATCCACAATAACCAGTGTGTCACTAACCCCGCCGTGCATAATCGGGGCTTTATAGGATTGTCGGAGATGCTGACAGCTCAATTAAAGTGTAACCCTTTGTACCCGACAACCTGGCAGAATGACAGAAATATTACTAACCAGGAAGGGGAGGGGTCACCAGGGAGCTGGTGAAAGATCCAGAGCCCTCTCCTCCTCCCGCGCCCCTCCCCCGCCGCCTGCACTGGGAGCAGGCAGGAGAGCAGCTTCTGGTCCCTGCAGTAATAGGCCCTCGGGAGGAGGGGCCGGGCCAGCATCCCTGTTGAAAAGGGGCTCAGTGACAGGGGATTCCTGCTGTTTCTATGGAAACACTTTAAACCAGATGAAAAGTTAAAATAATTTGGCGTTGGGAGAGCAGTGTCCACTGGTCAGTCGGTCCATCTCATTTCACCAAAACTTGATCCAAGCACCATGTACGTGAATGCGCCGAAAGTCGCTGTCTAAGGAGTTTGGGAATACCAGTTAATTGGGAGTATTCTCCTGCACGCAGCCAATGAAGTCGGTGTTATTGGTGGTGTTCAGCCAAAAGCCTTGCCCACACCTTGGATGACGCCTTGGGTCTGTGGTCTTGCGGCTCTGTTGTGCCGTCTTCCCTTGAGCCCTACACAGGAGCCCCCCACCCCTGCAGGTGGCCGCTGTCCCTCCTCCCCACGCTCACTCTGGCTCCAGGTTGCTGATGCACCTCCTGGATCTGCACGAGTCGGGGGGCGACTCTGAGCTGCGCGGAGATGACTTCAGGACTGAGCCCCACACAGCCACTGATGTGGCACTCGGGAGCCAGGGCCCACCCAGACCCTCCTGGTCCCCAGAGTCCCCACTCCACTCAGGACAGCCTAGGCATCCGTGCAGGCTGTGTGGGCTCAAGCGTGCCAGGAGACTGGAAGGCTGTGCAGCCCCGCGGGGACGGGGCTCGGCGGGGGAGGGGGAGGAAGGCACAGTGCCAGGCGGGAGGCCAGATCAGCAGCTGCCTCCTGCCCTGCGAGGTGCTGCACGTGCGTCCAGGGGACACCTTCCTCTGCCTGGACCGCTCCCAGTCGATGGTGGCAAAGGGCCACAGGCTGGAAACGCAGGGCAGGCTTCTTGGAGGCCCCTCTCCCTGGCTGGAGATGCTGTCTCCTCCCCGGATTCCCATGGTCTTTCTGTGAGGAGTCCTGGTCCCCTCTCGCAGGGACACCTGTGTCTCCAGAGTGTGAGCTGGTGGTGGTGGGGGGGGGAGGACTTGCACCTCTGAATCCGGAGGTGGGGCTCAGCTCACCCCTCTGTGTCAGGAGACTCTGGGGCTGTGGGGGCTTGGAGCGCAGGTGTCGCGGGCTCCGCAGGTGGGGCGGTACTCCTGGACCTCCCTCCTGGACCTCCCTCCTGCAGGCGTTTGCCTGTGCTCTCATAAGCTCTGTTTGCAGAGGTAGAAGATCAGAGCTGGCCCCAAGGGGCCTGTGTGAGCCCAAGGCCTTGGGGCTTCTGCCGGGATGGGCAGCGTTCGGCCAAGGCTCGGCTCCCACCACTGACCCCTAGGACACAGGACCAAGCGCTCATGCCCGCTTGGCCCTAAAGGGGTGACGGTGGGCCTGGGAGCACGGCCTGCGCTGACCTCCCCACCGTGGAGGCTCAGGGCCAGGGGCTCACAGGCTTTCAGCCAGGCCTGTTCCTGGCAAGGTGGTGTTTGTTATCCACAAGGGCCACTGAGGGCAGAGACCGGGTGGACATGCTTCCATTCTGGCGGGGTGGGCCCTGAGAGACAGGGAGGGTGGTGCCAGAGGAGAGTGTCCAGGTCCTGGAGCGACCCCTCTGCCACCCGAGAGTCTCATGGTGACATTCCATCACCCGCCATCCACCCCGTGCAGGTTTTGAGGTCAGTTTGGCACAAGTGATCCACAGTTTTACTGTGTGCTGGCGTTTGTGAGGTGCCCCCCACAGGCCTGTGGGACTCTCGGGAGGTGGAGATGGGGGAGGCGTTAGGTCACTGGGAGCACGCCCCTGCAGGAGGCCTGCAGGAGGTACTGGGACCCCACCCTTCCCCTCTCACTGTTGGCTTCTCCACCACCAGGAGGGGAGCAGGTCCTCTGCCACCAGCTCCTGCCAGATGTACGCGGCCCAAAGTGACAGGGCCAAGGGGCCAGGGACTGAAACTCTGAGACCATCAGCCCGAATAGAGCTTTCCTCTTTGTCGGTTGAGTCTCTTTGGTGTTTTTGTCAACAGCGATGGAAAGCTAACCAACATGTGACAGGAAGAATATTAATTAGAATAAAAGAAGGATTCGGATCAAATAAGGAAATCCAGTGATTGGTGGTCATGCCCTTTGGATCTTAGTCAGAGATGCAACTTTTCTGTGAGACATTTTAGAATTTTATAGACACCTTTAATTTCTATAATGAGAATCTTTTCAGAAGTATTTTGAGTGCGAATCATAAAACAGTGAGCCAGTGACGGGTGTTCACTGTAGGACTGTATAAACTCAAACGCCACTTTTTTGTTTGTTTTTGAGAAAAGGGTTTTGCTGTGTTGCCTAGTCTGTTCCCAAGCTCCCGGGCTCCCCCTCAGCCTCTGGAGGATCTGGGGCTCGGGTGTGTACCCCGCACACACCCAGCTCAGCCTGGCTTTGGTCTTTGTTTTTATTTTTTTTATTTTTACCTTTTCACAGGTACAGACATTACCATCCCGGGATGTGCAGGGAGTGTTTAAGCATGGCGACACAGTTCTTTTTAAACATGGAGATGAGACTCTGATGGTCCCTCTAGTGCAGGGCTGTTTCCATCACTGTGAAACCGCACATGTCATGTCGTGTGGGAGACTCCGCAGATGCCTAGGTGGCTGCTGGTGGCTGCTAAGGCAGATGAGGAGAGGACCGGGCTGGTGTGCCTGTTGGCCGTCTGGCTTTGCGTGGGGCAGCCACACGACAGCCAGGGCTGTACTGCCACGGAGGAGCGTGGCCACCCGCTGCTCCCAGTTTCGTGGTGATCCTCACATGAGCAGAGGCCCACACACTACGCTCCTCGGACTCAAAACAAAGACTGATTTGCCTGGGTGAGACCCCCAGTCCCTAATGCAGTCAATAAATCTCTGTTGGTAAATAATTGCTATCGAGCAGAGCTTTAATATAAATTTATGAGTGGTGTTTTATCACAGCTTGGGGCTGCAGCCAACACTGAGCAATGGATTTCAGATAGCACTTACATCCGTTACGTTAACTTTGTAAGTTATTTAAAGCTTGTACACTTAGCATTGCTTTTGGCTTTCAGTGACCTCTTGGGACTAGACAAAGAATAGGCATGAATGAAGAAAAAAGACTTTGTGCTACCCTACTAAAGGGTCCTCGGGCCAAAAGCAAAGAGTGCCTGCCTGGGACCTGGTATTTTGGTGGTCGAGCATTAAAATTGTTCTCTTCCTGACGGATCAGTCAATTAATGAGGTGGCAGCAATGAGACCAACCTGGGCTATTTCCCAATAAGATGATGGAGGGATCATTGAGGTGTCGCAAAGCCCCTAGATTTCTGTGCAAACAAGTAAAAGATGTGCAAGTCCTGCCAATGATCTGGTGGTGAGACCCTCCCTGGAGGCAGCAGAGCCCTGGGCTGAGGAGCACAAGCCCAGGCCCTGGCTCTGCCCACTGCTGTCCAGGTCACCCATGGCGAGGTGATTGACCCAAATCATAGTGGTCTAAAACAACACCAGCTCACACTTCATCTGGATTCTCTGGGCTGGGAATCGGGTCTGGGCATGTGGTCGTCTCTGCTGCACAAGAGACATCCGCATCATTCTGGATGATCAGAGCTGGTGCCTCAGCAAAAGTGACTGGTGGCTGGAGGTCAGCGTTTGAAGGTCAGTGGCTGCCATCCACCCAGACCTAGTTCTCCACCTTGAGGTCCCAGGGGCTTTCCCTCTTCATTTGTCTTCTCAGCAGGACAGTCTGACTCCCCACACAGCAGCTCGGGGCTCCCAGGGGCATGAAAGCAGGAGTTGGGGGCTCCTTCAGGCCTCGGCTAGAGTCCTACAGCGGGCTCCATGTCTTTCCCACCATGTTCTCCTGATGAGTCAGGGATCAGGAAAACCACTGGGGAGGTGGATGGTGCGGTCATCTGTAGAGACTAGTGACTTCGGTCCACTCTCCTTTGTGCCAGGTCCCCTAGCCCCCGACCCCCAGAGTTTCATGCCATTGTGGCATCAGGCTGAGGCTTGAAGTCCACAGTCTTGGCATCCACACCAGGTCCACATGCGGGTGAGGCTTCTTGGATCTGGTCCTCACCATCTGAGGACCAGGTCATTCTGGTCTGAAGACAGGGAATGTTCTCGTCTCTGGGGAGAAGTTATCTGTGCATGCGTGTGCACACGCGCACGCTCTCACAGACATACACCATGTGGCAGTCACTCAGGCGCAGGAGGAACGAAACAGACCCCCTCCTTGTTCGACAGAAGTGGAGAGGAATGAGAGCGAGACAGCGGTCACTGGTCCACAGCAGTTCTGAAATCCAGACAGGCACATGTTACCTGACCATCCCGCCCTCAGCACAGGAGATGGAAGTTCTCTGCAGAGAGCATGACTTGGGCCTGAACTCTGCTCTCTTCTGTAAGAAATGGCCCGTGTTTGCCACTGTGCATCTGTCTTGTCCTGCTTCCTGTTGTACTGAGGTGTCAAGGCCCAGTACCCCTTTTAGTTTGAACCTTTTCTGTGAGTTTCAGTTTATAGTGGTATGATTCCTTTAAAACCCCTGTGGGTATCCTTTGTATCAAATTACAATCTATTTTATTAGACAAAAGCCCAATTCACAGATCTCTATCTCATATCTCTGTCTTCTTTTCTAATTGGAAGGGTCTTTGAGGCACTGCCGAAAGTTTTCTGAATTCTCATGAGAAGGGTCTGACTGCCGCACCCTGAGGTCATGTCTCCCAGCATGCCCTGTGTTTGACCTTGGTTCTCAGGGGCATCCTTACTGTCAGGGTTTCTGCTGGCAGGAGAGGTTGTCAGTGAGAACCGTCTGGTGGTCAGTTCTCTAGGGGATGGAGTTGGGAACGTTTCTCTAGTTCTGCCTGAGACTCTCCTGAACGCTCCCCTCTCGCTCCTGCTCGGCACAGTCAGGAGCCTGGCTCCACAGCCAGTTCCACCTGGTTAGGATTTTCTTTAAAGCAGTCAGGAGACTAGTTTTGTTTTTCTTCTCGATTGCTGCATAAGAATCCACCTGAAAACCAAATGATTTAAGAAAACCATCATTTTATCACTTATAACGTTGGGGTAAGGACTGCAGACCTACAGGGCCCACCAGTCGGCCAGAGCCCTGTAAAACAGAGGCTGCCAGGCTTTCTTAAGGTCTAAACCAGCGCTGACAGAATCCCTTCTGTGGGTTCCGTGGGTCAAAGTCATCCCCAGGCGGCCCAGAGTCAGTGTGGAGTGATTTACTTACACCAGCAGGGGTGCTGGGAGGTGCGGGTCTCTGGGAGCCATTTTTGGACATACTGGCTGTGCGGGTTGCACAAGGTACACAACCTCCCTGTGCCTCGGGGTTCTGATCTGTAAAATGGGGATGGTTGTGCTCACTCACATCAGGTGCCTGGTTAGGAGTGGTACAGCACTGGGAATGCACCTGGCACGGGGGAGTCCACCACAGCCCTGAAATAAGAAATGTCTGAAGATTGAGGCCACACAAGAGGCGAATAAAACACTCCCTGTAATCGAGGTCTGTGCCGTGAAGGTCGACCAGCAACCGTCTTAGACAGAGATTGTTTTCCCTTGCACGGAAGTGGCATCTGAAAGACGGACAGAGGATGCACTCTGACGTTCCACCATGCGGTTTTGCCCTGGGTTACAGGGACTCAAAGAGACTTAGAATCATAAGGCCATTTGCACTCACTGATGGGAGCCGCCCGCCAGTGCGTCTCCAGACAGGCAGGAGCCTTCCGGCCTCTGTCATCTTCTGGCCAGCAGGACTGTGGCTTCGTGTCCTCTAAAAGTTGAAATGAACTATTTATAGGGTTTCCCACTTTCTCGGCACTTGGAGCTGCGTGAGCGTTCGGGCTGGCGGACGCGTGGAGACGACCAGCTCAGGGGCTCAGCCCTGAAGCGGGAGGGCTCGGGAGCCGCTGGGACATCAGAAGGGGCTCTGGCTGCAGGAGAAGGGCCGGCCCAAGGGATGAGGGCTCACAATTCCCTCCGTTTCCCCTTAGCTTCTGACGTTGGGGAACGCTGGGCATATTCAGAGGGGTCCCACGGTGGCAGAGTGACGGGAACCTTTAGTTTGGGGAAGGGTTACCCGGCTTGCAGACCAGGTTCCCTGCCCTGGGGATGCTCAGTGAGGCGGGACACTTTCGTGCCATGTTCAGGCCCTTGGGCTCTGACACTCTGTGATTCTCACTTGCTATGAACACTTTTCAAAAGTCAGTGTTGAAAATTCATTTTAAAAAAGGAAGAAAAAGAAAACAAACTTTTCATCCCCGGAAGCTGTCCCCAAGTCTTCTGGGGTGTGGCCCAGTTGATCACACACCCCTGCACGCCCTCGGGAGAAGGTTCTCTTAGACGGTCGGCACAGAGGCAGTGCGTAGTTGGGTCGCTTCTCCGCGCCGTGGCCAGCTTTCCCAGAGACCCCCGTGGGCGCTCCGGTGGGCTCTGTGGGCGCTTCATTCCCAGGTGCCCGGGCTCTCCTGGGGTCGGGGTCCTTTGAGGAAGAGCAGGCCTGTGGTCTCCTGTTGCCTGTAGCAGTATGGGGTCCCCTCGGCCCCCCATGTGCTTCTGTCCTGGCCCCGCTGCCCACGGTATCAGGCTGTTGATGTCACCAAGAGCTGCAGTCTTGACCTGAGCGTCCAGGTCACCTGGTGGAATGGGAACAAGGTGGCTTACCCAAGGGCGTCCCCAGCTTGTCAGGCTCGGCCCCACGCCCCTTCCTGAGGCGGGCTGCAGCGGCCTTTCCTCACTCTAGGTACCTCTGATGCGGGGACTTGGGTGGGCCCAGCAAGGTCTGAGAGCTCTGATGGGGCCTCCACCCGCAGCAAGCGGCTTGGCCGGCAGGGTGCACGTCGGGGTGGTGGCCTTCCTCACACCACATGCTCCTACCCCCAGGACAAGCGGATGGGACCTACCTGGCTCTTGTCTGCTCTGGGAATCTCACAACAGCCTTGGAAATGTCAGTAGGAGAGGGGAGAACTGGAGCGCAGGACGCAGGACAGTCACGGGGAGGACATGCTCCCTTGCCATCCTCCTGCAGTCGCCTCTCCCAGCCACCTCCTCGTCCCAGGTTCCCCACCCTCTCCTGCCCCTGGGCAGGTGACTCCAGTTCATTCCTGTTCTAGCCCAGCTTCTCCCAGGGACTTGTGGGCCACTTGGAACCCTTTAGAAAATAGCCACCTGGATCCCCCCAGCACTGGCCTAGCTGTTTTCACGATAAGGCCAGACGTTATATGCACTCATAAAACTAAGTAATCACAGAACCCAAAATAATTAAGAATAATTGCAACTAATGGCTTCTTTAAAGAATAAATTTAAATTAACAGCAATATTTCATCATGACGGATAATGAAGCAAAATCACTGCGGTGCTGTAAAGGTCGCCCTGGCCGAGCAGCCACCCATGTCCTGCGGTGACCCTCGTCCTGCGGCCACCCACGTCCTGCGTTCTTGAGTGAAGTCATTTTCTTCTGTGCAGCCTGCAGTGCCAGGGTGGGCCCCACCGGCTCACAGAGTGGATTGCTCATGTACCAGTCTCCCCCTGTACTTCCCCCTTGGCACCACGTGAGACCTCTGAAGTCACCAACGCCCGCTTGGGCAGTGGAGTCCAGTAGCTGCTCACTTTTTGGACAGCCATTAAGAAGAGCTCCCTGCAGGGTGAATGCCCCCTGGAGAAGCTCGGTGCCCCTGAGAAGGTCCGGGCCCAGAGCTGCTCAGACGAACAGGCACTCAGGTCACCTGGGGCCTTGTTGAACTCAGGGTGGCCCTGCTGCTCTGGGCTGCAGACAGACATCTAGTGGGCTTCAGGTGAGGCCAGTGCTGCCCGTCCAAGTGGCCACTCTGAGTGGGAACTTTGACACTGGGTTCCATCAGGCCACCTTAGAATCTGCCCTCCTGGCGGCTGGCAGAGGGGTCTTGATGCCTGTCAGGTGACCTCCACCATCTCCTGCTCTAACCTCAGCTCCCCTCCGGGGCCAGGCAGGAGGTGTGCGGGAGGAGGCCAGCTGGTCTGAGGGAAAGGAAGAGCTGTGACTTGGAAACCGAGGAGCCTGGCCTCTGCCACTGCCGCCTGGCAGCTGGTGGCGCGCCCAGCAGGGAATCCTCCCCGGGGGTCCAGGCGCTGCCGCTGCTCCGAACGCTAAGACGCACTGAGGGGCAGGGGTGCCCCCACTGACACCCGTGACTCTGGGCCCGAGGTCCCAGGTGAGCCCGTGTACAGCCAGTCTGCAGACTCCTTGGGACCGACCTGTGTCAGGGACCAAAGCTGTGGGATCTGTAGCCAGGGTTTTAACCCCAGAGACATTGTGCATAGGTCCCATCACTCTTGCCGTGGGGAGGTTGTTGGTGCCCCACTCCCCTGTCCAGCAGCCCTGGCCACCCCATTCCTGGAACTTTCTGGTAGGGTTGAGATTTGCCTCTAGCAGTGCTCATCATGTTCTCTGAGACCCCAAGACACTTCCCATGGGGCTCCCTGGGCGTCTCTTAGCATGCGGAAGCCCCCACCTCTAGAGCCGCAGACCACATATGCTACGTATGTCTGTATTTAGTGGGTGCTGGGGACGGAACCCAGGGGCACTTAACCACTGAGCTGCAGTCGCAGCCCTTCTTATTTTTTACTTGGAGACAGAGTCTTGGTAATCGCTAAGGGTCTCACTAGGTTGCCCTTGCAGGCCTCCTGCCTCAGCCTCCCCAGTCACTGGACCTGCAGGCCTGTACACCCAGCCCCAGCCCCAGCGGGTATTTCTGCACTTTTTCACCTTGGAGTGGCACTTCTGCTCTCTCACTCAAGCTTACATGACACTCAGGAGGAGGGAACCGTGAGAGATGTGGGCTCCCCGGGTCTACCTGAAGGGGACCCCCTGGCCAGGAACGTTCCCTGGGAGTCTCTTGGGTGCTGAACACCTGCAGGCTGGAGTCTCATTTTCCTCTCAGGAAGGGCCAGTGGCCTTGGTGCCTGCATGGGGGATCCCAAGCACCAGCCCCTGTGCGTGTGCCTCGCCAGAGGAGCCAGGGGAATACACACGGGTTCCAGTCACTGCCTGTAAGCAGGAACGGCAGGATCTAGCCACCCAGTGCAGAGGGCGGTGTCCGGGACTGCCTGCCACCTCCCCGTGGTAACAAGCTTCTCTGCCTCCTTTGACTCAGAAACCGCAAGTTGAACGGTGTTGCCATCCCTGACCCTGTTGCTTATGGAGGACCAGACAGAGATGCCAGGGGTGCTCAGGCCACCTGCCCCAGCCCTGCTCAGCCATGGCTGGAGGCGGAGAGCAGGGCAGCCCAGGGACTCAGTCTCTTCAGCAGTCTTTGGTGGGGGTCGTTGTAATAAAGCCACAGGGGCCCAAGACTGGAGGGCAGAAATACGGCTTCTGAACCTTTCTAGAGGCCCACAGACAGCTACAGCGTCCCCGTAGCTCGCAGGACCCGACCGTCTCCTCCATATGAACCGTAGAGTCCATCAAGCCCTCAAGGTTGGCTTTTCCTTCACTCAGACAGTGTTTTCTGCCATGGGAGCAAATCAGCCTCATTCTGTTCTCCAGGAAGCTATGACATCACCCCTCCATGCCTCCTAATTGGGCTCTTTCCCTTTTTTCCTTAATAAATAAGTCTTGTGGCCTTCATTGGTGGAAGGATAATTACGAGTGCAGGATTTGCCCCAAGCCGGCCGAGCGAGTTGTGTGAGTCCATCAGCCCCAGGGGTGTGCGCTATGGCTGCGTTTGTCAGTGGGAAGGGACAAAGCCTTCTGAAGCCCGGAGCAGCTCTAATCTTCCAGTGACACCACAGTGACCCCCAGCCCCTGGTATTGTTGGAATTCCATCTGAAACGGATGATGGAAAAATATGAGCCCACAGGAGAACTTGGGAGAGGTTTCGTTATGCTAAGTGCAGAGCTGGTAGGATCCCCGGGGAGGGACGCGCAGTGGTTTGAAGCCATGGCTTATGTATTACTGCTTGGCTGGCAGTCACTGTCCCTCTCCCACTAATTGGTACCATGCAATGAAGCTTTTATTGCTTTGGTTTGTAGCTCGTAACATTTTCCTCTGGACTGGTTCATCGGGTGGGTCGGTACCAAGCTTGGTTTGGATGGGTTGATGCTCCCAGAAACCAAGGGACACCGTATTTTGCTGCATATTTTCTTTAAATAGTAAGAACTTACAAGGAAATAATTTTCCAAAGATTCCTTGATAAGTTGTTTCAAGTTTTGAAATGTTTCCCTCTGGCAACAGCGTTTAATAGCGATGAGAACCCCAAGCTGGCTTTTAATCCTTTGTACTTATGGAACTCGGTTATGTTATGATTTGAGTAAATAAAACACAGTATTGCCATAATGCTGGTAATTAATTGAAACTTGAGCTTAATTATATCTAAAGGCAGGCTTGTCTAATTCTGTCTCGCGTGGCCATTCTTAAGAGAGGCCAATAAAACTTCCAGAGGAGGCCCTCGGTGCCCCTGCTGCCCCAAGGTGTCTGAGTGCGTCTCAGAACCTGTAGCCTTCCTTCCTGCTCCGTCTGGGTGAGTCACCTGGCATCGGCCTTGTGCTTTCCGATCACGGTGATCGTGTGGTTTATAACAGCAAGAGGAAGAGCACGGAGAATCTTCCGTCATCCTCAGTGTGCAGGGGCAGGAGTGAGAAGATCGTCATCTTCTAAAAGGGACAGACAGAGTCAGGATGTGAACGCTGGAGTTGAAATGGACAGAGCTGGGCAGGCAGGAAGCCCTGGCTGGGAGGGCAGAGCCTGAGCCCTGCTCAGCCTTGGCTCCTGCTTTCCGAATCCAGGAAAGCCTGTGAACTCGGGGGAGGTGGGGCTCCTAGTTAAAACAGGAATGTATTTGAGTCAGTCATTCATGAAAGACTGGGTTAAATGTGGCTTTAAAGATGGGTCGATTTCAAATTCCGAATGGTTTTCCAGAAGCCCTAATGTGATTTCATTAAAGATGGATTTAAAAATTACACACAGTTCATCCATAAAGTGTCATCACTAAAGTTGGCAAGTAGAACTTCAGTTTTAATAAGCTAAAATTCTGAAATGAAAGGAACTACGAAATGAAATGTCCTTATTTACAAATATAAGGTAAGTATACAGTTCATTGGTTATTTTTCAAAAAGGAAGTTTAGGTTTCTGTCTTCAAAACACTGTTCCTTTAGGTGTTTCCTGTGCTTTTATGACTTGTTATTTGAACAGTGTAGCTGTGTCAGGATGTTTTGTATTATTTGTTGAGCTGAGGGTGGGTCTTTAGCATTTACCTATCCCACAAAGCCAAGTTCTTTATACAGACACACAAAGAAATTTGAAAGTATGCTATATGTTTTGTACATAAAAAGGAAAAAAGCAAATTCAATCCAAAATTGAGCATAATTTCCTTTGTAAATTGGCAAAGACACAAAGAATGTTTAAAATTACTTCTGCACTGACTTCTCATTCCATTCCCATGAAGCTGACTGTTTGGCTCCTTTTTCCTTCCAGGGCATGCTCTTAAAGCGAAGTGGCAAGTCACTGAACAAGGAGTGGAAGAAGAAATACGTCACCCTGTGTGACAACGGCGTGCTGACCTATCATCCAAGTCTGCATGTGAGTTCAGCCCTAGGAGCAGCCAGCAGGGGCAGGCCTCAGCTGAGCATGGGGGGCAGGGCCTAAGAGCAGGCAGCCACTCACCTCTGAGGTTCAAGGGGTAGCTGGTCTCCTGGTCAGTCATGAGATGAATGGCACTGTCCTCACACTCTGCTGGGCCAGGGGTCTGTCCCTCGCCTCCCTCCCTAGCTCTCTCATCCTACAGAGATGAAGTAAAATTGTAAATGATGTAGAAAGTCAGGAGCAAGTAGTGAAAGAGAATAAGAAGGCACCTATAGGAAAATCGATAATGAAGGACGCAATCCCATTTGAACCTAAAATTCAGCTCTGAATGTCTAAGAACAAAAACAGGAAGTTAAATGCAATTCATGGCTCAGTGTTTGTTGTCAAATAACACATGCCCATTTGTAAGACAGGAGAAACGTCCCTGGGTGTTAAGAAAATTTATTATTATTAGGCTAAAATAATTTATATTAGATTAAGAAACAACTAGTCTTGTTCTTGAAGGAAAATACAAAGCAAGCTTTGGTAAAATCCAAGTTTGGGGGTGTTCATTTTGTTTAACAATGCATCCCATGGCATTTGGCTTGAGGTAGAGAGATGTGAAGATTATAGTGTTAGTGGGTTGGGTCATTTGATTATATCACTATGTCAAGATGTTAGTGTTTAGAATTTGAAATAATTTCAAGACTTGCACAGTTGTTGGCAGGAAGTTAGAAATAAATATAATGAAAGAAAATTAAAATTATTCCTAAAGTAAAATACTCGTGGAGAACACAATTGCTGGCATTTTGAGGTACACCCTCGGCCTTTCCTGCACACGTGGGCCTGTGCTTCCACAGGCACAGCTCCTGCTTCCACACGTGTGTGGGCTCTGAGCTTCCACCCACATCTGGTCCGGTCATGTGCACCAATTTGTGTCCACAAATCCACTTGTACCCCACCATTTTCTGACTATGCAATGGTCCCTGTACAGCTGGACCCTAAGTGACTCAACAGTACCCCAAAGACAGGCATTTGACAAAGAAATTTACTTTGAATTTTTTCACTATTATAACTCTGATCAGTGTCCTGTGTCCCTCTGTCCTTGTCCACTGCCCTAGGATTGATTACTAGTAATCAGCGTCCTAAGCGGAAGAGTATGTGTTTGATCATGGCTTTTGGTGTATGTTGTCAGATTCCCAGAGACATGGCATCAGTTTATCTCCTCTGGCAAAATACAAGAGGCCTTTTCCCCTGCGCTGTCAAGAACACTTGCCTTAAGTCTTCCCAGCACGCTTGCTAACAGATGGTATTCTTGTTGCTTAATTTGCTGCTGGTGTGAGTTGCCCTTTCCCCCGTGTTACAGCTATAACTACACCTTTCAGAACCATGTCAACAAAGCAGGTGTTTCTCGAGCCTCCTGGCTTGTTCACATGGTAATGGACATGCCTTGGTGCTTGGCTGGAAGTACACTTCTGAGGGTTGTGCAGGCAGGCTGCGGCGTGTGACGCTCTCCATGAGCGTCTCCAAGTGGACGCTGTTGTGAAGTTTGCCCATATTTAGCCCTCCCAGCCTTCACTCCAGTGCAGTACTCAGTAACTTGCCGGAGATGCTCAACACTTGATTTTGAAATGAGCTTGGTGTTGGATGATTCTGCTCAACTCTAGGTCGGTGTGAGTGTTCTTCGCACAATTAAGGTAGACCAGGCTAAGCCCGGTGCTTGGCAGGTGGAGGAATTAATACACTTTTCGCCTGCATAATCTCATCTCAACAGTGGGCTTACTGGGACATAACCCACCTAAGTCGAGGAGCATCTAAACACAGGTATCTAGGAATACATTAGTATACGATAGGTACAGATAATCCCATGGATAGACGGAATCAGATGGGTATATGGATGGATTCCTTTGTAGACCCACGCATTCTTTATTGTAGTGAGGACTTTTCTTCATGCTCCGTTTGCTCCTGTTTATCTGGAGTAGGCTGGTTCACCAGGTGGCCCCTCAGTCAGAGACTGGGCACACCTGTTCCAAGAGGACTTCCGGGGATAGGGCTCACACCTTTGCTGAGGCTGCCCCACGGAGGACTTTGCGGTTCCACAGCCCACTGTGTGCCCTGCTCCCATCCTTGAGGATGCGGGTTGTCTTCCTGGCTCCTCGCCCGGTGCTGCCCTGGCTGCAGGGAACTGCCCTGTTGAGGGCTTCGTTCTTCCGAGAGCAGAGTCTAATCCCGGGCCCCATGCTTTATACGTGTGTTACAGCAAGAAGTGTAATCGGCACACTCTTCTTGGTGGAACTCCATGGCTGGAACATGAAATCGGATGGATAGTGGCCTCCTGCTGAGCACAGGCTTCATCAGAGGGAACCTGTGCAAAGCAGGTAGCCTGTGCATGTGGAAGCCAAGGCCCACGTGTGCGCCTTGCCAAGAGACAGGTGGTGACAACAGCAGGTTCCAGGAAATGCCTGTAGGAGGGCGACTTTTCACCCCAACCTCTTGATTAAATAATCCAAATCAGTTCTTCAAAAATTCTCCTGTGCCCAGACCTCTTCTTTTCCCTCGGTGTTGGCAGTTCCTTCTTCTCTCTCCTCCATAGGCATGCATGAGTGTTGCTGGGGTGTGGGGGAGGCATGTATTGGCCTTTGGTGCATGATTGTGGTGCCAGTGCTGCTGTCATCTGCAAAAGCCACTGGCCTGGTGCCAGGGGAAACATGCGTCTGGGGCAGGCACATGCATAGTTCCCCAAGCTGGCGGCTTAGCCGCGGGGTAGATTTGTACTGAGTCTAGTATGATGGCAGCCTACAGTGTGACCCTTCGTTGACTTCATGTCCATCACCGTGCTTTCAATGATGGTTTGGAGGGCAGCAAGTTCTAGGTCACTCTCTATTAGGTGCCTGGAAGGGACTAGTTCTGTTCTGAGGTGTTGGGAGCCACAGGCCTGTAACCGCTGAGCTCATGGGGCATTCCTGGTTCAGTGGGAAGAGGGATTGAAGGAGATGTCTGGGGCAGAATCCAGACTCCCCTCAGTAAGAAACTGGGAGGTGCAGATGAGTTTCTGGTTCAAATGTTGAAGTTGCGTGCCGGCTGTTTCAAAAGGTGATCTTTCAGACAGCATCCACACTGTGGCACCCATTTCCTAGGTTGTCTCCGAGATACCACATGGCAGAAAGGTCACTGAGGTGACTGAGAGAAAGATTCATTCAGTGGGTAGGAATTTTGATAATATATTGTCATCTGGAGCACTTCAGACTCTTAAGACTTTAACTCTGAAGTTTTGACCCAAAACTCTTAATAAACAGCAGCTTATGGGGTGAGTTGGGTTCCTGAGTTCCAGGCTGGGGCTAAGACGGGCCCAGAAAACCCAGTTCAGTTTGTCCACGTTTCCCGGCTGGATGCTGTTATTAATTAAATGACTCTTAGAGCCAGTCTAGAGGGCCCCAGGTCACCCAGGACTAAGGGCTTACCAGGCCTGGGACTTCCCTTGCTCAAAACATGCCCCAGGCAGTCCAGGACAGGTGGGCCACCCCGCTCCGGGACTGACCGGCTGAACTCGCCCCTGCATCTCTGCTGGATGTTCTGCATGCACCGTTCTAAGCATTTGAATAAAACTGAAATACTAAAGGCCAGCGTGTGGGTTTCTGTGGCTGGGTGCCTTGTGGTCTACATTTGGATTTACCTGAAAACAATTGATAGTCTCCAGGTTCTTTAAAAGCCCTGCCTGTCCAGCTTTCCTAGGGAGGGACCCGTGAGCGTCTTCTGGCTCTCAGACCCGTTGCTGGGTCATGGGGTGGGGGGGCTGTTCTGGAATCCTTAGATTCCGTTTCTGTGGACGGAAGTATGAGCCGTAGGGAGACCATGATGGAAAAATAGAGGGGATAATGAGAAAGAACTGAGAGCTCGGGGCGTCGCAATCCAGCACAGCCACCTATTCATCTTCCGTGTCAGGGGAGCGGCCGTCGGGGGCACGGCCGGAACTCCTGCCTCAAGAGTCGTGTGCGGTGTGATTCCTAAGTGGACCTGTAAGAATGAGCTCTGCAGCCACAGCTGAGCGAGGACAGACGGTGCCCTGTCGGAGAGAGCACTGTGCGTCTGACCCTGGCTCCCAGGGCGCCCTCACGAGGACCTGGGTGGCTGAGCAGCCCCTGTTCGGCCCACACCTGGCTGGCGGGTGTCAGGTGCTGGTTCTTGAAAACAGCTCCTCAGGTGTGTTTCCTGTCCTGCCTGTCGCCCAGGTTGGAAACAGCCGTGGCTTGTCCCTTCTCCCTGACCCGTAGGCCGCTCCTTCCCTCTGAGCAGGACTGACCTGCCACATGGGCCATGTGCTGTTGAGCTTTGATTTGGTTTTGCTCCGACTGGTAGAAACAAACAGTCTAAACTGCCATTGGAATGTGGATGTCACTAAGTTCCTGGCTTCTGAATCATGGAAAATTCCATTTCTTCACCGATGTAAAAATAGCAGGAAGATCTGAGATGATTCCTAAGTAGGTGTTCTCAAGACACAGTTCAAGAAAAAGACAGTCCTGCCTTGTAGGAGCAGCGCCTCTTGCTGTGCGCACTGATGGTAATTGCTCTTTATTTACTTCTTCAGCACTGGGGTCGAACCCAGGAATGCTCTACTGCTGAGCTACATCCTGAGCCCTTTGAAACAGCTCTGGGGTTGTTTTGAGACAAGGTCTTGAAGTTGCCCAAGCCGGCCTTGAACTTGTGCTGCTCCCACCCCAGCCTCTAGGAGCCGGGAGTGTAGGCCTGCTCCAGCACGCCCGTTGGTAGTGCCATTTTAGATTCACACGGTCCTCAGGTGAAATAAGGCCATCTGCCTGGAGCACGGAGGACACCCCCACCAGCCGCCGCCGTGTCCACCCAGCCTCACACGTCGCCAGGGCCCTTAGAGCCCTCAACATCCTGGCCTGTCCGGCTTCTCTTGAAAAAGCCCTCCATGGTTTCCCCCGACACTGAGGCTCCGGCCTGATCCTCCAGGTCACAGCCGGGAAGCCCACCCAGCATCAGCACACACAGGTGTGTCACAGGAGTTCCAGCCGGGCCCGCACGGCCGCTCTCCTGGCACGGAAGGTGACTAGGTGGCTGTGCCGGGACGCCCAGGTCTGGGTTCTCTCTCATCATCCTCCCCATTTCTCCTTCGCCACAGCTTCGCCTTTGGGGACGTGGGTGGCTGGGTCCCCTGAGGAGACAGGCCTCCCTTTCCTGAGAAGACCATCGTTGGACGTGTCGGGCCGAGACATGCACCATGGGGCGTGGCATCTGTCCTGGATTAACAACCATTTCACCTTGCCACAGTGCCGGACGCTGTCCTTCCTTCCCAGTCCTGCATCTGGCGTTTGCAGCCTGCTACCTGTGGAACAGGTAGGCCTCCACGGCCCCCACTCCACCTGATGGAGCACAAAGGCTGTGTCTGCCCGGGCCTGGTACTTGTTCAGCATGTAGGCGTTGCTCAGTACTGAGGGGCCGCGTTGCCCCATCGTGGCCACACTGGAGATTCAGCTACGTGATTCTGCACTGTCTGCACTCCAAGGCTGCCTGGGCTCCAGACCTCGCATCAACAGTCCTGGTTCTGCTTTAAAGATTCTGCTGAGATTCAGATCCGTGACCCTCGTATTACACAGCATGCCCTCCCCCCCCCGACCCGCCAAGGGTAGATGATGTTGGTGGAGGAGGGAGGAGAAAGTATACACAGAGCATTACACAAATACTACAAGGCCTAAAACTGCACTGAAATCCAAAAAAAAAAAGAATCATTTCCAGGTAGATCAGGAAATGGTAAAGATATTGAGCAACAAAGACTGGGAGCTCAGCAACAAGTCCACATTTCTATTCTAGTTTGACCTTCCTGTTTTAGGCAAATGGCTTTATGAATAAGAGGTTGAGTCACAGCTGGTATTTCTGCAAGGTTCTCAGGGTGACAAGGGACGGTCCACAGAAGCAGAAAGAATTTGAAGTTTCTCCCTTTATTGGAACTAAAGAGATAATTCTCATAGGTGGGGACTTTGCCTGGCCTGGGACAGAAATCCACACCTTTGGATCTGACATGTCCTCCATCCTCCCCCCCCCCACCCCCAAATAAAACCAGCCCCCATCTGAAGTGACCTGGCCAGTCAGTTTCTCGGGGGGGACCTGGGCTCCGAGCTAGTGGTGCAGATGTCACCTTGAGGACCTTGATACACAGATGCTGTCTGCTTCAGGTCAGACTTGATGCTCTGCCTCTTTCCAAGTGCTGTCATTTGTGTCATGGATCTCAAATGCTGTCATTGGTGTCTTGGATGTCCCCAAAAGACCCATGTGTTAAACATTTGGTCCCTAGGTCGTGTGCCTGGGCAGTGGGAGGTGGGACCTGGTGGGGAAGTTGGATTACTGGGGGCATGCCCTGAAGGGGATATTCCAACCCGGCCCCTCCCGTCTCTCTTGCTCCCTGGCTGCCATGAGGTGAGCAATGTCCTGGGTCGCGTGCGCCCACCATGATGTTCTGCCTTACCACAGGCCCCTAGTGGGGCTGAGCTGCCGTAGACTGACATTGTGAGCCAAAGTCCACCTTCCTACTTTACGTCGACTGTCTCAGGTATGTGTCACAGTGACAGAAAGCTGACTCCACCACGGTGGGATTGCTGCAGCTCCAACAGGTGGTCGATGTGAAGTGCACTGTGAACATTCACGTAGGACCCGTCCCCGTGCGTGCAGAGCCCTGGGCGCAGCTTCCGTTGTTTTCTACAGAGGAGCGAGTGGAGGTGCGTCCTGCCTCTTCCCTCCCCGTCCCTGCCTGATCTCCAGCCGTTGCCCCAGCTCCTCTTTAAGCCACTATGTCTGTGCAGGCTGCGCGTGCGGGACTGGGACCCACAGTCGTGGTTTCAGATCCTGCTGCTGCTCCACCGCCTCCGCGGTGGCCTCTGGAGCAGCACGTGGAGCTCTGGGACTCGGGTGGACAGGCAGGTCACCAAGTTTCTCAAGGCCATTTATTCCGTGATTGTTTTGCTGGCTCTTTTCCTGCCATCCAACATCTTGCCTTCCCCTTCTTTCTTTCCTGGGAATTCATCCAGGAGGACTCCAGAACTCACACTTGCAGAGGTGATCTCCCAACTTTCTTGCCCTCTGCCCTTCCTGCTCAGTTCAGCTGGATGGCCCCCTGCCGTGGAGATTTTCCACGAACAGCCATCAGCGGTTATTCATTTTCCTCCGTTTTCTCCTTCCCATGAGTCCATGGTGGAGAAGATGACCAGGCCTGACCTGCTCCTGCCCCACCTACCTCTCGGGAGTCCCCTCTCGCCCTTCCTCCATCTCTCGGCTTCTCCTAACCAACAGCTGCCGTGTCCTCGGGCCTCAGGTCTTCACAAACGCAGTTGTCCCTACTGGGAACGCTCCTTCCTGCTCTGCCTCCTTGACAGACAAATGCCTGCTCATCTTTCCAATCCAGTCTTAAGCGCCCCCTCCTGAGAACTGCCTTCCACCAGGCCTTCTGTGGACCTGCCAGCTGTGCCTTCACCTTGTTCTCTGGGGACATTTCTTCCTGTTCTCTTGGCATTTCTCAGGGCCCAAGATTGGGAGCTCCTTGAGAATAGAGTACCTTGCAGACTCTATCACTAGTGTATCCCTGGGACTGGATAGATGCATGGGTTAAAAGATAAGTAGTGGGCAAATGGATTGATGGATGAGTAGGTAGGTAGGACGGTGGTGGGTAGATGAGGGGGTGGGCAGGTGGATGAGTAGGTGGGTGGGTGGATGGATGGATGGATGAGTGGATGAGTATATGGATGGATAGATGGGTGGATGGATAGATGGACAGGTAGATGGATAGATGGACAGGTGGATGGATGGATGAGTGGATGAGTATATGGATGGGTGATGGGTGGGTGGGTGGATGGATGGATGGATAGACGGGTGGATGGATAGATGGACAGGTGGATGGATGGATGGATGAGGAGGATGCAGTTAACTCACATGCTTGGCCTGTTCTCCAATTTTTAGGCCTAAAGTCCCTGAAGCCATGAGAAAGGAATGCAGCCCGTGGTGCTTAAAAGTCATAGAAAAAATGTCACAGCCATATATGAGCTTCATTTGCTGTGGTTGAAGAAAGGATTTGCGGTGGGAGAGGAGCTGGTGGGCATTTTCGTGTTACTTTTTAGTTGTAAAATACATATAATAAAATTTGCCATCTTAATCATTTTTTAAATGTCCAGTTAAGTGTTGAGTGTACCCCTAATCTCCAGATCTGATTCATGCTGCAGAACTGAAACCTCATGCTCAGTGATTCCCCTCCCCTCCCCTCAGCCGCATTCTGCTCTCTGCCCTTGTGCGTTTGACCGCCCTGGCATGTATATACATAGAATCACACGGTAGTTTTCTTTGTGACTGGCGGTCTCACTTGGCATAATGTCCTCAGGGTTCAATCCCTGTTGTGGCCTGTCAGGATTTTCTCCTTTTTTTCAGGGCTGAATACATCCTGTTGAATGGATAGATCACGTTTGTGGTCCATTCACCACAGGATGCCAGCCATGTTGCTTCTCCCTCTTGGTGTTTTGTTTTCTTTTGTGGGGAGGGGTACTGTGGATTGAATCCACGGCCACTGGACCCTTGAGCCACATCCCCAGTCCTATTTTGTATTTTATTTAGAGTCAGGGTCTCACTGAGTTGCTTAGCGCCTCGCCTTTAGCTGAGGCTGGCTTTGAACTTGCCACCCTCCTGTCTCGGCCTCCGGCTGGGATGATAGGCGTGCCCCACCGCTCCCGGGGCTTCTCCCTCTTGGTTACTGGGAATAGTGCTGTGTGTGCGCAGATGCCTCTTGGGAGCTTGAGACCTAATAGACATACGGAGGGAGGACTATGGGGGACAGCTGGGTTTTAAAGCCACCCAGCTTTACCAGGTCACTGGTTGAGAGGAACCACTGGGACGTTTGCTGGACCCAGCCATGAATATAGTGAATTGTGGGGTTCAGTAGCCAAGCGATGACCAGGAATCCATATGGCCTGAAAATGACCTCCCAACAGCCCTGTGGCCACATGGGATCCCCCCACCCAAACACTTCCTGCCTGGGCTTTGGCTGACCTAGGAAATATTTTTGTCATTCATCCAACTTGATTGGGAGAATATGTAAATTTTTTCTCTCATGTGTCAATATTTCCCAGGCTGTGAAATGATACCACCCTGATAGCAAAAATATTTTCAGGAAAATAAATATCTGTAATTTTTTTTCTTCTCATTTATTACTGGGGATTGAACCTAGGGGTGCTTAACCACAGAGCCATATCCCCAGCCCATTTTTACTTTTTTTTTTTTTTTTTTTTAATTTAGAGACAAAGTCTCATTAAGTTACTTAGGGCCTCACTAAGTTTCTGAGGCTGGCTTTGAACTAGAAATCCTCCTGCCTCGGCCTCCTGAGCTGCTGGGATCACAGGTGTGTGCCTGCCCCCGCCCCCACCTCAGCTACCGAAGAGCTCCATCCTGTTGCACACACACCACAAGTCAGATCCCCGTTATCACGTTCTTGTTTTCGCCTAAGGAATTCCTTGTTGATTTCATATAGTCCCCAGAGTTCAGAAGGGTTTGGGATTTTAAGAAATGGCCCCAAGGGCAGCCACACTGTTGCAGGCATCTCGATGTTCGTAGAGAGCATAAGGAGGGCAAGACTGGACGGAATGTCCGGTCCCTGCCACCGTTAAACCACGCAACGACCAGACCCTGCCCAGCTATGTCCTGGGGTGAAACACTCTGCCTTCTTGCTTTTCGAAGTAAGGTGAGGAAATAGAGCATATGTGTGGATAAGCAGGTTTCTGTAAATATACTGCAGATTCGGCGGCCTGGCTGGGGTCGGAAGCTGCAAGCTTCCAGTGGAGTCCTGAGACAGTCCTGTCACCATCACAGCGTGATGTGTCACATAGTGCCGGCCATCCTTTGTACCCAATTTGTACCATTTTGTTTTCCATTTTCAGCCTTTTTAGTGTTACAAATTGTGGTCAGAGAGTCTTGCAAAAGGTAAATAAATCAAAACCTTCTGTTTTCCTCTGTGACAGTGAGTCACGACCAAGGGCCCTGCGGGAGAGGGTGGCCGTGGGGGGTAGCAAGGAAATGTTCTTTCACTTCTCCTAAGAAATTGAATTTCATTATTGTATTTTATAAATATTTTCTTCTATGGCTCATAACCTGATTGCAGGCTTGTTGCTGGGGTCTCTCGAGGTAGGAGGGGTGGAGCTGGAGAGGCCTGTTTCTTCTCAGGTGTGCCTGTGGCCCCAAATGGAAACCAATCAAGGTGCGATTTATGTTCATTAAGTGCTTGTCAAAACTGAAAAATTTTCTAATCAACAGCAATCTAGCTGCAGCCCCCTCGATGGCTGGGAGGGCCGTCTCTGCTTGGGCTATTTGCCTGTTACAACTCTAGGCTAAGAATCCGCTGATGATTACATTAGGCTAAGCTGCGAAGTAAATGAACCATGTCTTATTTAGGTGCCACTAGCTTCAGAGTAGTCCTGCCCCGCAGGGCACTTGATAGCGTTTTATGGCTTTAAAATTAGTGTAGCTTCCCATTTGCTGCAGGGTGCTGCCATGTTATGCCTTTGAACTCAATAAGCAAAGGCAAGGGGCCTTTTGTTTTTCCCCCTTAGTTTTTTCCCTTGCATTTTAGCAATTTTGTTTTGCATCTTTTCCAGACGGCATTTTGCAATAAAAATGTCTGACTACTATACACATGCCTCCCCACAAAAAAAAAAAAAAAAAAAAAAAAATGGAAGGGAAGAAAAAGTAGGGAATGTCACGTGTTTGCAGGGGAAGGTTTTTTTAACCCCCCATGCTACCGAGTGAAGAGTCACTTTGAAAGTCACCCCCAGTGGCTTGCCAGGTCAGAGTTGCTACCTGCAGTTGGGAATAACATCTTCAGCCAAGAAATAGCCACACAAAGTCAGAGGGGAAATATTTCAGTATTTTCATCAGATGAGTAGTGAAAGCTAACACTTATTGAGGACGTGGGCACTATTTTAAACAGTTGGTGTACTATCTCACTCAATCTCACAACAATCCCATGAGGCAGGAACTGTTTCTAAAGACGGAGCCTCGGGGAGACAGAATGGTGGAAGACATGCCCCTGGCGAGCCCCTGTGGAGGAAGTGGAGCTAGGGCCGGGCACCTGGCCCAGACCAGAGGCTGTGCCCTGACCAGGATGCACCCAGCAGAGCCGCAGAAGATGATCTTAGTTACGAAGTCAGAAGATTGTGGTCACTGGTGGTGTGATGTAAGGTGCCGTGAAGTTCCACTGGGGAGACAGTGGCTCCTGGGAAAGCCGTGCCCAGAAGCACATAGGAGGAGGTGACCCCGAAATAGAGCTAGGTGGACTTTTTGAAATCACAGGCACTTTAAAATCTGTGATGGGCTAAGGCTGAAGTGGGAGTTTTTCGTGCTCTGTCATCTTCCAAGTTCATAGTTTGTTTCAGTGCTAGATATTCCAGCAAATTAATCCCAAGAAACCTGAAGTTTTCAAGACATTCAGCCTGGCCAGATATCCATCATGGTGCATGTTTCTGTGTAACTCAGTCACCAAGGTAGGCCAAGGGTCCAGCCACTTCAGGCTGCGGGTAAATACTGAAACCCAGGGCTAGCAAAGGGGCAGGGGCGGCTCCTGGAAGTTCGCCGATCTGGAGTGACTCGTGCCTGCGGTACTGAAGGCCGCCGGCCTCACACCCGATGCACGTTAGGCTGTTGGAGCACGCATGCGTTGCAGCTGGGTCATATTCAATTTAACCCCAAATGAGAAAACCTTTCTTGCGGTGTGACGCCGCTGGAGCAGGTCAGTCATGACAGATACAGTCAAGGAGCAGAAGGTGTATCCATCGTTCAGTTTGGGATTTTCTGCTATTTGGATTTATATTATAATAACCTGTCCCCCTGGACGGACCTCTCGGCTGGGCACCAGCAGCCCAGGAATGCAGACGTCTGCCCCAGCCGTGGTGGGGAGCCCGCTGTGATGCAGGACACTTGCACCATGGAGCCCCAGGCCGGCTCGCCAGCCTCCCCTCTCACCACGCATGACATCATTGCTCAGACTCGGTGAAGCACTTAACTAAGAATAAGGTCTCCCCACGGTTGCCTCTGCCTCGGTCACGGGCACGAGACATCTGCCGGGCCAGGAGCCTTCCTCCTGCCACGGCCACGGGTCATGCCCACTGGCACTTTGGAGCCTTGGTCTTCACCAGGGCAGTTTTGAAACAGAAGCACTGGAATCCTGTTGGCTGTCTTGGGAAACAGAATTATTTCTCATAGAATTTTGTCACTTTGAAGCCACCTCCTACCCTGCTATTGTGGCCAGGGTCCTTTGGAGAGAAGGAGAAATTGTCTTTTTTGAGTTATGTGATCTGAAAGGATGTGGCCAGAAGATTCTTCCCAGTTTTACAGTATTTTCATGGTATTTTTAGGAGTGTGACTATGTATGAGGCTATTGTTTATTATTCATACGTGTGGGACTGAACATTTGCTTGATCTTTTTGAATGGATGGCACTATATATGTCTTTATGGATTAGTTTCCTTTGAAAATCATGTTAAATGGAGTTTGAGAGCAGCAGTGCCTCTAACAATGGTTTCTCTGACATAGGTTTTTTTTTTTTTTTTCTCCCCAGAAGTAAGACTTTAAAAATAGAACTTAATGAACTACTGCCTCCTTTCCCAACCCGGACATTCATGAAGTGTAGTGAAAACAGGAAGAATTGAGTCACTTTTTCTCCTCCAGGAGAAGACAGTGAAATATGGAACACTTGTCCACCATCTGCAATGTCCAGCTCTGGTGCTCTTACCTGGTCACACAGAGCACCCACAGGTTTCCACACGTGTAGACTTGCTGTCCTTAGACCGTCTGGGTTCAGGACCTGCTCTCACCCTTGAAAATCACAGAGGGACTCCAAAGAGCTTTGGGTTATGTGCATTTTGTTTATCGATAGTTACCATGTTAGAAATTAAACTAAGAAAAGTTTCAAATATCAAAAATTCATTTAAAATACTAAACTACCCGTTGCATATTTATGTGACCAATATTCTTATGAAAAAGATGGTTTTCCAAAAACAATCACTAGAAGACTAGTGTTGATTTACATTTTTCAAACCCCTTTGATACCTGGCTTAGGCTGGGAGCTGGATCCTCTGCATCAGTCCCTTGCAATGTGCTGCTTTGGTCCCGTGTGTGAAGCACGTCTGTACTTACACAGATACGTGGTAGGAACGGGGAAAGTGTTCTAACAGACCTTTCACATGATCACGGGCTGCTTCAAGGCTCAGCAGGGTCTTAACACCAGGTCCACAGCCTGGGATCTGAAACCTTATCACTAACTCTTCCTTCCATCTTTCTTGGTGGTATCCACGCACGGGATGCCACACATAGGTCATTTCCAACAAAATAATTCTTTCAAAATGAAATGTGCGTATTTACAAATGTCGGCACTTTTCATCCTTTAATATCCAAACAGAGTATTCGTCCGTCCATTTCCCCACCAGTGCTGTCAGGAATGTTGGAAGGTGTCGAGCTCATTCTGAGAGATACAAGTTTTTAAATTCCCACTTTTGCTAGAGAATTCAGGTTTCATCCTTGGCCACTAGCACTGTCATCCGTTTTCTGTGGAAGGCTCACTTGGTTAGTTTTTAAAGAAGCAATCTACCAGATACCCCGACTGGATCACTGTAGCTAGTCTATGTGTGGCAAAGCCGTTCTCTCAGGTTAAAATTTGTTCCACCAAAAAAAGTGGCTAGTTCAGCTGGCACCTCCGGAGGACTGCAGTGTGCCTCCCTGAGAGGCACCCACCAGCTCTCGGTCCTCGCAGGTCGTCACACACACCTCCTGGGTCAGCACTCAGAAGACTAAGGACACATGTGCTCTGGGGCTGAAATCTTGAAAATAAGGAGTAGCTGCTTTTGGTTTATTAGGGACATTTTTAAGTGAGAGTATTTGTTTGTCCTTAGCAGGACAGCGAATAAGACTCTCATGCCTACTAGTCCCCTGTGGGACCACTGCCTGATTCACACTCAGGCACCGGACTCTTACCCCATCCCTTCTGCACCATCAAAGCAGATTTCTAAGTAGCATGGAGATTCCTTAGAAAACTTAATGGAACCCCCATTTGACCCAGTTATCCCACTCCTACATTTATACCCAAAGACTTATAATCAGCATATTACAGTGGCACAGCCACATCAATGTTCATAGCAGCTCAATTCACCATAGCTGAACTATGGAACTAACCTAAGTATCCTGCAACAGATGAATGGATAAAGAAATTGTGGTACATATACACAATGGAATATTATTCAGCCTTAAAGAAGAATGAAATTATGGCATTTGCTGGTAAATGGATGGAACTGGAGAATATTATACTAAGCAAAATAAGCCAAACCCAAAGAACCAAAGGCCAAATGTTTGATAATGAAGATGCTGATTCACAAGGAGGGGGGGATCTACTTTGGATCAGACAGAGGGGTCTGAAGTGAGGGGAGGTGGCTTGGGGTAGGAATGGTGGTAGAGGGAATCAGACATTAATCATTACCCTATGTGCATATGTGATCGCATAAACCACGTATAACCAGAACAATGAGAGTTATGCTCCATTTATGTAAGATATGTCAAAATATATTCTACTGTCATGTATAACTAATTAGAACAAATAAACCAGATTTCTACACAGTGATACAAAGGCAATAATGCCTTAGGATTATTTTGAAAATTGCACTGAATTCCTGATAGACTGTCAGGGGTCATATAATAAGGATTACTAAGCTAAATTAAGGAAAAACTTGGTTATGTTAAAAAAAATAAATTTTAGTATGCCTGAAGAGTTACCTAACTTAAAGTATCATATATCATTATAAAATATTAGTTTTAGATGGGTCCAGTAGTGCACGTCCGCAATCCCAGCAACTGGTGAGACTGGGGAGGAGGATCACAAGTTCAAAGCCAGTTTCAGTGACTTAATGAGACCTTCAGCAACTTAGTGAGACCCTGTCTCAAAATAAAAACTGAGAAGGGCTAGGGGCTCAGTGATAAAATGCCCCTGGATTCAATTTCCAATACCAAAAAAAAAAAAAAAAAGACTAAATTTATGAATACATGTATCATTAGAAACTAGAACATGTTGGGAAAACTTGATTGGAACCAAAATTTGCTTTATTTTGTCCATCATCATTTAATTATAAGAGTCTTAATTCTTTAAAAAAGCAGAGATAAAATGGAGTATGTTCATTACATTATCTGTATTTAAAGCAAGTAGAATTTAAGCTGTCAGATTTTCAAAGCCTTGTGCATTTTTCTGAAGGTCTGGTTTTGAGATGCCAGGCAGATGGTTTATGCATTTCAGTTTAGCTTCAAGATCTTGCTAACTGCTTTTGGTACCTCTATGAATACATCAGCAAACCATCCTTCTCCAGACAGCCAAAGGTAACCTCCGGATTTGAGGCAGTGAGAATCAATATACTAAGATATTTTAGGGACTATTGATGGATTGCTGTGTTTTGAGCTTAACTCAAGTGCCAGATGCCCCAGAGCTGACGAAGATGAACTCCCCATTTACTGAGAACTGAATAGGCCATCACGCACGGAGGGCTGCAGGACCGCCGGTGGTGGTGTGTAGTTGGGGAGAGTCTCCTGTGTCTTTCTGGTGGTCTCGTTACCGAATGTCGATGAGGACCTTGCACCACTCCGCTCGCTGGGGCACCCGTTACCCAGTGGATAACCTCCCAGTCCTGGGAACACATAACTGCGAATTTTTAGGACAACACTGTACAGAAGCGAATCAATTAATTCTCCGTATCAGGAGTGATCTGGTACACGGAGGCGCTAATGGCCCCACATCCTTCTCCTATGGCAGCTCCGCAGAAGGCGGGAGCCGCGTTAAGCTGTGCTTCTGTCAGCAAGCTGAAAGCTCCGGGTCTCTGACATGGCTCTCAATTGCTAGCAGGTTTCTCTCATTGCACCTCATTTGCATCTGGGACATCAATTAGCATGTTTGTTGAGGCTAATTGAATGAAACTCAATCATAGCTCTTAATTGCTTGACTATGTGAAAAGAAATCACATTAATGCAGCTAATTAAGTGTACGGCAATAGATGCAACATAATTAGGAGCGAAATGTAAAAAACAAGGGATGGCAAAGGTGCGGGGGCAGGGTGCAGGGGACGGCAGGCACCGTTATGGAGCTGTTGGCACGCTCAGAACGGGTCCCTTTGCTCAGGCGCCTGCTTGGAAAAAATAATCCACATGATGAGCATGGACAACTTGAGAAGAAAAATGCAAATAGGTTTGCAATTACTACTTTTTCAAGCTGTTGAGGGGCAGGAGATGGCACCTCTGGGGGGCCTGGCTCTTGAGTGGGCCCCAGGGACTTGTTAAGTGCTGTTTAAAAGTACTTGGCTTTGAATTACCCTCATGCCTTGTTAAAGGGATCTTTCCCCTTTTATCTTCGATCAGCATTTTCTACAAGGAACAGGGTTAGTTGCACAGGGTAGTATCTGTGACATTTGCATATCAAAATCAAGCTTGCCATCTTTATTTGACCCAGCGAGTTCCCTACCCCAGACCTAGGAAGGCGCTCTGTGTCCTGCCTCTGAGGATACAACATTGTTTAGTGGCTGCAGCTCCTGTTGCTCAAGGGCCACACTGGGGAAAGACGAAAAGGGTGAATTCTTTCCAAAGTAGAAAACTGAGTGCGCTTTCTCTTGGGAGAATCTCGAAGCCACAGACCCCAGTGTCCTCGCATTCCCACTGTTTATGAAGCACCAACTTGGAGGACTTCGGGGGAGTTGTACTTTGTAAACACTTAGCATTTTTTTTTTTTAGTGGCTTGAAATAAAGTAGTTGTCAAATTGATATTCTGATATTCTAGAGCCAGTCCGTCTGAAGTTTCAGCGCCTAACTCAGGCGAGAACGCAGACCCTAGCCCATGCTGAGCTGAAGATAAATGTCTTCCCTTGCCACGTTCAAATCCAGAGAGCAGACACTTGGTACATTTCTATAATAATTTTAAATAAAATATCCTGGTTATTGTATGTTAAAACATGCCTATTAAAAGAGCCCACGCTGAGGCTTAGTCACTCTCTGATTAGCCTCATTTTAGAGCTCATAAGCAATAAATGCTCAATTACACTCCTGTTATTGTATTTTAATTTGTTAAGAATTGGCATTAAAGGAGAAAGTTATAGCAAGTTGATATTTTTAAAGGAGTAACTATGCAAGAAGGAATTCCATTATTTACAAGCATTAACTTTGGTTTTGAAACTTGGAGTTGCGTATTTGGGGCGGATGTTAAAGGAAGTCAGTTAAGATGTGTGGGAACAACCATTCTTTTAAATGACCTGCGCCAACCAAGGCTCACCCTCTCCTCCGTCGGGCGTTTCCTTGGCCCTCCTCCACGCTGAGCTCTGTCAGCATTTCTGATCCCCTGCATTTCTCCCAGCCTTCCTTGGCTGTCAATCTGATTGAACAATAACAGCATTTCCCCCATCTTTCCACATCCTTTCCTTACCACATCTTTTCTCATAGTCAATTACATTCGGGGGAGTCTGGCTTCTGGTCTTTGATGTGGGGTCCTCTCACAGTGGCTTTTGATTCCCAGCCTGGAGACAACCTTCTGCTTTCCCTCCTCCACCTCCCCTCTCCAAGGGGGCAGTTGTGGACCCCTGCTGGCCTGCCCTGAGGACATCAGGTGGCTCCTGCCTCTGCTGCTTGCCCCACCTGGACTGGTGTCAGAGGTGTGCACTCCAGCACCTTCTCTGGGTATCGGACCCTCTGCTGAGGAAGGCCCGGCCTCACGGGGGACAGCTTCTGACCCCTCCCCATGGCCTGCAGTCACGCTGGTCCTCCTGGTCCTGGCCTCAGTTTTGGAGCTTGTGTCCTGGACTAAGAGTCGGCCGTTTGTGGTCTGTCTGCGGGAAGTCGCCAGGGCCCTGCAGGTCTGGTCCCTGAGCACCTGCAGAATTCTGTACCTCCCCTCTGAGCCTCTCCCCTCACTCATGGGTTCCCACCCTCCTCCTCGGGGAATCCATCACCTTTTCCTGGAGTCTGTTTTGTGCCCCCCTCAATTGCAGAAAGGTCTGCCCTGGTGACTGCCCAGCCACCCCTCCCGCTCGCCGTTGGTGGTGAGAGGGCAGCTCTGCTCACCTGCGTCCCGGACCCATGCTTACATGCCCGTCCCCCAGGCTGGAATCTTGGCCTCTTGGTCACTGTCACACCATCCCTCCAGCGAGCAAGCTTCCTGCAGGTCGACAAACCAGAGGCTCCTCCACCCCTCCACCTGCTGACCGTGGACACCATTCTGCAGCTGAGTTAGAAGTCACGGCCCCTTTCCCTGAAGCCAAGGAGCCTTCTCTTGGCTCCCTGCCTGGACCGGTGTCCCCGTGCCTACCTGACTCCCCTGGACTGGCCGAGGCCTCCTCCCCGGTGCTCTGCTGCTATCTGGTTTTCTTCCACGTCGGTCAGCCACGTGTGGGAAGCTACGGGCCATCAGCTCGCTTTCCCAGCCTGCCTGGGCCCCTTGCAGCCAGACTCAGGATTGTCTGGCAGTTCTAAAGTTACACTCCCCTGACCTTAGTCACAGATAATGAAAACGAATCTAAAAGTAATCCTCAAGAATCTGCCAGAGAAAGATGTTTACTCCTCCTTCCGGCTTAGCCTTAAAACACTTGAAGTGTCACTTATCTAAGGGCGACCTAGTCTGTGTCATTTCATAATGTGTGATTCAGTTAATGTGTCCAGAGTGCTTAAAATATTCTGTCCACCAGGAAGCTCAGCTCATTCCCATATCAAAAATAATAATGGAAAATAGTGCCTCGTTGACAATAGTGAACCCTGATTCACCAACAGACCCTCCACCCTGCCTCTTGGTTGCTGCTTTAGTCAGCTTTTCCTTACTCTGACAACGTACACCTGAGATAGTCGACTTACAAGAAGAGAAGGTCATTCTGGCTCATGGTTTCAGGGCGTGGCCCGTGGTTGCTTGGTCCTGTCAGAACAGCATGGCACAAGTGTGTGGCAGAGGGTGCCTGCTCACCTCGTGGAAACAAAGGGCGGGACAGGAGGGGTCCTGGGTGTGTCCCCTCTGAGGACACACCCCCAGTGACCTAACTGCCTCCTAAAGTGTCCCCATTTCCCAGTAGTACCGCACATTGGGGACCAACCTTTATGACATGTCAGTCTTTGGGGGACAGTTACCAAACCATAGCGGTTGCCTTTCTACCTTCTGCCTCCCCACCCATCACCTGCTTCTCCGGGGTGTTCTGCTCCAC
The DNA here is from genome assembly GCF_047511675.1 of Marmota flaviventris. Lineage (NCBI taxonomy): Eukaryota > Metazoa > Chordata > Mammalia > Rodentia > Sciuridae > Marmota > Marmota flaviventris. Next base: position 4,410,596 of record NC_092508.1, on the reverse strand, counting down.
AGTGAGGTGTTAAGTGACTGCACAGAGAGCTCCCCTTTTACCTAGGCTCCCCTCTGATGACTGTAGGTCTCTTGCCTCCACCGTCCAGAGGGCAGAAGCCTTTCTGAGTACAGCAGGTGGACTTCTGGGAGAAGCCTAGAACTCAGGGACCAAGTGATGCACATGCTCGGGAACATCAGGTTCCTCCTGTCCTTCCACGAACCCACTGATCCTTCAACTCCTGCCTCCCTGCCCCTGTTTAAGCCCTCCAGCTCTGCACACAGCTTTCCTGGATTCCCACCACGCAGCCAGTCTCCCTGGAAGTTGAACAGTATTCTCAGCTGAGGCAGAAAGGATCAGGAAATAACTGTCAGAGTCCAGAAAATATTTCCTAGAATTTATAGGATGAATCCAGGCCCCTCATGTGCCACCTAATAATAAGTTTTTAAAATAGGAGTTTGTGTGTATACTTCCAACATGAGGGAAGCATCTACCAGGTCACTCTGTGTTTCTGGTGCTGGGTGAGCTCAGGACACAGATGCAAAACCTGGATTGAAAGGGGATGGTGGCGCGCCCACACCAGACAGATGAAAACCTCATTATTTTGAAAATGCTTTCCACAGTGGCGGGGTCACGGGATTATAGCTCCTGACGTCTGATAGAACCTCATGTCCTAGATTGTAGAGGTCCTCTTTTTAATCTCTCTTGGGTGTTTAACATTTTGAACAGGATTACATGCAGAATGTTCACGGTAAAGAGATTGACCTTCTGAGAACCACTGTGAAAGTCCCAGGGAAGAGGCCACCCCGAGCCACGTCGGCCTGCGCGCCCATCTCCAGCCCCAAAACCAATGGCCTGTCCAAGGACATGAGCAGTTTACACATCTCACCAAATTCAGGTAAGCTCACCGCAGACACCTGAGAAACCAAGAGGGACAGCGATGACAGACGGTGTGGCTGGTGGGCAGGTTGGGCTTCTGAGACCCGGTGGAGTCGTTAGCCCCTAGGTGTGGACAGGGGCTGATCACTTTCCCTGTGCCCCTGGGCTCCAAATGCCGCAGTGTCCGCGGCACAAACCAAGCATCGGGTGATCGGAATTGGTACCTAAGGGCTGTCCTTCAAAGGAACAGAACTAATCAATAAAGTATCAAGGATCAACCAGCCTGGTAACTCTGTGGACAAAAGCAGAAAAACTTTTGGGGCAATGTTTAAGGAAACACTGGGCCTACCTAGATTTCAGTCCTCTCCAGTTTCTTTTACCTACCATTTGACATTCTCTACTGCACATGCCTTCTCCTGATTCTCTTTTAAAGGGGAATGTTCCTTTTTCATTGAGGATTATAGAGAGTTGGTGTTTTCTCAAAATTCAGTGTGTTTGCCTGTTCCTGGCCTCGGGGAGCAGGTGCGAGCCCTCCGTGCCATTGTTGGCTTTATGTCGGAATCTGTGCCAATGACCGCATGGTGGCCTCCACCTTCCTGTGACTGCTGATGACCGGGAAGGGGTGAGGGCACCTCCAGGGACGCACTTGGGCACCTTCAGCACGTGGAACCTCATTGTTTCCTCCAGCAAAGGTCCCTTTCTTCTCCCCCTCCCCCAGCCAGTTCTTCCCCAGACAGCAGTCTCCAGCCTAGGGCTGGCTCTGTAAGGATGCCGCGTGGCCCGTCCGAGACGCTCGGTGCTCCTAGGGAGGGATGGTGCGGACTGCAGGGTGGTGTGAACGACCTTGGTGGTTGAAGGGGATGGTAAGCAGGAATCAGAATTGGGGGCAGCCCACCTGGGCTCCACCTCACAGTGCCAGGGGCCTTGTGCAGGTCACTGAGGGGCAGAGAGCAATGCCAGGCCAGCACATGGGGAGGCACAGGGCGAGGGACCACGGGAAGACGCTATTGCTGCGCATCAGGCTGAAAGCTGACTTCCTCCAGAAAGGCCAGGAGGTGGTTCCACGTGGCTTCCTGTGACCTGCTGACCTTTCTCCCAAAATGTCCGTGAGAGTTCCCTTTTTGGGGTGGTGTGTGACTGGGTGGGAAGAGAGGGAAGAAGGGCAAGGAGGAAAAGGGTTGTACAGCGAGTAGAACACCCCGCCACTCCCCACGTCGCAGAGGCATCCACCAGACAGGAGTGCCCTCGAGCACCAGCACCCGGGCGGGAGCCGTTGTGGTGTGGGGGAGCCCTGGCCCCCGTGTGGCCAGCCATTTCACCTCCCATCTGACCACGTGACATCTATCCATGTATTTGTTCAAGTCAACAGATGTCAATCAAGTCTCCTCTATTAAAAAAAAAATTTATGGGAAGGTTTCTGACAAAGTGCAGAAACACCTGCTAGATGAATCATGACCTGTCATGTTCTCTTCTTTGTTAATGAGCAAAACTTGCGTGTGTTAGTGACGTGCGGCTTGGTATCTGGAAGTGTGTTCACATTGCAGATGGCCAGGTAGAGCCACTTACCGAGCTGCTGATGTGTCCCTGCCGCTGTCCTCCGCCCCAGTGGCACAGTCAGTAAGACATGATCCCCACCCTAGAGATCCTCACCCTCATATGGGGGAGAGACAAAAAAAAAACAGATGCAGCCCCGCACGGCAGGCCCCAGGGACCCAAGGAGTGGGGTCCACCGTGGTAGGGTGCGCCCCATCCAGGAGGTGAGCCAGGGCCCCCTGCTCAGGACGTCTGTGTTGGAGTGGGACCAGGGACAGGAATCTGGGTACACAAGACAAGGGAGCAGCCCTGAGGAGTGGAGAGGTGTGGAGTGGGTAAGATGGGGACCTTGAGCGTCTCAGGCTTGAGACTGGAGCACCTGGTGCTGAAATCCATTGTCCTAAGGAAAATTAAATGTTTTCATCATAAATAAAAATGCAAACGGCCACACACACCCCATACCACCTCCATGGGGTGGGTGACGTCACGCTCCTTCACGGGTAGGAGCTGTTTCCAGAAGGCATTCCCAAGGCCCAGTCTCATTCTCCATGAGACCCTGGTGTCGGGCAAGTGCAAGGGTTTGGACAGGATGAGGATCCCTCCTCTGGCCACGCCCCTCAGCTTGGGGTGGCATCAGCCCTCCTGGAGGAGGCAGGGACTTCATTAAAACATTGTGGCATTTTAATTTACACCGGCCTCCTAAACTGAACCTTAATCTGCAAAATGATACCTTCTTTCTTGCTTAAGAAATTAAAGCATTACGATTTGAGATTTCACATACTCTAAATTACTCTTGGAAAATGAGCTCCCTGTATCTGAAATCATTCATAACACGCTCATGCTCTCTGCATGGGGATTCCAGCACAGCAAGTTGAATCTGCAGTAAAGCGGCCCAGCGCGCAGGTGGCGCAGCTGTCAGCCAGCGTGGGCCTGGAGCCCTTCGCCACGGCCTTCCTGGGCCACTCCTGTCACCCTCCGCCCTCCACTCCTTGGAATGCTGCTGCTTGGCTCTTTGGGGCTTCTGGGTCAGCTGGAGAGGCCGGCCACCCTTTGTGCTTCCTGTGCTTTCCCCCCCCCCCCCCCCCCCCCCCCGCTGTCTGATCTTGGTGTTGCTGACCTGGATCAGCGTCGTGTGCCTTCCCTTCTGGTGACGGCGGCACCCGCATGGGCCTGGCATGCACAGACCCGCTGAACCTTAATCTGCAAAATGATACCTGACACCTGTTATTGCTGGAGAGCAAACGCTGTGAGTAGAGTGACCCCGTCAGTGGGCAGCACCACTCACATGGTTCCACGTGAACCTCCAGAGAGAGTCACACACAGTGCCGTCCATCCAACCGCCAGTGCCATGCCACCTCGCGTACTGGCTGGTGCTCGTGTTGGGCATCATACATCATCTAGGCTGATCCAATCACAGTAGCTCCTGCTGTCTCCGGATTGCTTGGGTGGGAGTGAGGCTGAGCCTCCTGGACGCTCCATGGCCACCGTGTTTCCTGCAGCCATTTAAATTTATGCTTTGCCATTTTTTCACTAGGTACCTGACTTTTTCTTACTGATGTGTCAGACTCTTTTTATATTTAGGATATTAATAGTTTATAATATATTCTTCAAATAGCTCCCCAGTTTATTATCTGCTTTGTAAATGTTATGGTCTTATTTCCATATAGAGATTTTCCCCCCTTTTTTTCTATATAATGAAATCATAAGTCTTATACTTGTAGGTTTCCATTTTAAACTGTATAGAAAGCTTCAATAAGTCTGAAATCATTTCACACAGTTGATAGATGTGCACATCCAAGTTTACAGGTTTATTATTGTTTTGTTCCCTTGTTCCAAAATATGATTAGTCTCCAGTCTACTTTGACTTGTGTGGATCCATGTGTGTGACAGGAAGTAGCAGTAGGTTGCCAGTCGTCCCCCTCTGATGAGCCTGCGTGTCCTCGTTGCGCAGCTGAACCTTTGCTAATACCCGCTCTGGCCCCTGGAGTCCACTCCGTGGGACCCACGGTTGCAGGTTGCGTTGCCTTGGCTCCGTTCGCAGGTTGTCTTGGCTTCCTGGCTACACTCCCCTCTGGTAGAGTTACAGCTTCTCCTTTACCCCCGAGTTTTTCTTGGCCTCTGTTACCTGTTTGTTTATTTATTTTTTAATGAACTTCAAACCTCTCTCCCACCACCAAATCACCCGTGCCGATCTTAGTTGGCGTTGCTGTTCGGCTGTCAGTTAGGTGCAGAGGGATGCATCTTCCCTATGCTGAGTTTCTTATCATGGAACACAGTTCTTACCCGGTCCACTCAAATTTGTTTTTCACTCCCCAGTAAAGTTTGGTGTTTTCCTTCATGTAGATCTTGTCTGGTCTCGTTAATCCATTCTGTTCATTTATCACTTCGGGTGCATTGCGAGGGGGAAGTCTATTATGTCATCTAATTGGTGAGATATAAGGGAGCTGCTACTTTTGGCATTTTGTGAATCCAGCCACCTTACCAAACTCCTGTTAGTTGGAATATCTGTTTGGATGCTTCTCTTGATTTTGCAGAATAGTCATATTACAATGAAGCATTCCCAATTCAAATGTTACAATTCCTAACTATGTATCAACGTTGACCTCAAGTTCTACCAACCTGTTTAATGATCTGGATATCTTTTTGCTTTGCCTCTTGTGTCTTTGATTTTCCATTATTATTGAGTCTGCTGCATGGTCAACCCTCATTAATGCTCTGGACATTGTGGGGAGGGGGCAGGACAAGCCTGTCCCCCTGGGAGCCTACCACCCCGTGGGGGTGGCAGAGTCAGAAGAGAAGCACACGGTGAGATGGTGAGAGCCGGCGTCGATGTGGTGGTTGGACAGGAGACTGCTGGTGGGGAGGCGTGTTGTGTTATACCTGTTTCACTGGAAAATAGTTTGCTAGTTCTGAAATAGCAACTGCATTTCACACATCGAAATGCAGGAAAAGGGGTGGTCTTCCTTTCAGTTTTTGCCATGGGCTTGGAACAAAGAGGGGGGGACTCGCTGTCGAAACAGCTAGCTTAGTGCTGATCCCTGAGCCCCGAGCTCACTCTGGGGCCCCGCAGAGGCACTGCAGAGAGACCACAGTGAGGCAGGGAGCCCCTAATTCTGTGTGGCAAGTGTGGAGGACAAGACTGGGCAGTGGCACCACGGCCCACAGTCGATCGCAAGAAGAGCCAGCCAGTGTCACCCCTGCTACCAGCCCCACTGAGGGAGCAGCATCTGCACTGAGGAGAACACCTGGGTAGATTGGCACCTCTGTCCAGGGCTAATGCTTGAAAGGCAGGAAAACAGACCTTGGCACATTCACCAAGAAAAATAGATAAATAGCAAGGCAAGGCAGCTCCGAGCAGAAGCCACATGCTAAACTCTGCCAGCATACCCAGAGACCACTCTGTCAGTCTACGCTGAAACGCCCCAGTCCTGTGTGCCACTCGCTTGCTCTGAGTCCACAGCCAGTCTTCGCCTTCAGGAACAGGTTGCTCAAGGCTGCAGAGATCTGCCACCTCAACCCCCTGCTCTTATTCGTGCATGTGAGTGGACCACCACCATGTTCATGGGAACAACGAGATGTGTAAGACCAAGGGGACAGCTGATCCTGGAAGACAAAGACAAGAATTTGGAGGAAGCAAATTTCAAAGGAAATCATAGTCACTATCATCAGAAAGATTTAAGAGGATGGTTCTGTATACCTACCCTATTTCACTGGATAACTGTCACAGACTTTATGCCAAGTTTTTTGGGGTTTTTTTGCAACAAAGTAGGGTGCAATCATTATGGGAAGCTTTTTTTTTTTAACTGTACTAGCATTACTTAAAAACCACTTATTACTAAACTATCTTTAGTGTAAGATTAGGATGCACAGAATACTTGTGAATGTACTTTAAAAATGAATGATCCAAATCAGTGCACACCATTCTTCACAATAGTTTAGCAAACTTTTTTCCAACAAGTTAACACATTGGTTGTCGTTGGTTTGTGCATTATAGTCTAAATGCAACGCCTGAGAAAATTGACTGCAGGGTTGCAAAGTATGGGCTTACAAAACTGGACCCTCCGAGTCCTAAGATTCTGAGCCACTGTCGCTGGTTTTGCTGTTTGATGTGGTGTCCTGAGCACCAGGTAGCCCTGCAGCCCTCTAAACAGACCATACAAGGTGGCATTTAGAATTGTAGCACAGTGCACATGTGCTGAGAATCCTAGGCAGCAGCTTGCCGTGACAGGACAAGGTGACGGATGTGCATCCATACGCTTCTGATGAATAAGTTGCTGCTCTGTTTACCTCTTAAGCAGCACGCTGAACAGAATTATACCTTGAGAGATTATAAAACAGTTTTGGGATTGAAAAAAACAGGTGCCACAATTAGGCAGTGACGACAGTGTTGCAGGTGAGATAAAGCAAACCAGGAGAAGATTGATGGAGAGACAGGAGGAAATTAAAGAGAAAACAATTACAAAAAAAATTCCTCAAAATCATCCAGTTTAAATAATATAAAGCATGGGGCTAAAGACAACGTTGGCAATCCAACATATAGTAGAAGAAAATGTGCTAGAGATAAGCCAGGACATCTAAAGAGACAAACGTCAAGTTGGAAGAGAGTGGAAGCACCGTAAAATCCTACAAAACATCCAAGAGAGGAGACCGGTGTTATCTACAAAGTAAGAAATCTGACAGACCAGAGAGAGAATGCAGGTCTTCCCTTCCAAGGACAAGTGATCTTGAATGTAGAAACCTGTGCCAAGACTAAACACTACCATTCAAATGAAGGTAGGAAAAAGACGTCATTAGACAACACAGAGGGGTTCAGGACTTTTCCTTCTTAAGGTTTTTGAAAACATGACTTCAGGATCTACTCCAGAAAAAAAAAATAAGGAAGAAAGAAAAGAAATGATAATAGTAGAAGAATCCAAAAGATACTTATTTGTTGAGGTGAGACCTGGCCAAACTTCCTTACTCCATCACATCTTTCCCTTCCTCCAAGGCTCTCCCGCGTCAGGATGTCCATGGTGCTCTGTTGTCTTTCCTGTGGCATCTGCCTTCCCTTGTCTTGGGTCACCCTTCCGGTGGAATTCGCCGTAAACCACACTTTTTTTTCAGAGAGCCTCCCAACTTTAATTTCAGCTGTCCTTGCAGAGAAGGTGGTGAAGTGCCCACAGTGTTTTCTGGTCTGTTTCTGGCCAGGCTGGTTTGGTGACACTGTCCACACGTGACAGCATGCAGAGTGGCCGTAGCTGACAGTTATGGTGATGCTGGAGTAGAGAGCAGGAAAGCACGGTGAACAAGAGCGGAGGCTTGGGAGGCGGAGGCAGTGCTGATCCCAGTCCCACCTCGGGCCTCTTGAAGGTGTCTCTGAACCGCAGCTTCCTTGTCTCGGAGATGGGAACGTGACATCTGACTCCGTTTTCGTGGGATACACACCACATACCTTCCCAAGCTAGGCCCAGGCTTCCAGAATCCTGTCACTAATTCATCATAGTAGTTACGCCAATAGGAAGGAAGAGGGAGCAATGATGTTTTTTAATGAATTTTTCAAACACCATGAAGTGTTTAGGTAGCTTTTGAGTAGAGATCGTGGGCACGTGGGTCGGACTGAACAGACCTTGTTCCCCACTGACAGGACCCCTCTGCGGGCCCTGAGGGGCAGCCCAGGAAAGCTCTTCTGGCTTCCCCGGGTCTCAGGGAGTGTCACCACAGTTCTGTCTCATGGTCGCTCTTCTCCGTGACTCCTGGTGGTGGCTTCCCCGGGTCTCAGGGAGTGTCACCACAGTTCTGTCTCATGGTCGCTCTTCTCCGTGACTCCCGGTGGTGACGTTTCTTCTAGGACCACAGTTACCTTCCCGACTCCAGCGTGTGTCTTTGTTTGGTTCTGTAGTTACGGGTGATTTCATCCTAACCAGATTGGTGCCCAGACCTCTGTAAAGGAAACCCTGCCCCCCTCCTCCGCCTCCCCCACTCTGGCCCCCAGTGGTTGGAATGGTCCAGTCATCCAGAGGGTTGGCGCTGATTTTCCCGGGGGTGGGGGGGGCGGGGACAGCAAATGTGTTTTGAGGATTGAACTGCCGTTGACATCTGAAGTCTCAACCATGCTGTTTCTCCACACTTCAGCAATCAGGACATCCAGCAAACCCATAAAAAACCAAACTAATAGCATGAATATTCAGTGACCTAGAATACTAATTATTGTCATGAATATTAATGTGATCGGACTTGCTCTCTCCTCTCCTCTTTCTCTCGTCCTCTTCCTCCCTCTCTCCCTCTCTCTTTTTTTCCACTTAGCCGGCTCTAAAGATGGGTCATAATGAGAGCATTTAAGAGGGAGCGCTCTCCGCCGTGACAGGGACCGGGGCAATAAGGAGAGCTTGATTAACGCCAGCACTTGGGGGGAGATGAGAGGCTTCACGTGGGCCTGCTCGGGGGAGGCGCAGAGCTGCCGCCGCTCTGTTGCTGCTCCCGGAGATTAATGAGGCCTAAGAGTGCATTAGGAACAGTGACAAAGGTTTGATCTAATGGGCTCAGTCATTTTTCCTTTGAGTGACAGACGCACAGAAGTAATTGGCTGTGCAGAATGGCAGCTCATTGGCGGTACTTAAGGATACATTATCCCCGTTGTGTGGCCCGCAGAGGCTGTTTATCAAAACTGCTCACACTGCAGACGCGAGTCGCTAAGCTGCTGTTACAGTGGTAATAGCTATTAAAAAAAAAAAAAAATAACGCAGCATCAAAATGAGATCCGCTGTTGTCTCAGAGAAACAAAGTTTTTCTTTGTTTAGTTTCAAATGGTCTAGAAAACATTTTAATAACTCCGGAGTCTGCTGTGGCGGAGGTGAGCCGTGCCAGTCCACGTGTGTCCCCTGTCTGGAGTCGAGCCTTGCTGCTCACAGGGGATTTCCCACACTTTGGACCTTGGTTAAAAGCGCCCCGCTCTGAGGCACAAAGTGCGTGCTTCTGCTGAACAGCCCTCTGCCAACCTGGAAGAGTCCTTGCAGTCGGAAGGCTTCTTGGTGGAGAATCATTTTTCCTAAAAAAACAAATCCAACAGTATCACGTGACATCTGCTTCCATAAGCCAGGTTTGATTGGAGTAGGTTTTGACAGCAATTTAATAATTCACTAATTTTACCCAAAAAGTAATGTTTGTGAAGGTTCTCTTAAACTGAAATTTCAGGCAGTTAGCTGAATCTGAAATCAAAAGGCACTAAAGTTGATATTTCATTCTTGACAAGAGCTGTGGCGTCCCAGCCGGCCTGAGCGCGTTCTTGCTGTTGGCTGCTCTGTCTCCACGTGGCTCCCCGGAGCCTTAGCGGGTCTGTGCTATGTTGTGCCTGTCATTCAGCTGGAGTTCTTGGAGTTGTAGTTCTTTCTGTTTGTGATCCTCTCAGTTTCATCACCTACCAGTTATTTTTTCGTTAACTAAATATTACTGAGTGTCACCCATCACGTGACACGCGAGAGGTAAACACTGAGGCTAAGTATCATTTGGTTTCTTTCATATAATGTAGCAACCTGTGGCCAAGGCCCTTAGGGTACAGTTAAAAAAAATGAGAATCATACTTCCATTTTAAGGAAAGCTTCCTCAATTATTTGAACTATAAATGGAGTGTTCTTCTCTGTAAGAACGGACAAAAGCAACTCGATCCTGGATGATTTCGGTTAAAGACCTAAGAGGGCTGTTAGAGACATGGCTGTACATCACTATGGTAACCGACGGACCTATAAGTAAATAAGAGTTGCTTTAGGAGCTTTTTTTCATCTCAAAAGTGTGGGGTCGGTGAGGAATTATGCTTCTGCTGTGGAAATGTTGCTTTCAAGACCAGGGGCTGGTCAGCAAGGGAAGAGCATAGGAGGGCAGGGCTCTGGGAAGGCCTCAGCTGTCCCTGCAGCCTTCAGGGGAGCTGGTGGCTGGCCCCGGCAGCAGCAGAACCTAAATCTTGGCAGACAGCTCGGCCCTCATGGGCTAGAGTTGAGTCTTCATTTGCCCACGATGGGTGCTTCTCTTTCCCACGCGTCTGTAAGCCTTCTGGCCGGTTGTTCTGAGTCACCAGTCACCTGGAGAGAGATGTCTGGTGAGTGGGAAAGCCAGAAGCAGCCCAACCCACAAACCCGGGGCCTGCTCCGTGGCCTCATTCTGAACGCAGTGTTCCTTGGTGCTCTGCGGTCCCTGAGTGGTCACTCTGTTCAGCTGTGAGAGAGGTTTTGCAGGAACCGGTGAACTGCAAGAGAAGAGAAGAATACAGGTGAGTCTCCGAGAGCAGAGCCATGTGGCCCCCTGGCCTCGTGTCTGGGAGGGACGGTAGCCAGAGAAAGCTCCCGAGCACATGCTGACTGATGACAGTGGTGGTATGCACAGCACAGCTCATGTGTTCCTCTCGGAAGGAGGAGACTGCCTTGAAGATAATAGACCCAGTCGAGCCCCAGCTTTCCGTTTATTGGGATTTGAACCAAATGAGACCGAAGAGGACAGATCTGGATATCTTGGGCTTTTTGTTTTATAAAACTGATTATCTAAATGTTCTAACCATATTTTGTTTCTTTACACAAAAAACTTGAGTTTTGTTCTCCATACTTACAATGTTGCCCGCCTCTCTTACTGGACTACATATAAACCTGTTCATGCCACTCACGCCCAGGAGAGGATAGTGCTCGGCAGGCACTGGATGTGCACCTCCACAGCAGGTGTTCCTCAGCAGATGAACATGGGAAGTGAGAAAGGCAGGTGCCCTGTGCACTCATGGATTATCTTTTGAATGAATATTTAAGCTGAATTCTAAGTGAGAACTTACCTTCTGATGTGCTTGATGCTTCCTCCTGGATTCTGCCAAATGCCCCGTAATATCCAACCACAGGGAGGAGCAGAAGCCCAGCACCAGGCCACCCGCAGCCTTGCTGGCTCCCCAGATGGCCCGCCCCTCCCTCCGGTGACGCTCTTCCTCCTCCTCTCTCTTCCCATTCCAAGTGCCTGGTTTCTTTTCCTTCCCGTTTTATCATGTGCCTCTGGTCATGCTGACATAACCAAGCACCAGAACTTTGGGATCTGGTGTCCCGGAATTGTCCCTGGCACTAAGCACCATGATGTTGATGGTGGATGTTCTTAAGTGGGCACCAGGTGAGCAAGCGAGCCTACACAGAGTGACGCCAGCCAAGCAAGCACTGGGGCAGATAGAGCAAGCGCCACGGGAGGCCACTCCCAAGAGAGACGCAAGGGAGACTTTCAGACTCTGTAGATTTGGAGACAGAATTCACTCTATCACCATTTTAAGCTTTTGCTAGAAAATAAACTGTAGAGAAAAGGAAAACCCATTGTTGGTAAAATTGATAGCAAATATCTACAGAGGCTTTGCAGTTTGTGGAGCACTTTACATAATTTGGTCATTATATTAACCACATGGGGCATATTATGATCATCATCGTGATTACTATTTATTATTATTATCTATTCTGCAAATTACAGACTGAGTTGTTTTAATGATGCCCAGGTTCCATTTCCTTTTAGCCACTGGTCATTAAGAAAATTCATCAACATGTTTCATGAGTCAGAAATACACATGCTGTTTGTCCTGCTAATAACTCTTCCGAGTCCTTACCCTAAGGAAAATGTAGGCATAGAAGATGTTCTTCTCAGTATTGTTTACAGTCATGAGAAATTAGAAACGACCAGAACTATCTGGAAGTAGGAATGTGGCAGTAAGGATATTCTCCATGAAATCATAAGGTGGTGTTACACATCCAGGTTTGTCATGGGGATGATGTAACAACATGGGACAGCGGTGCATATGTCATATTAAAAAAGTTCAACATGAAATCAGGTGTTTTCTTTGGTCATGACTATAAAAATATGAATATGTTCAATACAGAGTTGATCTGTTAGGATTCTGGTGGAAATAATTTACATTATTTGTACATCTGAATAATTTAGTAAAATAAGTTGTAAGAAATGTATATAACAAAATGACTTCTATCATTTTTTTCTTTAGCATCATAATTAAAAACAATAAAATCAGCTATGCTCACATTTTAGGAAATAGCCGTGAACCATCTAAGTCCAGGATTTTATATTCTGAACACAGTCACTTTGCTGTATTGAGCTGACATTAAGTGTGTCATTGCAGCTGGTTCTGGATGCTAGACATTCTTTTGCTCTAGTAAACATAATATGGAAAATATAATAGCCAAAAAATGGTGCAGTAGTCTGAGGAACTCTAGGTTCGTGTCTCAATTGTAGATATGTTAGATTGGCACTGCCTACAAAGCAAGAATCACCGCATGCAGAGCCAATGTTGCCTGCATCTTTAAGAAAAGATACCAAATGTGTCCTTGGAAAAAAATCCTCTTAGCCTGAAATTCTGGTTGCCAAAAGAAGAGCAGATTTCCAATGCAAATACTGGAGCGAATGGGCCAGGCTCACAGGCACTTAAATCATTTGTAACTCACTTTTTATGGTAGTGTTGTGAATTATATTCTTTTCGGGTTTATAATTAGAGGACAGAGCAGATGGCGAAGGCTTCGTTGGAAGAGATGTGACCGTTAGGATAGCCTCCTTGTCCAGTGGTGATTCCTGGCTTTCCGGGGCCTGCGCACAGTGGGTGTGGTGCAGCTGGGGGTCTGCAGAGTAGCTGCACGCTTGCGTTTTGTAACCCTTGAAACTGCACAGGAAGCAGACAGGACCCAAAGAGCAGTCCTGGGTATTTCCAGGGCTGAGGCCTCCAGAGGAGGAGAGTTACTTGGAATCATATTCCCGTCATTAGGGATTTTTAAAAAGTTATCCACCCCACAGTGGGGATAAATGTCCCTTTTCCATGTGGTGCTGGTAGAATCCTGTGTGGCGGCGGCCCTCTCCGTGTGCTTGAAGATTCAGGTTCGCTTCTCTCCTATCGCTGCTCCTTTTTTCAGGCTTATTTAACCAACAAGTAAGTCTCCTTTTCCTAAACCGGTTGGTAAAGTGAAGTCGCGTTTGTGAAGATGGAACAGAAGTACAAGGTGCCGTGAGTGAAGTCTTGTATCCCAGAGGAAATGGCTGTTGATGAATCTTGGCTTGAATGCCATGAAAAGCCATCATTTCAGAGGATATTTTTAAAAATCCGAGCAGGCTATTTTTAATGTAATAAGCCTATAGCTTAAAAGAGGAACTCTGTCTTTGATGTCATTTGGTGGATGAAAACATTCTTGTTCAATAGAAAACCAGCATCTTTTTCATGCTCATTGGAGATCAGTTCAGGCAACATACTGATATTCATTCAGATATAAATGCCGTATTCACTTTGAAATGCAAATTGTTTAAAGAAAAATAGCATATGGTGGAGGTAAGTACCTTTTCAAATCAACTCTTACACTTTAGGGATGTAAGTACAGCTGAAATTATTCTTTGGAGAGAATCTGGTGCTTTTGACACATGGAAGCGTGCCCTAATCAAGGCTGCCCGCTAGCACACACACATATCCATATCAAGGAAGTGGCGCTGGGAGGACATGGATTAGCATGGTAATGCCGCCGCCCCCTGCTAATCAGGGAGCCAGCTGATCCAGAGAGGGGCTATTGAGGAGATGGTCTTTCTGAGCTCTGAAGGGACCAGGTAGCCAGCCGTGCGTTTCGTGGAAAATGGGGGGGAAACACGGAGGCAAATGCTGAAAGGCCCTTTCCCCCCCGCCACCTTCATGTGGAAGGCTGCGTCGGGTGCTGTTGGGAGCTGGCCCACCCTTCAGGGCCTGTTACTGGTGATGCTGCCATTTTGCCCAACCCAGTTCTCATGGACACTTCCCGACCTGGCTTCTGCTTTCAGATGACATTTTTTAACTTTTTTGGTAAATTTGAAGGTACAAAATCCTAAATTCTAGCTGGGTGTGCAGGTGACCAGTGCTCACATCAAGAGGTAGCAGGCAGCCAGTCCTAAGGAAGCCCCCGGGCCCCCTCCACACACACACACACACACACACACACACACACACACAGGCCATCACCTCTTACTTGTCACTCCTCAGGTGACATGTGCCTGTCATCCCTGAGCCTTTGGACAGCAGTGACTGCCCGGCTCTCTTGCTCACCGCCTTCGGCTCCATGGTCCATCTGCAGTTCCTCCCATGGCCACCCTGTGGCCAGCTCCTTTGCTCTTGGCGGTGTGAGGAACTCCATCTGTGTATGCCACGTTGTACCAGGCTGAGTGGGACACTTTGGCCACTTCCAGTGTGGGACTATGAGGAGTGACGCTGCCCGGGACACCTGGAACATTTTAGTGTAGAAGGATTAGAAGGAAGAGGAAGTCTTGTGGGAGAAAGAGATGGACAGGATTTGAGATGCCGTGTGAAAGCCTTGCACTGTGGGTCCGTCAGAGCGCACCTGAGGATGTCCTGGAGAGTGTAAGGTGGTGTCTCTCTCTCCATCTGCCCTTGACCTAACTGGGTCAGACTCCCAAGTCAGCGGTCAAGGCGTTGTTCTCAAGTCCTTCCTGGACCTTCCAGCAGGGGGGGCTCCCTGCCCCTTGCACTCTATGGCTCCTGGGCCACTGGTGGACTTGCCTGATCCCTTCTCATGGACTAGCCTGCAGGTCTCCCAAGGGCAAGGACACTCCCCTTCACTGTGCCCAGCACAGCCCAGGTTCTGTGCAGTGAGACAGGAAGTGCAAAGGTCAGCCTTAGGACGGGTGCCCCAAGTCCCACTTCTCATAGGGTAACGCCAGCGCACTCGGTGGTGCCGAGGAGAGGAACCCCAAGCTGAGACACTGCGGTCTTTAGAGTGGGGTGCAAGCCAGCCTGTCTCCTTTGCCATGGGAATAATTATTTAATATCCTAATCCATGGACAAACCCGCCCTCCTCCGGGAAAGACAGTGAGTGTCCCTGTCATCCAAGGCGGTCTCTCTGTAGGCACCCCTGAAGATTATGCAGATAAGGGGTGCCATGGGAGGCTGCCTGCGGCAGTGGGGTGCAGGGGATATGCTAGGCCAGAGAACAGGAAGAGCTGGGGGAGGACAGGAAGTGCCTGTCCTGGAGGCGCTCACCCCTGGGGGAGAGGGGCGTGCCCCTGGGCCAGGGGAGCAGAAGCTTCCTTCCAGGCCCCTTGATAGCGACTGGACTTGGGCGTGGTGAGTCAGAACCAGTCATTGGTCCCACATCCTCCTCCTCCAGGACATGGGTTCTGACCAGGCTCTTGGACTCCCTCTGAGGGAACAAAGTCCGGCAAAGAAAGCCATGTCCAGCCTCAGAGCCGCAGGTCCTCTGGCTCAGGCTCCAGCTACGTGTCCGTGCCACTGGCAGTCACGTGCAGTTCTGGAGCAGAGCACCTGTGTGGCTAGGTCTCCTCATGTGGCTGCCCCTGACCTCCTGCCCAGCAATGGTCTGTCTACTCCTGAGGGCCTGGGCGTATCTGGCCCCACAGCCCAGGGCACTCTTCAGCCTGACCTGACAGTGACTGGGACAGTAGAGTCACCCGTGAGTCTTGGGTGGTCTTAAGGTCAGGGTCCTTACCTCTCAGACGATCGAGTGGTTGGCTTCACAAACAAGAAACTCAAGCCCTTCAGCCTTAATAAATAACTCCTTAACCTGAAACAAATTACCATGCCATGAGCCAGGTAGCCCTCAAGTACCTAGAGAGGAGAAGACCATCCTAAATGTATCATCTCCTTTTACGCTTAGGGGCCTGCCCGTGTGGTCTCACGTAGGCAGATCCAGGTAGGTGCTGACATGCAGAAATTGCCTAGACGGTATCATGTGGCCAATTAATTAATGACTTTCAATCAAGAACAGAAATGAAGTTCCACGTTTGAGTTTGTTAGCGTATGTGTGTGTAAAAATGAGTATTACAGATTATTGGAATTAGTTTAGAATATTTGACGTTATCAAAAGTATTTGCTAAACATTTAGGGGTTCTTTGGTCTATGGTTGATTGTAAGTGGAGCAGTGCCCCAGCGGGTGACCAAATACCTGAGGAGACGCATGGCAGCTGTGGGTTGCTCCCAGGGTGTCGGGAAGAAGTCTCTGGGCCCTGGGCTGCCTCACCCGGGAAGCATCTCTCCTGGTGGGTTTGCGTTTAAAGGCGACTCCCTGTCTGTGGACTCCTCAACTCTTGAGGGCAGAGGCTGTTTGCTACCATTCATTTTTGTTTGTTTTCAGTTCAGCAAATATATTCTGTATCATCACAGAAAACACTTGTTTCTTTATGTCATAATTAGTTGGTCTTTTCAGGAAAAGTTTAACTGATATTAAAGTAAATGAATATTTTTTTTAAAAGAGAGAGATTTACTCCCTTAAGAGAAAGCCAGAAATGTTTCATTTCTGAGAATTTTTCTGTGCATACTTTTTGGAATATTGTGTGACTCAACCAGAGACCAGAAACCAGGTGGACAGGAGGTTGAATGGATGGCCAGGCAGTGCGCCAGGTGGCAGTGGTGCCACCCTGCATCAGGTGCAGAGGTGGAGATGGTCAGCTTATTGTTTCTGAGCAAAACACAGCTGCTGGGCATGCTCATTTCCCAGGGGATGCCAGAAAGTACCCGTGTTTCGATGGAGCCTCCCAGCTTGAGTCTACTTAGGAGGGAAAGAAATTATTGCTAACTAAGTTGAATGCTCAACCCAGACTCCAAGACACAAGTATACACATCTGGCTTTAAAAATTTGGACTTTTACCATGTGATTGGTGCAGGTCTATAACCCCGCCAACTTGGAAGGCTAAGGCAGGAGGATCACAAGTTTGAAGCCAGCCCCAGGAACTTAGCAAGGGCTTGGGCTGTAGCTCAGTGGTAAAGCACACCTGGGTTCAATCGCAGTATCAAAAATAAATAACACTTTAAAAAGAATTACACATTTATAACTGTGTGTCCGTATGTACACGGATTAGGCTGAAATCCAGTCGTGGTGCTTCTGTTGAGACCCACAGTTGGGACTGGGGGGTGGATGGGGAAGGGGCCCTTGGCAGGCTGATGGTTCTAGCGCACCTGCTGTGAGGGAGCAGCCCAGCTGATTCAGAACCTCATGTGGGTACCAGGAGGTTCTTGGTCCCTTGGGTCCCTGTTTGGGTCCCTGGAGACCCCCTCTACCTCCTTCTACCCTCAGGAGGTAGAAGGCCACCTCCCAGCCACTCCAGCATCTTACTGTGTTACTCATTCTTAAATTTCATTTCATAAACAGCAAGAAGTTTGAGGACCAGCAGACCAGCCACAGATGCCTTAGCAACAGCCAGTCTGGCTGTCAGTCAGCAGTGGGAGGATGGCGCCCCGAGGTGCACACCAGCCCTTTCTCAGGCAGCTCCGCGGTCGCCTGCTCTTCCTGTCTTGCGGGCAGTCCCACCTGCTGACCTCGTGTGCACGCGGATACTTCTTTCTGGAGTTTGCTTCAGTAGCCAGAGACGGACGCACTAAAATGACTTCCTCTGCCTTCAAGGAAGTGGTCTTGCAAGGCTGTTAGCCTGGCTGTCCTGGGAATGGCCTCAGGGTGGGTGAGCAGGGAGAGCACTGACCCCAAGATGGACGGACAGACAGAGTGAATTTCCTTCAGGTCTTCCAGCGTCGGGCCTTGTGTGCCTGAAGCTGGGATCACATAGAGGTTCCACACTCGTGGTGGCCTGTCGGGGTTCCAGTGGGCACTGTAGAGAGAAGACAGTCACCTCCCTGATAGTCGGGCCACAGGCAGGGGTCCCGCGGGCAGAGCAGGCTGGGGTGCCTGGCACAGAAGTCTGGGTGACAACCAGGAGGTGTCGCGCCCTGCTCGGGGTGGCTTCTCTCTGTCCTTCCACCACTTTTCCCTCTTTCCCTTTCACCTTCCGTAGAAATGTCGGGGGTGTCCTGCTGGGAAGTCGTGTGATAGAGGCAGGGTGAGGCCAGGGAGCCCCGCGAGCTGCTCTTCAGCAGCGTCTCTTCCCCAAGTCCAGCCCTGATGGGTGATGTGTGGGATCGAGGTCCCTGGGGAAGAGAAACACAGGGGACAGTGCAGGCACCAGCGCTGGCATGGATGGCCCAGGCCACCTGTAGGCCCCCAGGGCCAAGGAGAAGGGGGAGCACCCAAGCACTCCTCCAGCAGAGCTGCGCAGCCAGCCCAAGGTGCCTCTCAGGAGGGGAGCCCAGAACACACGGGGCAGCTCACTGCCCCGCTCTGCCGTCCATTAGTGGAGCCCAGGAGAGGCTAAAGGTGTGGGAGCTGACAGATGCCGCCCTTATGGATGCCCCCAGGACGAGCACAGGATTGTGGTCACAGGCTGCCAGAGGTGCCCCAGCCAACCTACCCCCTGAGTTCTGAACGCCCTTTTGTAGCAGGGTTCCAACCAAGGCACCCCATGCCCAGGGGACAGCTCCAGGGCGGCCACCGACCGGGACAGCTGTGATGTTTCCCTGGGAAGGCTGGCCCCTCCCCAGGCAGCTGGGAGGAGTGGTACAAGGACAGGGCTGGGGGTGTGCTCCCATGACACTGTCACTCAGGATGCAGGACTCGGAGGTAGCTGCGTGTGTCTGGGGTGTCAGAAGGTCCAAACCATAGCATGGAGCTTTCAGAACACGAGAACTGGGGGGAGCCAGCTCAAGAGCCTGCACCTGGGCAGAGGAGGCAGGACCTGAGGCTTCCGACCGGAGTCTGTGCCCTTCCTGCTTGAGTGCCTTCCGGAGCAGGGGTCTGCAGTGAGGCACCGTGGCTACAGGTGTTTTGTCTTACTAGTTAGTTTGTTTGGGGGTTTGTTTTTTAATTAACCTGAGTGCTGCAGCCGGCCCATGCAGACTTAATGTGCCCTGAGTCACCTGGACACCTTACTGGACTTCCAGGGCCCGGGTGCCTGGGACTCTGCGATCCCGGAGGACTCCCAGGCCATGCCTCTGCGCTGGGCCCTTGGCTGCAAGGTTCGCAGCTTCCTGCGTCACTTCCAGCGGTTTTCTGGACTAGGTTAGAACAGCTGTGACTAATTTCTTTTATGGTCCCAGTTCAGGCAACGGCATAAAATAGGTATCTTAAGGTAGGAATATATTTTCTAAAGCAAGACCGTTTGTCTCCGTCAGCACGTGTGTGGTAGGGCCCCACCCTGCCCCTCGGTGAATTAACTTTCCAGGCTGCACATGCTTACATGAGGCCACTTGTTTGGGGAGAGCCCTGGTTCCTCTCCCTGGCCCCTAAATCGCCAGAGTGCTTTTGAAAATGCATATTCCCCAAGCTTATCCCCAGACCTCCTGAATCAAAATCAGAAGCCTGATCTTGAAGCCTCTATTTTTAAAAAGCTCCACGGGAAATTCTGGTAATTGGCCAGATTTAGGAACTGCTAATGGGCTGCACATTTAAAACCCTGTGCTGTGAAAACCCTCCACTGAAACAGTTTAGAACTTAATTGGCTCTGAACTAAAACAATTGAAGAAAAGTTTAAAAAAAAAAAAAAGACCAACCAACCCCTCTAGATCTAACAGACTGATTCAGGAGCTGCAGGTATGATTGGCTGAGCTTTAGAGAAAAGCACTTAATTATGTTTTTGAGTCTACAATTGGTGTGACCAGATAATAATTCATTTTGATGTTGAGCAACTGATTGAAATCATTAAGTGTACAATGGAATCATTTTTCATCACATCCCACACGCACTGTGAAGTCGCTGAGGTTATTTTTCCTCTGCTTAGTCATTTCAAGGTTAAGAGTAAAGTTATCTGGTCCCGGAGTCTGTGTCTCCTCCATGGTCGCGTCTGGGCACTTTGATTTGTGTTGATCATAAAGTAGCGCTGCACCGTAGCTTCATCCTCTGGCACCAGACGCATGACTCTGGTGGTTGAGCACGTGTGGCTAGTCTGTGGACAGGTTGGCTGCAGGCGTCTGTAGCCCCCTCCTGCCCTGGCCACTCTTCTGGGGCTGACTGGTCTCTTTCTTCATGGCTATGGTAGGGTTGTGTCTTGGGGGCTGCTTTCTGTGCGGCCATCTGAGCTTCAGGGTCCTTCGCGTGGCTCCGTCCAGCAGCAGCAAGATGTGCACCACCCTTATTCCTCGCTGCCCTTTGCCGTATGGTGCTTCCATTAGCCAATGCAGGACGACAGTGGCTCTCGGTGGTCAGGTACACTGGGTGCCAGCAAGAGGCCCTGTAGACTTACCTCGTGCTGCCTTCTGTGGTCTGCAGTCCGCCGTGGTGTTCACCTGACTTGTTTATTCCTAGGGAATGTCACTAGTGCGTCTGGGTCTCAGATGGCAAGCGGCGTCAGCCTGGTCTCCTTCAACAGCCGACCCGACGGCATGCACCAGCGCTCCTACTCAGTCTCCAGTGCCGACCAGTGGAGTGAGGCTACGGTCATTGCAAACTCGGCCATCAGCAGTGGTAAGAGGGGGCCCAGCCCCACAGACCGCGGCCACCTCCTGGTCCTCCATGTGAACCAGGGGCTGGGCAAGATGCCTGAGTTGAATGTGCTCCACATGGAGCACAAAACCCTTGGGTCCCTCTGACAGCAGTACCGGTCTCGCCTGTCACCTGTGGAGCGTTTGTTCTTGATAGTCTCTCATCTGCATCATCTCCTCTGTCCCCTCTGCTCAGGGAGTAGATGTTTATCCCCATTGGACAGATTTGGAAACTGGGGCTGCAGACAGGACAAGTGGCTTGCCCAATGTCACGAGACAGGGAGATGCTGGGTGAGACTCAACATCAGCTGTCACGTCCCTGATCACACTGCCCGACGCCGCATGGCCTGCGTCCGCCTCAGCGCACGTCGTACATTGTTAGGGTGAATGTAGTCTGTTGTCAGTTTTCTAGGGTTCCTGGTGCCCCTCTAGATTCTGGAGCGTCCCTCTGTAATTCCTCACTTCTTCTGCATTGTTTTAATTTTTGACAAGTGTGGCCTGCTTCCTAGGGGACAGATGTGCAAAGGAAACTCTTTTGATGCAGTTGAAGCATGAATCATCACATGGAGGGCACCCTTGCTGGCCACAGCAGGCTCCGCCTGTGGCATTTTGTCTGTGGCCTGTTCACTGGTATTTAAGGGAATTCCCACTGTTGTACACAATCTATCAGACAGGCTTTGAGGATAATTTTAGCATAATTTGTTCTAATTAAAAGATGCAGCATCAGGTCTTCCCTGAGGACCCACCAGCTGCTGCGGCAGGACCCTGCTCTGGGTAAACATCATCCTTACTTCTCGTTACTCCACACTCCCTTGGCGGAGATGGCCACACAGAGGCCTTAAAGGAAAGCCTCTCCATGCAAGGAGGCAGTCAAGGTGATTCCAGCGCTGCCGCAGCAGCACAGGCCTGCGAAAGCTTGCTCCTGGGGGCACAGAGATAGCACGCACCCATGTCCAGTCCACGGCTCCCTCCCGACTCCAAAAAAGACGCTTTGGGAGATAGTGAGCATCGGACACCAGCCCTTGCAGGGACCCTTGGATGCTCTGCCCTTCACCTGAGCCCTGATGATACCTAGAGACCCCCAGTGGAATGAGTTAGGGTCATTATAGATGAGCCCCTGCCTTCTCTCCCCTCCCTGACCAGACCCATGTGCCTCAGCCTCCAGCAGATACCCCTCCTCTGTCCTCTCACTGTCCCTCACTGTCCACCACACTCTCCGTCCATAGGCATGAGCTGCTGCGCGTGGCATGTGGACTCTAATACCGACCACTGTTTTCACCCTGGTGACCTTTTTCAGGAGCTAGTTCACACACTGAAGCGTTTTATTTTCAAGTACTTCAAAATACCTCGCGCATTCCCATCGCTGAGGCCCCGTGGTGGCGTGCTCACACGGAGCCCAGCTGAGCCTCCCCGAGTCCGATGTTCGCGTGGTGTCACCGAGGCCCCGCCTTGTCATGCAGCAGCTCAGACCGAAAAGCAGCTCCTTTGCCAGAGAGTCAGTGAGGCACCAGTCCGAGCAGAGCGGCAGTTCCGAGGTTCTATTCGCTGTGCACATGGGAGTGGTATGGGAGCTCCTGAAGGACAGCGGCCCCCACACGCCTTTGCCTCTCTGCACGTAGAACATTTTGACACAGTATCTGAAGTGCCTAAAGTACAAATTAGAACTGACTCACTAGATAGCCTTCCCTCCTGCCAACAGCCACACACGCGGGCATTTCCACAAGGACAGATCCTGAGACGTCATCATTTCTAGTCCTTGGTTTGGCTGGAAGTCACTTTCCATGGAGGTTTGTTACACGGAGCTGTACACGCGTGTTTACACACTGCCTGTCACACTACACACGGCTGCAGTCACCTGCATTTGAAGGCTGTTCTTTAAACTGCAAAGTAACTTGTATGTGAGCACGCTGGGTGTCTGGCAGAGACCTGTGTGCTCCCTGGCCATACAGCACTCGAGCCTGTGCCCAGGAAATCGGACACCCAGGCCTGTTTCCTGGGTGTAGGCCTGCCTAGGGAGGTGGAGGCCAGCCAGGGCTGACCCTGTGTGGGAGTTGAGGGCTGACGAGTTCATCAGGGAGAACAGCAGGGCCAGGTGGATATTGTACAGAGTGGCAGGAAGTTGTTATAAGCACTGGGGCATTTTGGACAAAGACACAGGGGACGAAAAGGGAAATGGAACAGCCCAGGAGCCACTCGGAAGTGAAAGGTATGAGTTGTGTGCTGCAAAATGAGGAGAGAAGGGGAAGAGCAGAGTGTTGAGAGGCCAGAGTGGCTGTGGATCCGGGTCTTTAAACATCAAAGACCAGGAAGACGGCAGAGTGGTGCAGAGTATGGTTCCTGCGGTTCCGGGGGCCGGCCCGACACCTGTGTTTTCTGCCATGATGGTATGTCAGAGCTGATGTGTTTTTGAGAAGGAAACGATAATAAGAGCTGATATTCATTTCAGGCTCCATGTGGATTATCTCCCTTATTCTCATGGAGTAGATCCTGTTCTTAGCTCCAGTTTCTCTGGGGGGGCGGGTCCCGAAGTCAGATGGCTTGTTCAGGTCTCTTTCTGCTTAGGACCAAGATGATTGCTCAAGCCTGATCGCAGGCCTTGGTCTTCATTCTCCATCGGCTACCCCTTGGACCTACTTGGAAATGCAAACAATCCGTCCCCATTCCAGACCCATGGAGTCCAGAACCCGGGCCACAGGACCCAGTGACCTGTGTGGTTGCAGGCCCTGCCAGGGACAGTGTTGCATGCTGAAGTCTAGATCCTTGTCTCAAAGTGTGGTCCCTGCACACAGTGGCATCTGACAGCCCCTGGTGTCAGTAGCTAGCCATGCAGAAGTCCAGGCTACCCTCACACCCCTGAACACACCCCTATCTTCCAGGAGGGCACTGTCCTGGCCGCCCTCCGGCTGGCACCATTTCCGCCTTGCACCATTTCCGCCTTTACCATGTTGATTATCAGTGGCCAAAGCCCAGCTGCCTTCCGTGAGCACCAGGGTGCAGAATCTGACTGGGGGCACTTCAGTGAGGTGTTTATAGGTCAGTTCCAAGACCTTTGGCATAAGCATTCCCAGGGAACTTGGAAGTTAATCACAAAGGAAACAAACACAAATAAGGGCTTTCTGCCATTCTTTATGAAGTTGCAGTTAATGCTGGACACACTCCCGCGCTCCTGTTTGAAGGTATTTTACCCCCCACCAGGCCCTCACCATCTCTGGTTTGGATTTCGGAGTCCTTAGACACTGGCAGGGCTGGCCCAAGGAGGTGGGGCTGAGCAGCCTTGGAGCACACCTACCCGTGCGCTGAGCATGCCGCCGCGGTCACCAGCATTACGGTAAAACGCCATAACAACAACAGCCTCAGGATTCATCTCTTCTCTGCCCCCACCCCCGCCCCACACGCACACATCCGAAATTAAGACTTTGGCTCCAGAGAACTTTTCAATCTTCCCCTTTGACACCCAGTTCCCCCGGGGCCTCTGCGCTCAGGCAGCTGTGAGCAACTCCTAATTAGATAGATGGCTTTGTCGTGGGCCAAACTAGGAAACAGGGGGTGCTGGCTAAATTAAGAGGAGAAGCAGAGAAGAATCCATTCTGTGAAATGGAATGCCCCACTGCTTTATGACTATTACTGTTGTAAGCCTTTACATTTAAGTACCTGAGGTTTAAAATTAAACGTCTAATATAATTTGGCGTTGCTAACATGAGCCCCGCATCTGCCCTTAGAGAAAACCCAGACAGCTCTGTTCAGGGTTTCAAATTGCTGGCTGGCGAGCCGCTTGGAGGATTGGATCCCTCTTCCAACTAAGTACCACATGCTGGTTGGCGTAATTTTTTAAATGCAGAACGTATTCATCTTGAGCTTCTGCATTGAAAAAGGCTGTTCCAGTAGTACATGAAAAATTAATTTTTTTACATTTTTTCTCACTCTCCTAAGTGTTTGACAGAAGTAATTTTTGCAGCAAGAGAGAATAAAAACTGGTGGCTGTAAATTCCTGTCCTGGAACCTCTTGTGTAGATTCTTTATGGACCCAGAATTGATCTACATGTCAGATCCTGTTGTGGTTTAAACTGTTTATCACCGTAATGGCAGTAGTGAGCCCGTGAACACCAACTTATAACCCTGGGTGAAAGAAATTGGTGTTTGCAGTCAATGAAGGGGCAGCTTAGCTTTATTGATAGATTCAGAACAATTATCTCTGCGACAACTATTGGCTGAGGGTTTTCTTGAATCTTACTGGAAGCCTGTAATTTCCTTTTTTATTAATCATTTTCTCTGCAGGTAATTTTCTCTGGAAGTGTCAGCAGGAGTTAGCACTGCAGTGGGGCGCAGGGTGCCCTGGGGGGTCATTTGTAGCATACCTGGTAGTCATAGCTCACTTCAAGGCGAGAGGTGTCTTCAGATGTGTCACACCTGTGCTGAGGGACAGAGCGGACCCCGTGCCCCCGTGCATTTGTCAGCCTTCCTTCCCAAGTGCCTAGGCGCTGTCCCCGTCACTGTGTCCTGCGGGTGCCAGCCTTGGCCGGGGGCCTCAGCCATTGTGTGTCTGTGGCAGCCGCGCGCCCCACCTCCTGACTGTGGGTCCTGCTGATGGCTCCGCCCCGTCCCCGATTGCTTCAGTCCAACAGTTTATCTTCCCCGCTGTGGCTGGCGTCACTGCTAAAGCTGCATTTATTCACGTGGCTCTCTAGTGCTGCTCCTCGGCCTCCCCCAGGCGGCCTTCTCCAGGCCACCTGCAGCCTGGTCAGCACCGAGCACCTTCTTTCCCTTCTCTGCACAGAAGTTGTGCCCGGTGTGTGCCTGCGTGTGAGCTGGTGTGTACCTATGTCTGTCCCTGCTTTCTTCTAACCACTCGATCGTGTCTTCCCCCAGACTCTATGGTGACTAGACAGTGGATCCTGAATTGGAAGCATTTCAATTTTGCTGACTTTTAAATATTTTTTCCCTGTTATGCTTGGGTATTGCTCTCCCTTTCTTCTCTTCCCATAGAGCCAACCCGATAAAAAGTCAGCAACCTGCATTAGAGACCGCAGAGGTCCCAGCGTGCATGCCGTAACTGGGTTCAAGAATACGAAACTGTCCATTCAGCGGTTTTAATATTTGTAGTTCGAGCACTTTTTCCCTTTGGGTGTTACACTGACAATTTTAGTGCCTGACCAGCGGGTGGTGGTAGTGGGGCACCACCAAACCCACCGGGAGGTGTTAGGTGCAGGATTTTCGGGGTTTGGGGCGGGGCGTGTGTCTCATTGCCTTCAATCTCATGAGCATCATATCTAGTGTTGATTCCCTCAGAGTCATTATCCCTGTCTGATAATGATTCAAAAATACTGAGAAACAAAGATCACGCACTCCTGATAATTGGCCCAAATTCAACCCGTGGTCTTTCTGATTCCAAAGCTTATATTTCTCTTCCTCTGCTGTATTTTTTAAAGGAGGGATGAATGCTCAGAAACAGAAACAATGTATCATAAAAATTATTTGTTTTTTTTCATAGCACTTGCCTTTTACGGAAACACATTATCATATAGATATGCATTTTCTCCTCTCTGGCTGACCTGAACTTCCCTTTATCAATTCCTTCCCAAGCTTGGCTGGCATTCAGGAGCCGTCCCCTGGGGTTCGTCATCAGCCTTCAGCGCAGGCTGGTGTTAGAGGACCCCCAGGCTCTCATCTCTCAAAGCTGGGCACTGCTCTCCGCCGCGGGGGTCTGCTCCGCTCACCAGGCTAGTCGGCCTAATTGAAAGGATGACCCCGGCTCCCTTCTCGGCAGAGCCTGTGTTCCTGTCTCTGCAGGTGGCCGGGGAGAAGCGGAAGCTTCCTAGGGTAACTGGCCACAGGGGGGAAAGGTGGATTTTTTCCCTCCTGATCAGAATGTTGCATCTTTGTACTTTGTCTCCTTAGTTCCTTCCCATCAGCTATTTCCAGCAGTAGCTGCTGACCCAGGAGAAGCAGGACAGTCAGATGCTGTCCCGATTACGAGAAGAGGGAGCGGGAGCCCTCCCGTCATTGCCAGGCAAAAACCTGGGAATGGTTTGAAACACGGTGGAGAAGGAGGCAAGTTGTTACAGCACCTGGTCCGCAGTCTCTTCATCTAGGCCAGTGGTCCTCAACAGGGTGTTTTTTACCCCCGGGGACTCTTGGTGATACCTAGAGACCTTTATGCTTGTCACAGTGGGGGATGGGGACCATGCTACTGCAGTCTAGCAGGTGGAAGCAGGATTGCTGGTAACTATCTCTGAGCACAGGATGGCCCCAGTTATGACACGGTGTGACATTCAATATGTGCCAGGCACAGGACCCATGAGAAGAAGACCAGTGTGACCCTCACCTGAGGGCGGAAATGGAGATAGAGGGCAGTATGCTAACGTGGCAGTATGGTGGCCAGGCTGGACTTGGAGAGGCTGTGTCTTAGTTGCCACTAAGTTGTTATCTGAGCTGTGCTGCTCAGCATGGCTGCTTCGCTGAGCAGGAACAGGAAGGGTGAGGTCCTCAGACACGGGGACACTATGGGGACCCAGAGTCGCCATCTAGATCTCCAGACTTAGAGATTACAGAATGGGTCAAAGCTCAGAGAAGTTCTCGAATTCCAACCGTACAAATAGTAGACAGGGGCACCGGACCTTGGCGGGGCAGGCCTGGGAGCAGCTTGTCTATGGAAACACTGCGCAGCCTCTGTCTGTGCAAAGGGTAGGGGTGGCCTGCCACCTCATGGCGCTCACTGTGCCCAGGCCACTCCGGGCCTGCTGGGCTCTTGTGGGGTCACACTTAGATAAAGATAAAGACATTAGCAAATAGGGCCGTATCCAGATCTGCTCCAGGGTGTAGGGAAGGATCCGAAGGCAGTGTTCAAAATGATGGAGAACCAGGGGGCAGGGCCTCCGGGGAAGCGTTCTCGAACCCCCTCACGTTCTGCGCTTGGACATAGTTTTTTAAAATGATGGTCTGGACGGCAAGCAGCTGAAGATCGGATTCGTGTGGCTGAGATGAAGGCTGGGTAGGGGAAGGTTCCCTGGGCATTTTCAGCCAGCGCTCGCTGAGGAGCGCTCGTGTGGGGGTGTGCGCGGTGAGGGGGATGGCGCTCAGGAGCATGGGAGGCCATCGTGTTCTGTGGGTTCCCGGGACTGCCCGAGAACTAGACCAGAGCAGTGGAGTAGGAGTTGCAGGAAGGACGTGCTTTTGATAAAGAGCAGCCTGCGGTGATAGGACACCTGGTGACACCTGAGAGGGGACTGTTCCAGCTGCGTCCTCTCCCGTCTGTTTCCCCTTACCTGAAGAGGCTGTTTTGAGTTCCTTTTCCCGTCTCTTCCTCCTGGTAACTCAGGACACACTCACAAAGTCGCTGCTGAATCCTCCTTGACCCTCAGCTTGCGAAAGCTACTCCGCCTGGCTCTGCTGCTCCAGCCCCTGCGTCCACCCTGTTCCCCCCAGCCCTGCCCCTCAGGGCAGACTCGCCCACTGGCTTATGTCCTTGCTCCCCAAAGTTTGTCCTCGCAGCAGGAAACTCATCTTCAAACAGAAACCATGTTTGAGCCAGCTTGCGTGTCCCACACAGCCTCCTGGTGGCTTCCCTGCCTGTGGAACTCACTCCTAGTCCTTGATCGCTGGTTGACAAGCCCCCCACTGGTCGGCCCTGTTTCTGCATCCATGTCCACCCCCCTGTCCCTCTCCAAGCTGCAGCTTCGCCCTGCCAGGCTCAGGCCCTGCTCAGACCTCAGCTGCCGTGTGCCCGAGGTGCCTCAGTTGCCCTCTCCACACACCTTTCCCTGGACTCTGGTTTGGGTTGCGTGTGTTGGCTTGCTTGGGACCTGGCTTACACTGTGCACCTTGTGTCCTGCCCCTCCAGAAGGTGTCACCCTGCCATCTTGTTGTGTGTGACCCTGTTCTGCTTTCTGCGTTATCCTCTCCAGGAAGCATAAATGCCGTGAGAAGAGGCTTCAGAGTGTTGTCTCTCTCCATGTCCTTGAGGTCCTGGGCAACACCCAGCATGTCCTCATTCAGTGTTCCTGATGTGTTAGCAAATAAGCACACCTGGCGGGCCACCAGAGCTCCCCAGTTAGGACCAGGCCGCGCGGCAGAGGCTGCATTGCTGGCTGGGCCTGCAGAAAGAGCCCCCGGGCCTCTGCCAGCCTCTGCGATGTAACTCTTAGAATTCTTAAGGTTTAGTATCTTGGTCTTCACACTTTAGAAACTAGGTGTTAATAGAGCTGGTGTCCCTTACACAGAACGAAGCACATTGGTCACAGTGTGTTCAGTGTCCAGCAGAAAACATTTTCAGCAGAGAGATCAGCAATAGAAAATTTTAAAATTAGTAACAGAGTGAGACCTGAGTTTCCTGCCTTCCATGCTGGTGGCCCGAGCTGAGTCATGAGTGAACTCACAGCCACGTCAGGCAAGGGTCTTCTGCACCCAGTGCGTTACACAGCAGTCACTGAATTTGGTAGCCAGAAACTTTTATCCAACAAGTATTTGTTGACCACTTACTTGCCACCCACTGCCCTGGCCCTGGGGTGCAGCAGGGAGCCAGACAGTGCTGAATCTCTCCAGGACTGATGGGAGAGAGACAGAAAGTCAATGAGTAGACAGATTGAAATGCTCTCTGTCAAGTGGGGACAAGTAGAACGGGGGTGCTGGTTGCCAGGACACACATTAGCGCTCTGAAGTCAGCTTGCACAAGCAAGTGGAACCCAGCGCGAGTTCTCAGCCGGCACAGAACGGCAGCTCGTTCATCTGTTCGTTCACTCGACAGGTCCAGTCGCCTCTCTGTATTGATGGGTTTTGCTTCCATGGACTCAATGAACTGCAGATCAGAAATATTTGAGGGGAAAATTTGCATCTGTACTGAACATGTGCAGATTTTTTTTCTTCTTGTTATTCCCTAAACAGTACATAGCACATGTACAGAGCATGTCCATTGCATTAGGTATTATAAGTTATCTAGAGAGGCTTAAAGAATCCTGGGGACCTGCCTAGCTTAATGCCAGTGCTACCCCATTTTATGAGTGACTTGGGCATCTGCCATCTTGGTATCCAAGGGGATTCTGGAACCAATCACCTTCAGGTGGCAAGGTACAACTGTATGCAGTAAGCGCTTTATCATGTGCAGTGGGGCCCATGGTGGATTGGAAGTGGCCCCCAAGAAGATAAACACATCCATTGGCTTTCAGTACTGCTAGGACCTCAGCATGCTGAAGGCGTGTGGTGTCCATACAGGAAGAGAGCGTGGGCCTGTGCAGGGCTCTGTGGGGCTGGCAGCTGCTCAAGGGCAGAGGGGCGGGAGGGGAGGCCCTTGAGCCCAGGCAGGAGAGCACCCTTACATCTTTCAAGGACAGAGTGGCATGGTTTTGAGAGCTCACGGGGTCTGCGAGAGTTAACATCTGGAGAGCAGACAGACCCCTGGGGGGCAGGGAGTGGGAGTAGTAAGCCACCCATGCTGACCTCCTTCCAGGGGCTCTGTGCCTCCGTCTCCCTTTTAGCTGTGTGGCCCAGTGTTTGGTCAAGTCACTTCTCAGTGGTCTAACACAACAATGTGTATTAACTTAAATTACTAAAACTTCCTAAAATACAGAAATATAAAAATCATACAAAATTACTTGACCTTTTTTTTTTTTTGATCCCTACATTTTCAGCTACAAAATTTTCAACTTAACTTTAGAGTGGAGAAAAAGAGAACACATTTATCACCTCAGCCTCACATACAGCTGGGGGAGTAGCGTTCAAAGATGGTCAAGTGCCCGTGCTGGTTCTCCAGCTGCAAGGAAACTCGGAGTGAGCGCATGTGCTTGCAGCTGCAGGACGTCGGGCCCTGGCGGGGTGTATCTTTAAGCAATGCAGGATTCTCTCTCTCGTGGTTCCAGACCACTCAGATGAGGAAATCACTTTGTATTTCTGTGCTCTGCTCAGAGGCTCAACCGCGGGATCCAGCAGTTGGAGAACTCCAGCCATACTCCTCCCTGGCGACATTGCCGACTGTCAACTTAATGCTGCTGAAATCTTTTTCAATCCCCCCTTCCTTCCTGTCTTAGAATTTATAAACATATGCAAAAGGGGAAGGACCCAAAGGGCTTTTAAAAAATTAGGGTACCAAGAGCAAAGGCCCAGAAATGAGCACTGGGGAAGAGTGGCAGACAAGTCCTTATGAGAAGGCTGGGAGGAAAGACAGATGACAGGTGACCGCTTCCTGCGACTGATCAGGGTCAGCCTCAAACCTGCGGCACGTTGTGTATCTTACTCTGGTTTTGCATCCTTAAATTTCTTTCAGTGAACATCTTTTGTTACATTTTTGTTTTATTATCTGACAGATGAGATTATTAACAGAAAGTGATATTAATATTAATTACACAGTGATACTAAAAATTTTATATCACATAGAAGCAGATGGTTATTTAAATGACTTAAAATTTTACCCTTTTATATGAAGAAGCATTTTAAGCATATTTAGTTATAAATGCTGTTTTAATTGCTACATTATTTCTGCAGTGGGATTTTTAAAATCTTAGTACATTTGCAGGGAAGTGTTTCTATATATATTTCAGAGTCTCTTAGAACGTACCCTTATTTGCAGAAAAGCAATTACATTTAAAGTACAGAATTGTGGGGAGCTTAACATTATCAATAAACACATCATACAATGTTCACCCCTGATCTTTTCATCTAGTTATAGTTCAAGAATTCAGCCTCAGTGTGAGAGCCGCTGTCTAAGACATCTGTCAAGTTAACAGTCTTACCAGTTATCTTTTTAGGTGGACACTCTATTTTTCATGGTGTTTATAAATAAATGGTCCTCTGGAGTCTGCAGTTATAACTGAGATAACTCTGCAGTTATAACTGAGCTGCTTTAGCACTATTTCTTATATACGACGGAATTAAAAGACAGGATTACTTTATGTGCTTCAGAATTTTAAGCTTCATTCTTCAAAACTGGAAGCTCAACTTTAAGCCGGCTGTTGACCCTTTCTTCATTTTATATCAAGCTTTTCATTAATGCAGAAGTAAAATACGTACCTCCACACCCCCAGAATGACAACTGCCAAGCCACTGCCAGGTGCTGCGTCCTTGCACACCACACGCCCTGGGGCTGTGTCCGGAAGCACCACTTGAGCATCTCTGTGCACACGGCCTTTATGGTGTTGGCACCAGGGGAATTGAAGTCTGGGGGCACGTCAGGCCCCCATCAATCAGGAAGCCGTGGTAGCGACAGCGAGAGGCCGTCAGGCCCCCAGATGAGATTTGTAAGGCTGCAGCATCCACTCGGGCAGGGCGTTCTGGAAAAATTATCACCACACGCTGCCATCGAAAGCAGCCAAGCCTTGGGCTGTCACCGAGGCCAGCGCCTGTTCTTACAGTCACCTTTCTTCTGGGCCCCTGGCAGCATCCTGAACCAAGGCATTAGCTGTCAAATGCTTCCAGTCCACGTTCCTGAACAAGTGACTTGTTTTAAAAGAAACTATTTGTCCTTTTAACTAATTTTCCTTAAAATTGCACTAAGCATTGCTATACTTTTCATTTGATTCTTCCTATTTTAGAAGCATGGATGGTACACACACTGGTGTCCCACGACATCCCGTGCCTGGGTGTCATCGTGCATATTCCAATGTGGTGGCAGGTGTGGTTACTTCTGTTGTCCTTTGCTAGTCTTGACAATATCCGTGCATTTTCCCCCAATAACAAAACACTGCATTTTAGAAAAATTAAAAATAAAGATAAGCTTTTTGGTTTAAGAGTGAGAGAGAGAAATTCTTGCTGGACACCATGGCTCACACCGTAATCTCGAACTCCGGAGGCTGGGGCAGGGAAATGGCAGGTTGAAGATCAGCCTGGGCAACTTAGTTAGCCAGTCCTAAGCAACTTAGCAAGACCCTGTCTCAAAATGAAAAATAAAAAGGGCTGGGAATGTGGCTCGGGGGTAAGGAGCCCCTGGGTTACAGCCCCAGTCCCAAAAAGAAAAGCTCAGATGTGAGGCTGTGTACCATCCCAGTTTATGTGTGTGGTTTTTTTCATTTCCAAAAATAAGACTGCATCGTTCCAGGCTTTTTCCACTTCAAATTAACACATTAAAATTTTCCATGTCATAGAATATCATTCCCATGTACTTAATGTGACTTCAAAGGGAATAGCTACCAGTGCATCCAGTTCCCACAGAGTCTGAAACAGTGCAGAAATGAAACGACCTCTGTGACCAGTAGTGGGGCATTGGGAGGTCCCTCCAGGGGACATTGTGTACCATTATAATGTTACTTCCTAAGTCGTACCTTGGAAAGACAGCTGT
Source organism: Marmota flaviventris (assembly GCF_047511675.1). Classification (NCBI taxonomy): domain Eukaryota; kingdom Metazoa; phylum Chordata; class Mammalia; order Rodentia; family Sciuridae; genus Marmota; species Marmota flaviventris. The sequence goes on along the minus strand of NC_092508.1, from coordinate 4,377,675 downwards.
GTTAAACAGTGCGTGTGTGGTGTGGGTCCCGTGGGTAAGCCAGCACAGTGCTGTGAGGTCCTGCGCCTCAACGTGGCCCTGCTTGAGCTTCTCACCCCAGGGCCTTTTCACGGGCCATCCTTGGGAACATCTCTGTTAGTCCGCTTTCTGCCTCTGCGACAAAATACCTGAAAAAATCAGCTGGTAAGAAGGAAAGGTTTGTTTGGGCTTGAGGTCTTGAGCGGTTTCAGTCCCTCGTCTCTTGGCCCTGTCACTTGGGACCTGTGGAAAGGCACAGCATTGTGGCAGAAGAACCTGCTCACCTCCTGGCAGCCAGGAAGCAAAGAGAGAGCGGAAGGGGCCAGGGACCAATGTCCTGTGGAGGGGCGTGCCCATGACTTCCTCCAATTAGGCCCACTCCCCAGGCTCTCAGCACCTCTCAGTAGTGCCACGGGCTGTGACCACGCTCAGTGTGTGACCCTTGGGGAGTGTGGCACTCTGCCGCGTGTCCTTGGGGTGCCACCTTCTCAGTGAAGCTGTGCCACCGACTTAAACTCAGCCACAGGGCTAAAGATATGGCTTGGGGACTGGTGCTTTCACGGCCCAGGTCCTGTCCCCAGCACTGGAAGGTGAATAAGAGACTGTCCATTCAGCTTCCCTGGTGCACTTACCCACACCACTCCCCATGCCAGGAACTTCCGCAGCACACTCGTTATCCTGTTACCTGTCACGTGTTTCCCCCCCAATTTCATCCTCCTTGAGGCTGGGGATCTGTCCTGTCACCACGTTCCTAGGCCAAGCGTAGTGTCTGCGTCAGTAGGGGAACAGTCACTGACTGTCAACCGAGCAAGGTTTCTGGGCATCATGAGACGGTGTGAACAGCTTAAAGTGACCACAGTCCACATGCTCAGCCCCCGACTACATGCGTCATGTGTGTCACCTGCTAAATCTGCGGCTCTGTGAAATGGTACTGCTGTCTTCGTTTTTAAGGAAGAAAACAGTCTTCGAGAATTTAAATGTCTTGCCGAGGTCATGCAGCTGATGAGGATTGGGGGTGCCATGTGTGGACGGGAGCCCAGCTGTGGGCCAGGTGGACTTCCCACGGTGCACAGGCTGCTGTGGACGTCAGCTGGGAGGGCAGGGGACCCAGGGCCACCTGACCTGTATTCCCACCCTGTGTGTTCAGCTTTCGGCAATAAGTATACTTGTATTGAAAAGATTTCAAATAGAATTACTTTCAGACATGAATTGTGGAGCTAGAACACATGAGGAGGAGTTGAAGGTTTGCACTTCACTTCAGCTGCAGAGAGATTCAGTTTCCAACTTTACTTTCTGAAAGCACAAGTGCAATGAGTCCCCCTTGGTGATAATGGACAGTGGCCCTTGACTGGCAGTGGCAGAGCTGGGCAGTGGTGGCTCTCAGGATGGTGGGGCAGCAGGACCCATGTTTTACCAGGGCCCAGACTCCTGGGTCCCACAACCCGGTGGAATCCCAGTGCTGCTCTGTGGAGCTGCTCCGTGCACAGGGAGACAGGCGGCTGCAAGACTTAAGCAGTTATTTATGGACATAAAGTGGCCACAGTAGCATGGGCCACAACTTAAGAGTTTCATCAGGTTGAAAACATCAGACTTTTTCGTATTCAGAAAATGTTCCCGCCTGCCCTGGGCCCTTCTCCCGTGGTATAGAAACTCAGATTTGTTTCTGCCAAGTACCAGGTGTGCTGTCAAACGTAGGCAGGCCCCTACCCTCATAGAATGTCACTGATGAGGGGCTGGGGTTGTGACTCGGTGGTAGAGCGCTGGCCTAGCACGTGTAAGGCACTGGGTTTGATCCTCAGCACCACATAAAAATAAATAAATAACGGTATCTAAAAAATGTCACTGATGTTTTCTGGAAGCATGCACTACAAAGTGCTCTGTGAGATGTGCAGCCGTGGCACATCAAGAGTGTGGGGTAGGCCCGTGCTCCGCCAAAGAGGTCAGACGTGGTGTGAAACTCCGGATCTGCCTCGTTCCAGTCCCTTCTCTGGACGTCACCTAGCCTCTTCTTACTCTCGCGCTGCACAGTTGAGCAGATCTGCCTGGATCTCCAGGAACCCAAGGCTCTGCAGACCCGCCACTCCGAGCGTGCTTGGTGGGCTCCATTGGTGTGCCCACTTCACCTGTTAAGCCTTGAGCGCCGCACTCTCGTCACCTGTCAGCGCCTTCTTTGGTCCGTTTCCGTGGTCCTCAGACAATGAGAGCAGAATGCACTTGGTTGCTCCAGCTGCGTTCACCCCCTGGCAGAACTCAGCCGAACTCGCCCCCCGCATCTCCCTTGTTCTGCTTGTCCCTCCAGCCACCAGCCGCCTGTTCATACAGAATGGACAGTTTCCCAGAGAGGATAGAGACCTTGGCCTAGGAAGAAGTGTCCTTAGATGTAGAATTAGGAAACGCAGCTTGAATGTTGCCGAAGAAAATACACCTGTCCTCCTTTTCTGGAGCCAGGTAAGAGCAACGGGGAGGACGTGAAGCCCAGTGGTGGAGAGTGAGGGTTTGCTGGCCCAGCCCATCAGGCTGGGTAAAGCTCTGGGCTGTGGCCTGGGCAGCTCTGCAGTAGGAAGCTCCTCGCAGTCTCAGGTGCTGAATTCCTAGGAATGCCCCCTCCCCTGACCTTGACTCCAGGGTTCCTTCAGCCCAGCCAGGGCACTGGAGCTGGCAGGATAGGACCCCAAGGACGAGCAGGAGGGCCATGCTGTGGACATCGCAGGGACCAGCAGGGACAAGTGGCAAGAGCAACGAAAAAGGAAATCAGAGGTGCTCACAGCTGGCGCAGGCCAGGGGGAGAAAGAAGGAATGGCCTGGCTGCCGAGGAAGGGGCTGGCCGTCCACAGGCAGGGAGGAGGCCCTGCTGGGGAGGCTGGTGGGCAGTGGCTGCTTTTAACCTCACCCCAGGGGATGAAAGGCGGCAGTGGGGGAGAGGAAGGAGAATGGGCTGTTCTTTGATGGAGAGCGATTGCAGAGCCCCGTCTGCGGCACCCACTCCTGACCCTTCCATCAGCCACAGGGGGCTGGGGCTTCTGCTTCAGGAAAAAGAGAAAAATGTCAGTCATTATGTTTTGGAACACAATCTTATCTTTCATTTTATTTTAAAGCAATTTTCCCCAAAGATCGACCATAGTATCTGACTGAACTGTATTGACAAGATCTTAGCCAGGACAAAGAAGATGCTTCAAACTTCAAGCAAATTCCAGCCCAAGATCTCAGAATGCTTTTTTTTTAAAAAAAAAAAAAAACTCTAAAAATTTACTTTATTTATGTATTTGCTTTTTTTGTTTGTTTTCCAGTCAGGAGACAGCGGTTAAAATAATATGAACTTCAGTGGAACAAATGAAGTCAGTCCTTTAAAAAAAAAAAAGTTCTGATATTAATGCTGAATTTTTCATTATTTATTTGCCAGAAATGAGTTTGCCCCCATTTTAATTTACTTACTTCTCTTTTGGTGCTGGGATAGAGCCCAGGGCTTTGTGCTTACAAGGTAAGCCCTCCACCACGAAGCTGTACCCCCAGCCCCACCTCCATTATGAACATCACACCTGATTCTAGACATTATACTCTTAATTTCTCACTTTTTTTGTGAAAAAGACAAAATAGGAAAGACACATCTAGCTAATATCATTTAACTATTTTAAAATCATGTGCTTTGAACAGCACTTCAGAAAATGAAATGGCTCCTGGCCTGCAGTTTGGGATGGGGGCATGTTCACGGCATCTTTGTGGTTCTGTTAGTGGACACAGTCATCCCAAGTCCAGTACTGGACAGATTCCCAGGCAGGTTAAAATTATCCGTGCTGTTACAAGCTGCCCCAGCCTTCACCAGACCCAGGTGTATTTCCCAGTGGTGCCTTAGATTATTTATCATGAGATTTAGGGACATTGAGATATTGAGGGCAGGTCGCAGGGGGCCACTTCATGTTTTAATAGAACCTCTTACTTGTCCAAAGCTTAAATTGATAAGATGAGTAGATTTCTCTTAACTTTGCTCTTGTCATTTTTGGAAATGATTTCAGGGTAGAACTAAGATTGTAAACCAGGTGTGGTGGCGCACACCTGTAATCCCACTGAGGCGGGAAGATCGAAGCAGGAGTTTGAAGTCATCCTGGGCAATTGAGACCCTGCCTCAAAATAAAATTCAGAAAAGGGGGCTGAGGATATATTTCGATGGTGGAGCATCTCTGGGTTCAGTCCCCGGTGTCCCTAAGAAAACAAAGCAGAATGACATAGAGTGCAGTGAGCACATGTTAATAATCCCACTGGGAAACAGGTGTGAACTGGATGTCCCCAGTGGAGGGCTCACCTCAGCACTCGAGTTTCTCACAGGTCCCATGCCGAACCACTCGTCTCATGTCAATATAAAACACACGGTTTCTCACCTCCTGCTTGCTGGGAATCTGGGCTTCAGGGTGTCCCTCCACACAGCCTCCTGGTCCCACCTGCAGGTCTTAGAGCTTGACAGGCCCGGGGAGCCATCAGCCACCTTTAGGAGGCTAAGTCTTAGCTACAGGGTTGGTGGAACAAGCAGTCCACTTTGATCTACTTAAACACCGTCTTGCTTGGGGACCTTGTGTCATCCTACCTGCTATAGATACGTGACCCAGTAAATTATTTCAAATATAGTCGTGTAGCCACGGTGCAGTCAGAAGTGAAAAGGTGTCAGCCCCATCCTATCATCGGCACCCTGGAGTTGCGATCCCAACTCCTAGGGTGCTGCTCCTTTCCTGTGACGGTGCCTCAGCAGCCATCACCTGCCAGAGCCAGACCTAGATGGGTCAGTAACATCTGGGGTGGACGTAGGAAGTGTGAGGCAGCCTCGTCTTGGAATCGAGTGAAACATGTAGCAATCATGAGTCATTAGCAGCAGGTCAACAAAATCTGAAACAGTCATGCTCTTTTAGAGAGCTCTCAAAGAAGTTATTCAGATTTTTTTAGAAAATTTCATTAAACAAATCCTCAAATTTGAATGTGGGAGTGTTAAATATATTTTTAACAAAAATATTTTTACTGTTGAAAGGTTATATATGTACAAACCAGGTAGGTGCCCAAGGCAGCTCCTGGTGCACATTTAGGTGGACGTATTCTGAGTGTCTCTGAGTCTGCGTCGTTCTGCGGCATCAAGAGTGGGGATTGGATTCGTCGGTAAGGTTTTTACACTGTAAGATTTTTTCTGGCTCTTGAAACCTGTCACACCATTGTTTGTTCCACTACTATTTCCCCAGGCCTAGAATGGTGCCCCACTGAGTGGCCCAGGGAGTGAGTGGTCGGATCCTAAGTCCGGGTTTTCATACCTGCAGCTCTGCAGCGGTTCCGGGGGGCGAGGGAGGTCCTCTTCACCTGCCCTTGGCTGCACTGGCTCAGTGATCAGGGTCACGATAGAGGAATTCCCAGTGGAACCCAAGCTCTCAAAGGGTCCCCTTGAGCCAGTAGCCTGACAGGCAGGGGTGACCTGCTCTGTAACCTGCAGCCCTTTGACTGGGGCCATTGTCAGAGCCCAGGTGTGGGGGAAAGACGCAGGGCCTGTCTTTCAAGTGCCTGGGCCTTCCCTTTGTGGCACCGACACCACGATGCTATCGCGGTCACCTGTGCTGCGTGCGTCCCACCCTCAGAAAATGCTGGGAACCACAGGTCCCTTTTCATGATCAACCCTCCTACCCCCGTCTAGGAGAGGGGTGTGGACTCACATAGAACAGAAGTTTTCCAAATACCGTTTTAGACTTTTATAAATATTATTTCTGTGAGGTAAGCACAGGCAAAAAAGGGGGAATGGACTTTGCAAATTTGGCATGATTTCATCCCCCAACCCCCACCAAAAAAAAAAAAAAAAAAAATACCCCTGTGTTTTCTACAGTCGGCTTGAAACAGCAAAAGGTTGCACATGATGCCCCAGGGAGAAGAAGGTATGATTTATCCTCGTAATATGTTGATGATTCATTCTTCAAAGTACTCAGACTGTAAGGAAATATAGGCAAATTCTTCAGCGGGTAGTGCAGTAACACTTGAAGTCCTTAAGTTGCACACGTATGGTGGTAGGAGCACTGGACTTCTTTTTTCTCCTGCATTCAAAGACTTGACTGGGATTTAGTCTTTGTGCTGCAGTGGTCTTCCTTGACATTTTCTTTTTTTGATGACTTCTTAATGAGCGCCTATTCTGTCCACTGAGCTCACCTAAAGAAGTTTAAACAGGCCAGGGACGTAGGGAACATCCATAGAACCAGATTAGCTCACAAAAGGCTGGGAAAGGGGTGCTACGTCTGGCAGAGCTGAGGGACTAGCCCCAGCCCCCAGCACTGTAAGGACCACAAGCCATGTGTGCCCTCGTCCCCCTCTGGGAATGCGGATCCCACCCCTCCAGCCGCTGGGGTAGGAGCATTGCTTTGCTTGCTGCTCATCTGCAGCCTCTTTTCCAGCCTGACAGGTAAGCGAGGGAGTCCCTCTGGCTGGCCAGACAGCTGTCCACCTGGCAGCACAGCGAGCACATGGCAGAGGGCCCAAGAGGCCCTGTATCCTTTGCTGCTGGCCAAGGAGAAGAGAGCAGGTGCTCAGGGTGCTGTGTGTCCTCATCAACATGTGAAGAAGCTGAGGTTAAGATAGATGATGGACATAGCCAGAGGCCAGGCTGGGCGTTGAACCGCCTTCCAATTCCATGCTCCTCATGGCTGGCAGCTGAGGAACTGTGGTGTGAACGTCTCCACATCTGGGCAGGAGAAGTGTGGAACTTCTAGAAGCAGTTCCATGGCAGGAACCCAGAGCCCCATAAGTACTGCCCTGAATGTTGAAGATATGCAGAAATGTTGATTCCTGGTCAAAAAATTGAAATCTATATAAGCAGTAGGGAAATGATGAAGCAAGCCAAGGCACATTCTGCTCTTCCTACTTCGAAGAAAAAAAAAAGGAAGGAAGGAAAGAGGGGAGTGGATCACATCACCTGCCAGAGCCCCGCCTTGGCACGCCGGCTGCAAAGCTGAGCTCCCGTGATCAGCAGATTGAGAGCCGGGGCCCCCAAGCAGCAGCCAGCTTGGTGTATTTCCATGCTGTGTGCAGAGTGGATGACCAGACGTCTTCAAGACCCTGGACTCGGCCTTTCCATGGACCGGCTAAGGCCAGCCTCACTGCCCTGGTTGGGACACCGGCTCATGCTGCCGTTGGTCATTTGACTCCGTGCGTCTTTCCACAGAAACAGCCCAGTTTCCTAAGATGGGACCTTTCTGGTATCCACGAGTGGTCATACCTCTAATTAATTTCTTGACTCAATTGGGTTGTCAGATGGGGCACTAGTTTTGCCCCATCCCTCCCCAACCCACTCGGCCCTCAGAAGCAGAATCTCTTTGCCGTTTAGCAGCTGTAAGCACCAAACTTGATAAATGGCTGTGGCTGGTTATGTAAAACGAGGTGAGGCTGGAGAGAATTGGGAATTTCTTGCCTTGATTTCATTCCCCCTAACAGTCCTACACAGCCTGCCCGTACATTTTTCAGAGTGCACCAGATAAATTTAAACTTCACGCAGCTTGCGTTCTGCTAAAACTCAACTGGAGAACCATTTGATTTTGACCCTCAAGTATCAAGGCCTCTCGGGCATCCCGAGTGCATTCCCCCTACAGGCCCAGCACCAGCTTCCTCGGGCTCCCTGGGCCTCTCCCTGTTCTTCCCAGCACCCCCTAAAGTCAGAGGGGTGTTCAGTGCTGGCTGCCATTCGGGGTGTCTCCACCAAGGGGACTGGGGGTGCCTCTGCAAAGCCTAGGGGCATGGACCAGAGGGAGGAGAGGCCCAGAAACCCACGTGGTGTGAAGGAACCCGTGGAATCCCAGAGGAGCGTGACTAGGAGGCTGGACCCGAGGGGAGACTGGGCTGCTCCCTCAGGCACGGGCTTTGTCCCATGGGAAGAGGCAGGGAGTCCCCCGTGCCTGCTGCCAGAGCGGGCAGGATCCAGGGTCAGGATGAGCCTCCTTGGTGTGTAGACCAGATGCCAGCAGGGCTGGGGCCGGGCAGCTACTTCGGTGTCCACCTACCCCCACCCCAGCTCCCTGCCCCAAATCTCGTGGTGGCCTTTGGCTGCGGTTTCTGAGTTCCGGGCCCCCTCCTGACGCCGGCTCCCAACCTTCCCCAGCTCCCTAGGCTGCCAGGGGGCTTTTCTCCCTACCTTATCTTGCAGCTGTGTAGCATTTAACACAATAACCTTCCCTTTCTTAAGAGCAGCTGCACTGGATGGATTCACACGGCGTGCCCTTCGCCTATTTAAAACGTGCGCCTCAGTAGTCATTAGTGTTCGCTCGGATCTGCGCAGCCATCCCCACAGTCAATTTTAGGACACATTTTCACCTCAAAAAAAAAAAAGAAAAGAAACCCTGCACCCTAGCTGGGGACCAGAATCTGTGCTTTTTAACAAGACTTGATAAGCATGTTTGCGTACCCCAGGTCTCATCTAAATGGAGATCAGACTTCCTACATTCCAACTTGTTTGGCTCAATCTGTAGAGATCTCTTGGTGTGCTTGAAAATGGCCCAAGAAGGAAATTGTTCTCCTTGCTTTCCCTCGGTTGGGGCCCCTCCTGTTGTACGCCTTTCCTCCCCGTTTCTATAACTCGGTCCAACACTCTGTTGTCTTTTCCTTTCCCCCAACACCTGTCATCTTCCTTGGCCCCCCGCCGTGTCCCCGCTGCCCCTTCTGACATTGTGTACCTCTGTGCAAGCGGCAAAGGGAAGCTCACAATAATGCCAGTCTCTGAAACATCTTCAGAGATGGGAATCAAGTCGGCCTCCTCCTGCCGAAGCTCCCTCAGAAGCTCCATGAGAAGGGGCAGGGTTTGAACTTCACTCCACACTCACCTTTCAACAGGGACCCGGGATGTTGTGATTTCCTTGGATGGCAAAGGTGGCTTGTTCTTTATTTACCCGCCTCCACATCTCTCTGAGCTTCAGAGAGAGCAGAGCCCTTATTAAAGATCCAAATTAGCTGCCTATTGTTGGCCTTGGATCAAAGCAAGTGTGCTTTAATTTACTAGTCTCCACAATGACTTCCTCTTGAGTTTACAGAGGGCCTTACCCCTCAGCTCATCCCCCTGCACTGACAAATGGCTCTGTCTTTGATAATTCAGAATTCTCTTAATATCAAAAAAAGAAAGAAAGAAAGAAAGACTTTAGTAATGCATTGTGCCTACACCGCCACAGAGGTCCATGAAGGAACGTGGGAGCCAGGGAGACCAGCGACGTGCGAGAGCCGGGCGTTTCTTGTCCTCTCCTTTGTCTTTCTTTTCTTCTCTCCCCCTTCCTCTTCGTGTAGACGTGCGCCTCTCAGGAACACCTGATTGAAAGCATTTCGTGTCTTTAATGGACACATAGAATCGGCAGCCACCAGTCCTTGGGGAACCATGGGCAGCTCCTCCAGAGTGTGGTGGCTCCTGAGAGCAGGTTCTCAGTTCCCCTCTCCAGGCCACACCCCCCGAGAAGACAGGCTGGAGGTGCCCCTGCGGGGCCCACCACTCCCCGAAATGCACCTCCAGACCCGGAGGAGGCGGTGACCCAGGTGGGGCCAGGGATGCCTTCACTGGGAGGGTGATGTAGGGGCAGGAGTGGTCATCGCAGGGATCCCTACAGAGTGCGGGGCTCCCCTCCACTGCGCCTCCCAGCGGACACATCCAGAGTCCCCGGGGAGCAGCGGGGACTTGGGAATCACAAGCTCAAGCCCAGTGTGTGAATATCACACCAGATATCAAAAACCTCTCGGCACACCTGGCCATGGTCTCACCAAGGCGAGCTGCCTGTAACAGTTCATCAGAAACGGCCCAGCTAATGATCGGCTGGGCAGATAATCGGAGCGGAGTTAATTGTAAGGTTCGATATGGCATCTTGTCAGCAGAGGTAAGTTGTCACGTTTTCCACTTGAGCTGAAACTAAATGATTGTAAAATAAGTTATGAGTGTCCTTGGGCCTGTCTGCCGGAATGATAGCTGAGAATACATCCCTGGCCCATCAGTCTCAAGCAGGCCGCTTGATATTTATGCGCACGGAATGTTATTTTATTCTCCCTCTAGTCACGCTTGTCAGCTCTCCGAGTGAAAAGTGAAGCCGCCGCTCTGACTCATGCTTCACGTGCCGAAGCTCGGAGAGACCGCAGATTGCGATCATTATTGTTCATATTATATATTTTTGGGGGTGTGCATTGAACATTGATGCCCGATTGGGAAGAACTAACGGCCAGTGCTGAATGCATGGGATGGCCCGGCCAGGGCCCCACTTTCAGAGCCCCGAGTCCCTGCATCAAAGCCAGTCTAGCTGTGGAGGGACAAGGCTCACCCTGCTTCTCCCCGCTTCCCCCTCCCATACCTAACACTGCCCAGTAATCGACACACAGTGAAATGCATTCTTCCTACGCAGTCAGGGGGCGCGCGGGTGGGGGTTGTCCGTGGGCCATAGGCTGTTGCTCACTTACAGTGTCTCCAGCGGGCTGAGGGACACCTTGTGGGGCTGGAGCAGCTGCAGGAAATGGAGAGCTTGGCACACGGGCTGCACATTCTGCAATGGCTCCTGTTTTAGACAAGGGGGCCGTTAAGCAGCTCCCAGGGAATCTAGACCCAGGAGCCAGGGTGTTAACTGTCCTGCCCGTGAAACCAGAAGCCCACAGCCACAGCACCCCACTCCAGCCCCCGGGCAGCCTCGCCATCACCACCGCCCCTCACCTTCTCTGTACCTCCTGTGTGGCTCTCTCTCCTGGGGCCTCGGCCAGGCCCTGTCCCACACCCTGTTCAGAAGTGCTTCCCCCACCGTGGCTGTCCTGCCCAGTTTCCCACCTCTGAGCCATGCCTGCTGCCTGCATGCCCCAACCCCAGCAGGGGGTTTGGTTCTTTAGGTGCTTGTGAGCCCCACCCAGCACCCAGCAAGGACCCAGCCAGGATGCTGGTTCTTACCCTCCAGCAAGACAACTGGGACATTTCCAGAGCCTGGGCCAAGTGTCGGGACATTGATCCAGGAGCAGGTTAAGCTCTCCTTAGCCTGACCTGGGGAGTCCCATCCGGCCTCGGCTTGTCCCTGAACTGGGATAGGACAGTCCCACCTTGGGGACACCAGTCCTGGGAGCAGCAGATCAGAGGATGGGTGGGCCGTACTCCAAGGCCTCAGGGACTGATCTTGCTCCTCCTTGTCTGAGAATGGGGGGGGGGCATGCAAATGCCAATCTTGCCCCCTGGTGAGATGGAGCTGTGTTTTCCACTACCTGACAGCCTGATGACACCGGGGCGCAGGCTTCCACCTCTCCTCCGGTGGTCAGGAGCAGCTGGGGCTCTGCTCGCCTGTCCCCAGGTTGCTCCTGGACATCTCCTACCCCATCACACCTCTGTTCCCAGGTGCTCTTATTTCCTGGGCCCTGCATGCTCCTGGGACCCTGGCAGCCCCAGAGGCCTTCTCCTTGTCTGTGAGTGAGTAGAGGGTCCTCACCTTGCTTCTCCCTCCTCTGTACATCCCTGCAAGGGGCATGTTTGCCTTAGATGGCCCCTTGCTGTCCCCTCCCCCGACCCAAGATAGACTTTTATCGAAGGCATCAAGAAGGAAATTAGATAGGCCTTCTTTACAGACAAGGATTTTGCCTGGCTGCCGCTCACAGAGCATGCTCAGTGAGTGAGGGCTGAGCATAAGGGAGATGCTTTCTCACAGTCTCTGTTCCTGTCCTTCCTTTCCAAACGATTGGAAACTCACAGGACAGCAGTCTGACACTAAAGCATGCTTGTAGTTAGTTTTGAAATGAAGGCTGGGGTTGTGGCTCAGTGGTAGAGCACTTGCAAGAGCAAGCAGATTAAATAATAAAGATCCATTGACAACTAAAAAAAATATTTAAAAAAAAAACAGTTGAAATGCTTCTCTGTTACACACCAAAAGCAGTTTCTCGCCTGCGTGGCCTCCCGCGAAGAGGCCAGCTCTACAAACAGCTTAGCAAGTACCCCTCCCGTCATCCATGCAGAGTGTGCCCCCTTCCCACCCAGGTAGAAGGGATACACAAGGCCCTGCATCCATGGGGTGGAGAGCAGTGTCCAGTCAACAGGGAAATAGATGCACAGGTGTTATGTTGTCACCTTGTGGATAGAGCCACCAAGCCAGGGAGACAGGCTGGGCAGGCAGCGGCCGAGGCTGGGTGGAGAGAAGGCTCCCCTGGGCTTCCAGGGCTCAGAACCTCGTGGCCCCTTCCCAGCTGCCTGGCCTGGAGCCTCACCGTGATTCCCTGGGCTGGGAGGGAAGGAGGGCTGTGCCGGCGGAGTGGAGACGAGGTGCTGCCCATCAAGGATTGTCTACCAGCCAGCAAGGGCGGGGCACTGGTGGCCTCGGCAAGGACCTGCCAGTGGCTGGAGCAAGGACAGCTGTGGGCAGCAGTGAAGAGGCAAAGGCCTTGGGACTTTACTCTAAAGGGAGCAGAATCTAAGAGAAGTGGGCGGGGCCTGGGGTGGAGGGAGGGAGACAGTCCAGCCACCTGGTGCCCTGCGTGGGGACAAATGCCGGAGCCGAGGCCCTGCGTCAGCAAGCAGGCGGGTGCAGCTCGCAGGCCTAGGAGGTCCAGAATGGGGGACTGGGGCTGGCATGGCAGGGCGCTTGCTTCTGGTTGATGCTTTTCTTTTGTCTTCGTAGTGAAAAGTGAGGCTGGGGGCAACTGTGGAGGAGGGAGTGTGAGGAGCAAGGACGTGGCCACGGGAAGGCAGGGGAGGGATTTCCTACAGAGGTGTGGTGACACTGGTGGACAGGCCAGGGCCCTAGAGTGGAGGCGGGTCAGCATGCTCCCCTGGCCCTGGCCCTGGCCCAGTTGCAGGTACAGATTCTGAGGGCTAAGGAAAGTCAGGTGACCTGGTCAGGAAAGATGGAGGGAGAAGGAATCTGAGCTGAGTTTGAAGGGCAGGTTTCAAGTCGTGTGTGGCCCTGGCCCCTCTGGGTGTGGGGAGATGGGGTGTCAGGCTGTGAAGACCCCAGGGGTCCTTAGATGAGCCTGGGTGCTAGTGTGGTGGGTGTCCTGCTGCGGGCAGCCCTGGGGGATGACCACAAGTGACGGCAGCTGAGGTCTGGGGAGAAGAGAGCTTGACTAAGGAGGACAGAGGCCACCTAGGAGGACAGAGCTGTTGTCACAGGTGAGGACAGGGTAAGCTGCTGCAGTGGTCCAAGACATGACTTGGGCTCTGTGGGGACGACTGGCAGAGCAGGCTGAGGGACAGACGCTCATGAGGGACCCGGGGTTGAGGGGAAGGAGGATGCTCGCTTTTTGGTACGTGGGTGGGATTCACAGTGCCATCACCTGGGAGGCGCGTCCCCGGGAGAGCCAGGCTTTTAGTTGGCACAAGGTGGAGCGGGCCTTCCAAAAAGAGACCACCAATGGGTGGTGGTTTGCACTGACCAAATATAAGCCCAAGGACAGAGTGTGAGAGGGTGGAGACTGGAAGATGAGTCACCGTCCCAGGGGATTCTCATTACTGACATTGGACAGGGTGGTTCTTTGTAGGTGGCTGTCCCTCCTGCCCATAGGGCATTTTCCTCATCTCAGGGATCAGCCCTTGGCACCTGTAGCACCTCCACTCTGCTCAGTTTGATAACCCAGAATATCTTCAGCTGCCAGGTGCAGTGATACAGTCACCCTGGCTACGATGAAGGCTGAGGCAGGAGAATGGCAAGTTTGAGGCCACCCCAACAACTTAGCAAAACCTGGTCTGAAAAAAATTTTTTTTAAGGTTTGGGGGTACAGCTCAGAGGTAGAGCACTCCTGGGTTCAATCCTAGTACTGCAGAAAGAGGGAGGGACAGAGTGTTTTCATTCATTGCCAACTGAGAGGGCATTCCTAGCTGAGCACCAGTGGTTTTGGAGCATTCAGAGCCACTGGGGACAGATCTCAGCTATCAAAGGTCCACCGGAAAAACAGGGAGACAAAGGAAGTGCTGATGGGGCTGGCCCTGGTGGCCTCCTGGTGAGGGGGTGGCATCATCTCCATACAGTCTCTCTCCCGGAAGCCACTTGCTGCCGCCCTCCTGGTGTGCCAGAGTCCCTTCCTGAACTGAGTATTCCAAGACCCCAAGAAGACAGAAGACGAGATGGCCAGGTTCTTGTCGGTTGCCTTGGAAAAGGCTTTCTGCAGCCCGAGGGTACTGCCTGGAAGACACGTTCATCTTGATTCCCAGCCAGGCGAACTCTAAGCATGACGTGCTAGTGACTTTAAGGTCCCCGCAGAGCATCCTGAAGGAAGCACTTTGCGTGCATATAGAGAAGGAAACAGTGACTGCCCTGAACAGGGACAGTTCCTCAAAGAGGAGAAATACCTAATGGATGCCCCTTTATTGTTTTTAAATTGTCAAAAATACATGAATAGGGTACCCCTCTGCCCTTCAGCAAAGGGTTTGTCAAGATTGTCCCTTGGTTTCTTTGTGGACAAATTCAAAGGCATCTGAGCTGGACACAGAGTCAGTGTGCATTGCCTGGCTCAGCAATGATTCTGAGAAGCTTCCACGTACTGATTGGTGCATCTGAAGGAGTCAGGCTGAATCTCCACCCCACCCTTTCTGTTGTTTTCATCAACTTGGATGGATATGGAGGTGAATGCTCAGAACGGCCGAGAACAGTAAGACAGTTGTGAAGAATAACCAGGTGTAGGCTTGGAAGGCAGCAGCTCTGAAGACCAGGTGCTCACGTAGAACACAGCTAGTGAGGAGTTGCAGAGTAGAACAGCGAGTCAAGGAATGACACTCCACACGCGGGTGGAGATCTGTCATGTGGACCCTCCAGTTACTGTGCACATTCTAGTGTCTTAGAAAGGATATTGATACGCTCTAACAAAGACAGGACCCTCCAGACAGTGGAAGGAGGGCCTGTTCTGATGCTCTTCACCACCCTGCAGGGAAGGCCAGCCCCCGATGTGGCCTGGGGAACAGGTCATCTGGCAGCCAAGTGCAGATAGTCCCAAATGTGGGCTCTACATACAGTTCAGAAAGGAGACATGGTGATTTGGGAGGGAGCCAATATTCGGTGGCAGAAGAACAGCAGGAAGGTATCAGGAGCACACTCAGCCTGGTGAATGGAGGGCACCTGAGGACAGGGTGGACTAATGAAATCGGCACCCACAGCCGCCAGGGAGGACCTGGTACTGCTCCTCCGCATCCATGAGCAGCATGAGAGCAGAAGAGATTTAAAATGTGCAGTACGACTCAGCCAGGCTTGAGCACCAAGTAACACATAGGGCTGCCTCAGGACGAAGTGAGGTCTGAGCCTGCGTACCCCAGGGGCCACCGTGGCTTCAGAACACTGGAAACGGGCACAGAAATGACACGATCCAGCTCTTTCTTCCCCCTGGAGTGTCTACACTTCCACCTGACACTCAGTGGAATCAAGTATTTAAATACTTAGGCGAGAGCCACCACGTTGGAAAGCCTGGCCGGCTTTAAGCTAGAATGCGGGAAGGAGGCCCCTGGGGGTGGCCTCGAGCCCAAGGATCAGACAGCAGGTGGCTCACACGGAGAGGCCATGCACAGAGAGGGGTGACTTTGGAAAAGACTGAGCCAGGGTCTGGGCCTCCTTGAGGCAGGGGCCGAACCATGTCTGATATCAAGCTGCACGCTTCCCCCACACCTGGCCATCGTAGTCCAACAGCAAGCCAGAGGGGACGTGATGCCCGCTGTCCCCTGGGTGCAGTCCCCCAGAGAGAGAGGCCAGGTGTCGGGCGGAGTGGAGGGTGTCAGCCTTCGGGCAGGGAGTACTGGGGGATGCTGGGTGCCCAGCTACTGTGCCAGGACCTCCAGGCAGGGATCCTGATATGGTGTCCTCAGGGATGGGTCCTATGCATCTAGAAAGTGGCTGGCCAGCAGCTGGTGCTCGGAGTCGAGGCTGAGAGTACTTGAAGTAGGGCAGAGCCTTCTGTCCCTGAGGTTGTTAACCTGCTGAATCATGAATGGAGAATTCTCACGACTCTGGGGGGAAGGTGTCCTATCACCTCCTCCAACTTCTGTACAATTCTATGCTCTTTCCTGGTCACTTAGCATCACTTTTGACCTTCTCTTTGGTAAAGATAAAGATAGGTAATAAATTAAGAGTTTTGCTGGCAGTGAGTGATCATATGTGCACACTGGCTTTCAAACCTTTAAAAGTTGCTCCAGTGCATTAAAAACAGAGGGGTCTACCTAATGGGCTTTCAAGTGCCATCGCAGGACACTGGTGGGAGAAAGGGCACACCGATTTTCACCAGTTGCAGTTGGAGCTACCTTCATATGTAGTGTTGAGGAGAAGAAGGAATCAGGTCCCTCATCCTGCATGCACACAGTCAGTCCCTTAAAGGTGCACTCTCGTGCTTTCCTGGCTGTCTTCATTTCTTTCTGGCGTGTCAAGGTAATTATGGGAAAAGAGAATCGACTGAAAACCACAAGCTCACTGCTTCCCTTTGGCAGAGATCATATATTCTGCAAATGAGTTTTCAAGACTCCCATCACGCAAAGTGGAAAATTTTAAATTCTCCCAGCATGAAGGTGATGCAGAAATCGGTGCCTGCAGGTGGCCAGGGGACCATGATCTTCTCCTGCGGAGGCTCTGGGCCTCTGATCTGCAACCTCATGACTGGGCACCATGTGCAGGCCCCTGTGTGGTGCTGGAGGAGCATTGCTTGAGTGTTTTCCCCAAGTCTCCTTTCTCTGTGCTTACCTTTGCATTTTTTTGCCTTTTCCGGTCCGGTGGCAGACACAGGACTGGGTGACTCCGTGTGCTCCAGCCCCAGTATCTCCAGCTCCACCAGCCCCAAGCTCGACCCGCCCCCCTCCCCCCACGCCAACAGAAAGAAGCACCGAAGGAAGAAAAGTACCAGCAACTTCAAAGCCGATGGGCTCTCTGGCACTGCTGAAGGTAAGGTGATCCGGGACCCCCAGAGTGACTGTCTGCATTTCTGAAAATTCACTTGTGGTTTTCCAGGTTGTGAAATGAGATCCCCTTAGAACACCAGTGCCCAGTCACGCAGGCTCCTGTGTGTGCTTTCTGTTTTCAAGGTGGCACAACAGGGCCCTGGCACCTTCTCACTGTCTGATTGTCTGGCTCAACCCTGGGGCCTTCCTGCAGTTGCCGGTAGACGGCAGCACTGTCTCCATCACAGGCCTGGTCGAGTTCTGTACCCTGTCCCCACCTGGGCAACCCGGGCACAACAGCCACTCCAGGTGGGTGGGTCTCACCACCTCAGTCAGGCGTCACCTCTGATCCTGGCTGGTCTCGGTTGTCCTAGATGGCGGCTCACCTGGTGCTCAGCGGCCTGTCCTACAGCCCCCTCTTCCTCTTCTGTCAGGCACACTGACTCCTTTGCTTTGCGGGTTCCCTTAGTGGTCCAGGTGCTGTGGTTTGCCTTGATTCTCCTTTGACTTGCTGAGTCCCCCATCGTCTCCATGATGGCAGGGGTGATCTTTCTGATGTGGCTCCTTCCAATAAGTTTACGTTTTTTTATTCCACAGACACAAGTGGAGATGGGTGCATGTGTGTGCCTGAGCACACGTGCACATGCCCCGCGTCATGAGGGGCAGAACTAGTCCAATCTAATAGACAAGTTACAGAAATACTTCAGAGGAAAGTTAAAATTCCCAAGCACGGTTCTCATGACACAAATGGCTTTTGTGAGAACGGCAGTTGCAAGTCTGTCTTCAGCAAGGGTCCCCACTCCGGAACACTCTTCATTACTTAGGTCCTTTTCCTTTCTGCGTGTCTGCCATGCTGTTCCTGCGTGCTCCACTGGTCTGTGTCCAGAACCACAGGTCAATAGATGCTGGCCCTGCTAGAGAAGACCGCCTGTCCCTCCTGTGCCTGTGGATTAGCGTGAGCCCACAGCACCTAGTAGCAGGGACGAGCAGGTGTTCTGGTGGCATGCATAGCGCCCCCTTCAGTTGTGAGTGGACAGATGATTGAGAGCCAGAGAGCTCAGGGATGCTCACAAGGTCCGACAGCCCTTCCCACCACACTTCTTCCTGGTTCGCCTCCCATAAGCATTCTGCTAATAAGGGTAGACAATAAAACCCAGTTTTCTCATGTTGCGATAAACAAGGGTGATTCTGTCAAAATAGCAATGTTGAAAATAATAATGGATCAAAGCACCCACCTAGTGCTGCTGCCTGCCCACTGGAAAGAATCTGGTACAAATGCCTGAGGTTGGTGAGTCTCCTTCACACTCCCAAGTCTCCTTCCAGCAACCGGTCAGCCAAAAGCCATGGCCACAGCCCACCCTGATGCAGCCTTGGGACAGTAGCTGTGCCCCCACCTCCAGGCTCCCCGTGAGGGGACGTGAGTCAGGGGAGAGGAGCCCCGACCCTCTCCACAGATAAGTGTGTGATGGGACATGTGGTATTTCCAGCTGGCCTGTGGTTTGTTGACAGAGCACAACGTGGTAGAAACGGATTACCAGGTCAGCCTGTAACTACTCAGGTGGTACATTTTAATTGTCCCAAGGATGTGGCGACTGCTGTGAGGTAGGGCCTGGCAGCAGTTGGGAAGGTGCGTTTGGCCAGCGGTAAGTTTGAAGGAAGGCTGATAAGTGACCTGAGCTTGTTGGGCCCCTGGTGCATTCCAAGTCCACCTGCTGAGTCCCCGGGGTTTTTGGTATGCACCAAGCCACAGTATTTCTCCAGGCGGGGACAGAGAGGACCTGTCCTGGCCAGCTGCAGGCCGCTGTCTTTGAAGGTCTTGTTGCAGAGGGGGTGGTGAAAACAGAAAGACAGCTGCCACGGAAAGACCCACCCTGGAAATCTTAGCAGGGCTCCTGCAGGGGCCAGTGAATGGGTGACACGCATGCAGAAGCACAGGGCCCAGGGGAACTGCCCCTCACTTTCTAGTGACATCTTTCCAATAGAAAATAAGCAGTAAGTTGTTTGTAAAAAGAGTAAGTATCCTTTTCCCTGGGAAAAGTCAGTCTGTGAGACTGAGTTGCTTTTGTGATCCAGTTTGAATTCTGTTATTTCGTTTTTGGGGAAGCAGGTGGTACTGGGGATTGAACTTAGGGATACTCAACCACTGAGCCACACCCCCAGCCCAATTTTGTATTTTATGTAAAGACAGGGTCTCACGAGTTGCTTAGGGCCTCGATTTTTCTGAGACTGGCTTTGAACTCACTATCCTCCTGCCTCAGCCTCCTGAGCTACTGAGATTATTCTCTTATTTCTAAGGCACAATTTCTCTCCATATTTTAGCATTTATGAGTCAGATTGTGTCCTGCCATTGAAGTCATTTTAGATTCAGTGATGTACACTGTTTCTATTTATTTGTTTATTTTGTGTTAGTGCGGGTGCTGGGGCTCAAAGTTGGGGCCTTGAGCATGCTAGGCAAGCTTCTTAGCGTGAGCCACATCCCCAGCCCCTTTTAATGGTCTTCATAACTAGTAATTCCTTAAGCACATTGTGTGAACCATCCAAATGAAGCATTGTGTTCTCGAAATTAAAGCCAGCTGTGCATATTCTACCAGAGCTGTAAGAATACCTGTTGGTGGCTCCCACAGAACGCAGGTCGGTTACCACCGCTGCACAGGCCCAGCCTGGGGCTGGAGCATCATGATTGGAGAGCCAGACAGCCCTACGAAGGTGCCTGGGAAGCCATTGAGTTTATGGTTCTGACCCACCTGCTGGGACAGATGACGACATTCAGATCCCCTGAGAGTGTCAAAAACAAAACCTCATAGACAGCCGAGTCAGTCAGGATCCTGGGGGCAGATACAAGGCCCCCCGCTGGTCACTGCGGAGTTACCCTGGGAACTGTCTGCAGAGGTGTGGGGGAGCTGGGCAAGGAGGGACGTGTCTCCAGCAGGGAGCTGTGGCCTTCAGCAGAGGGACACGGTCCTGCAGGTGAACAGGGCAGCACCCTAGCTCCTCCTGACCTCTGTCTACTCAGTCCCCTCCTCACCAAATCCAACCAGAAGCCAAGCCATGAGAGCCGCAGATGCTGGCCACATGGGTCTACCCCGGGAGGCCTTTTGCACATCCCTGAGGAAATCAGGCCAGTGACTGCTGCTCAGCTGTCACAAGCACCGGAGACTGGAGGATTCTCAGGGAAGGGGTGCTTCCGATTCAGTGATGTACACCATTTCTATTTATTTTGTGTTTGTGGGGGTGCTGGGGCTCAAAGTTGGGGCCTTGAGCATGCGAGGCAAGCGCTCTACCATGGAGCCACATCCCCAGCCCCTTTTAGTGTCTCCAGAGAAGGTCTGGAAGTCTGTCCAGGGAAGGGGTGTGCGGTCCACTGGGGCTCCTGGTGCCATTGTGGCTTCCCACGTGGACCTCAGTGCCGTCCCCAACTACACGAGGTAAGGAGCCTCTGCACAGGCATCCTGGCTCCTGGAGGAGGTACAGCCGCTGTCTCTTACCTTCTGTGTGCCCACTCAGAAAGCGAAGGCTGAGCATCGTCCCCCCTTGTGCCGCGTCCACCCCAGAGATCCCGTCCACCAGGGTGCGCATGGCAGGTGGGAACTGGGGTTCCTTCCAGCGAGGGGCTCATGGCACTGGCTCTCACGTAGTCCCCTAGTGTGGCTCGTCTCTACTGAAGGCTAGGAATTGAATTCCGCACCACGTGGCCCCAGAGGCCTACTGTGCTCCACGTAAACAGCCGTTTCTTCTGTCTACAATGTTAAGGGAATTGGGTGAGTCTAGAAAACTCCGCGAGCAGAGGCAATGGCTGAAGGACTCCTCATCTTTGTAAGTACTCGGCTGCCACCCTGACCAATTCACAGCTGACCGTGAGCAGAGGGTGCGTGGATGAGCCCCCTTCCCTGGGCTCCTGGGTAACCACGATGGTGTAAGGAGTCCTATGGTGTGGAGGTGACCTGGCCTGCGGGGAAGGCTCTGGGGGTGAGGACAAAGCTACTTCCTGACTGGGACACCCTGTGCCCTTTACTACCACAGGCCTCAGAACTGTGGGGGGCATGCTCAGTGCCCCCCACCCAAGTCCAGAGGCTGCTGGCCTGGGCGGTAAGGGGTGCAGGCACATAGGGACCACTGTACAGTTCTCCATGAGGCACGCGCCCCCCCGCCCACCTGCCAGGAGCCTCCCCAAGTTCGGATCTCTTCTTCCGTTCTCTGTAAGCCTATGAGAGTTTCACAGACACTTTGCTCTATCATAATGTTGGGCAATTCTGTGATGTTTTTATTCAGGAAAACTCGACCAGAGGTTAACGTTCTGTCAGTAGTTCGGCTGCCAAAATCTGAGCAAGACATAGGGTTTGGTGGTCTCACTTTCAATTAATTTTTCACTGTTTTCCTTTTCAAACATGGAGAATTTTAAAATTGTGTTTATTGAGAGCATCAGGGACAGGGCCCTTTCCCACTGATGGCAAAGTGGGACAGCCCTTTTGGAAGCAGCGTCCGTAGCCTCACCACAAAACCCTGAGGGGAAGAGTGATGTCCCCACACAGCTTCTGCTTGTGCCCTTCGTTTGCCCATCTCGAAGACCACCGAGAACACTGGCATGAATGCCAGGCAGATCCTTGACTTTGAGTTGGATCAGAGGTGGGGGGGATTATTGAGTACAGTAAAGAAAATGTGGGTCATTCAGATCCAGTGATCGTGGGCCAGAGAAGGTGGGTTCAGATGATCCTGGGGAGGGCAGCGATGGGGACCAAGGCTGGTCCCGAGAGACCCTGAGTGGGAGAAGAGAGCAACGGGGGACTAAGGGCATGGGGCCTGCCAAGTGTGCAGAAGACAGAAGTCCCACCAAGCGTGTGAGGTCCAGCCTTGGCTTGTCCTGGGTGGCCCAGCTGGCTTCAGTGGGACCCATGGGCAGAAGCTTCATGGAGATGGATTTGCTTTCCATAATAAAAGAAAACTAAGAGCCCAGCTGTGCTGAGACCCCGGCCCTGCAGCAGACGCAGCACTGTCTGCTCACCCTGCAGGAACAGGTGACACAGGGTGCTTGTGCCGTGGTTCTGGGCCCTGGCTGGCACTGGGCTGAAGTGTGGGTGCTGGGGAAGGCCCTTGGGTGTGGGGATTTTCCAGGTCTTTAGGGGCTTGTTGTCACCAGACACTGCACTTCCTGGGCGTCTTCTTATCCAGGGTCCGGGGTGAGCCTGTCATTGCTGAGATGAAGCCACGGTCTCTGCAGTCGCCTTCCGTGGCCCCAGATCTCGTGGTTCTGTTAGTTTGGTAACATTCATGCAAGTTTGCATCAAGTGCTAATTTCCCTGTTTCCCCAGTGAAAAGGCTGAAGTAGCGAGAGGTTAAGTGGCTTTCTTGTCCAGGGTCAGGTTGCTGGTAGGTGACAGAACTGTCTCTTGATTCTCTGCCTCAAACTCTTTCTGCCAGGCAAAAAGCAAGTCTTTGAGGTGTGTGGAGCGGCTTTTGAATCTAGGAGTGGAGCAGACTGAATGGTTTCCTTGATATTTCTCCGATTCCATGTAAAGACACTGGCTTTTATATGGATCCTAACATCTAGAAGTTGTATAGCAGAAAAATCTTTCTTTTTAAATGCAGGGCCCATCTGATTTACCCAATCTTACAGACAAGAGGGTTATGCAGAAATCCTGTTCCCCCACGCTTGGGGTCACCCGGTGCCTTGTGCTAAAGGTCTCAGAAGGGAATTTATTTCATCCTTCTCATCCCGTTCCTTTGGTCGTCCGTTCTGGTCTTTGCTGAACCATTCAGTGGTTGATCCCGGACGGATAGTGAAAGATCATCCTGGTCAGGGTAAGCCACAAGCAGGCTCCCTGCATGGTCGGAAGTAAATTCCTCACCGCAGCTGAATTCCTGAACAGTCGAGGGGGTGCCCCGAGAAATTGACAAATTGCATCAACTTGGACTTAGTTTCGTTTCATTTTTAAACAGGAGACCCTGAAATCACGGGTCATTTTGTTCTTTCATCAAATATTAAGCAATCACCACAGGGAAACCATCACACCTAAGGCTCCGTGGGAGACACTGAGAAATAAACCTCAGTTCCTCTCTCCCCAGGGAACACAGAGCCACCATGTGGAGGTACAGCAGAACACTGGGGAAGGGTGGGGTATTCAGAAGGACAAGAGTTAGGGACGGCTCACCCATCGCAGAATCAACTCCTTATTCTGTGGGTTTGGTGCGTGTCGGGTCTCTGATCTGATGAACTCCGCAGGGGCATCACCTCTTCACTGAGTGCCGATACCTGTGAGCTGGACACCAGCGGTGGTGGCCTGGGATCAGTCAGGGGATGGAGTGATATTTTTACTCAGATCCTAATTAATAGGTGTTGCTCTTCTTGGTCACTTACCTTTTACCTTAGGGAATTTTTAAATTAACCTGTCAGTGTTTTGAAAGGCACTTCGGAGGAAAGCATAGAACTCAGCATGTGCCGTGTGGGGTTGTGGGTGTTTCCCTGCACACTCACCTCCAGCCCACGGGGCTTGGTCCTCCCCGAACCACTGAGCCATGTCACCTGCTGTGTGCTTGAAGCCATCGTTGGATGATTTGGGGATTTTGCATATCATGACAGGGAAGGGCATTTTCTTATTATTTAGAATGTAACAAGCTCCTAAGTGTTTCATTACCATGATGTTCTCTTCCTCGCTTTTGGGATACGGTCACCATGCCTGTGACGCTGTACACATGATTGGCAGGTCCTAGTCAACATGCTGTTGGTGGGTTTCCCCCCGTGTACATGGGCTTTCTCATTTAATTCTGTGTTCTTTAGAAGTGGCTAGAAGGATGGGGGGATTTATAGGAGCTGGCTGCACGAGTCTTACTGCCATTTGTCACTCTTGGATTTCTTCTTCTCATCCAGCACTGCATGTCTATTCCTGGTTTTAATTTGGGCGGCTACCTGGAAAGCAAGAGGAATGAGAAGTCTCTGTATCAACTTCTTAAAAACTCCATGATCTGCCGTGATTTTTCACATTATGAGGTCTTCCTATTGAAACTCCCCTATTATTGAACAGTTGTTAGTGCATCTGAATAGTTGGGTTGAGCAGTTAATTCTGGTGCATGTGAAAAGCCCAGAATCAGAGACGCTCCCCAGAGACAGGCTGAAGAGCATAGGAGGCCGGCCGGCCTTGCTGCCCTGGTGCCGTGGGTTATGGAGGACAGGTGTGTGCTGATGGCCTTGCCCTCTCCCCGCAAACCAGGTCAGTTTCCCAAAGAGACTTCTCAGGTTGAAACTCGAGCTGCCCAGAGAGTGGACTTGCTGAAACCGAGTGGACCTGGGTTTACTCTAGACGTTGACATTGTGGATTGGGCACAGTTGACTCAAAAGCCGTCCTGCCGGGTACAGTCTGGCCGCCACAAACACACACAAGCCATAGCGCTCTCAGATGCTTTGTGGAAGTCCGCGGGTCGGAAATAAACAAAGATGAGTCGGTCACAGCGGGGGGGGCCAGAACAGAGGATCCCCATCACGATGAGCTAACAGACAAGAGGAGTTTGGGTACTTTTTTTTTTTTTTAAGTCCGCACAAACTAAACAGGTTAGCTTCAGGGCCGTGAAAGCACATTGAGCACCTACTGCATGCCAGTGTGCCTGACTTGGCATGTGAAGTGGCTGAGATGTCCCTGCCCTTGGCAGTCACATGGCAGTGGGCAGAGCAGACCTGCAGCAGGCTGGGGTGGGGGGCGCTGCACCCAAGCATCTGTGTTGCCTGGGAGATCCTCAGGAAGACTCACAGAGGGCCAGGATATTTGCATCCCATTCTGTAGAGAGTGAAATCTCTGCTTTCCCAAGGGTGGCAATCTGAAAAATGAATATGAGATCAATCTTAGGATCCCCAGTGGTGTCCCAGAGTCCTCCAGTGCCACAGGACCAGTGTTCAAGCCCCGTCCCCTGCTCTACAGGACATATACTCACTCTTGCCACGTGCAGGTGGCTGGCAAGGCCCCTCTCTCACATGCAGGATGGGATGTGTTTCACCTAGACTCAGGGAGGCCCTTCCGCCTCTGGGCTCGGCCAGCTCCGGTGTCTTCCCACAGAGCTCGTGACAGCAGTTCCTCCCAGCGCCCAGAAGTTGGAACTCGGCACAGCTCAGCAGTCCCTGGGTAGACTGGCTGCTAGGAGAGTCAGGTTCCACCTTGAAGTCCTTCTCTTTATGCTCTCAGAATGTTCCCACTTCCTGGGTCATAACTCAGCCACTTAACTCAGCAACGAAGCTGCGACCCCTGGACCAAGTCCTGGGGCAGAAGAGGCAGAGCCGGTTCTGGCTGCAGCACACTCCCCTCAGATCTTCCATGCCATCAGACCCCTTCTCTGCTCTCCACACTTGACCTGCCCTGGGTGTCTTATCACGGAGGCGCAGGGTTCAGGCTGAAGCACAGAGTTCAGAACGTAGGTGGCAAGGCTGGTCTGGATCTGGGAGGGGGTTCATCTCAGCCTCACCCAGCTGTGCCAGGCTCTGTGCTAGACCCGTGCGGCCAGGCCCCTGGAAGTCATTCTCAGCTGTTCTAGTGGGATGAGCTCTCTTTCCTCCAGCCTTGGCAATGATGGAACTCAACGGTGCTCCACCTCACACACAGCAGAGGCTGCCTCCCTCCTCTAGAGATGGAGAACAGAAGGAGATGTTGACCTCGTCAGTTAAGAGCAGCTTGGCAGATGGGAGGGACTGAGTAAAAATGCGGCACCTTTTGTCTTGGCACAGATGCCACATCGAAACAGCAGGGTGGCTTAGGCAGCGGGCTCGTTCCTCTCACTTGTGGCCTCTGCCCAACTTCCTGGCCTGCAGACAGCCACCTCCTCCGTGTGTCCTCACGTGGCCTTCCATGGAGTGTGCACATTGTGGGAGGGGGGCAGGCTCTGCCTTTTTGCATACGGCCACCAGTTCCCTAGTGGGGACCCCATCTAATCAGCCGACATCACCTCCCACAGACCCAGTCTCCAGTCACCATCTGGTTGAGGTTGGAGCTTTGACACAGGGATTTTGGGAGAGAGGGTCAATGAAACCAGGCAGCTCCCTGTTCCTGCATGGGGGAGTTGGCATTCCTGTGCCCACCTTGCCGTTAAGGGGGCTGCCTGGTGGACTCAGTCTCTTGGGTTGGAACCTGCCACAGTTCACGACTGCCCCAAACCCTCTCCTCCTTCCAGGTCTGGGACCTGTTAGGATAGGCCATCAAGTACAAAATGACTGAGCCACGCCTGCCCTTGAATATGCGTGGTCTCACTGCACAGCTCAGACACCCCTATAGTGTGTGGGGGGGGTCTCTTCACAAATGAGGGAAAGGTTGAATGAAGGTGAAGGTGAGCCCAAGACCAGCAGGTGAGAGGTGGGTACCAGGCCTCCCTCGGGCCTCGGGACTCGTAGCTGAACGTTCTGTACACACCTGCACCTTCCTCCTGAGTGCGTGAGGAGCCTGTGTAGGCCTGTGGCTCTCGGTCCTACAGCCCCGAAGCTGTCCCCTCTCTGAGACCTGCGGTTCTCCGGTGGCTCACACACCCACCCTCTGCTCCCCACCCTGGCCCTTGAGAGCTAAGCAGTTCCCCCTCTGCTGGATCTGATCTTGCCGGGCCTCTTCCCCGGGACTCCTGGTGTGCTGTTGGGCTATCGCTTCTTTGCAAACAGCTTTCTTTTTCTCCCATGTGCATGCGCTCTCAGATACATTCAAACAGAAGACGAGGCCACGGCTTCTGACACTCAGGATAGGATGATGGACTTCGTGACAGGGCACATGCCTCTTGAAGCTTTAACTTGGATGCATGATCCAGTTTCTGTGTTCCTGCCGAGGAGATGCACCTTTCCTTTTCTCTTTTTTGGATGAGGAGAGTGGGCGTTTTCAGGGCAGTCTGAGTTGGAGGGAGGAGAGTGATGGGCTAAGCCCCCCATGGTGCGCTCAAGGACTCACTGAAGAACGCCTGCCGCCCCTGGCTCCAGGTCCCTTCCTGGTTGCTGCTCCCTCTGGTCTTACTGAGATGTGTTGTGAATGCTGGGGAGAAGGTGCGGCTTGAGGCCAGCTTGTTTATTTACGGATCTTTTCTGATGCCCTCCCAGCTTCAAGCTCCACCCCTTTTCCATCAGATGAAGAAGTGGCACCAGGTACCAAGGCCTGGGTGCATCACCAATGAAAGAAGTGGGCTTGGCGGAAACTTGACCAGGCATTGCCACGTACACACACAACTTCACTAGGGCTTCTTCTGTATGCGGGACATGGAGAAAATTGGCCATTTGTCTGTGGGGTAATGGGCTTTGCTGCGATATGAAAATCTATCAAACGGTTGGATTCAATGACATTCTATCAGAGTTCATGAAAAGCGCCTACTGCACACAGTTTAATTCTATTTAATTTTTTTAAGGGGGAAAAACTGCAAACGAAAAATGTTTTAGTTTCTCTTAAGCTGATTTCTCTCTGCTTTTTCTTAAAAGTGCCTTTCTAGTTGCCACACAGTGATGTGATCATTATCTGCCACCTCGTCGCCCTGCTGCCTCTGCATGCAGTAAAATACAAAAAAAAAAAAAAGAGAGAGAGAGAGAGAAACCAGGGGAGCTTGTGAAGTATGACTCCCCATCCCAAGACTCATTGCCTGCGATTCGTACCGCTTGACAGTAATGATCTTATTACAGTACTGTGGACCTTGAAGAGATTTCGTGAGGAGAGGGAAAGGACGAACCTCCGTGTAATCAAGTGGTGCTGAATATTCCACGCGTTTTTGATCACACACTGATTGGGCACAGTTTTGGCCCATCTTCTAGTCAATTATGCATGGCCCCTGTGCTCCTCGGATAGTCAGAGCATTGACGGCTGTTGTCTGGGCTTTGGCAGGCAGCCAGGGGTTTGAAGTGGCTTGCACACCGTCACTGGGGTAAGTGCTTTTTAGTTGGGATTGATTACCTTTCTTTGGGTTTTGCTTAATAGCAAAACTGCATTTGGAGAGGGCTTCAGGTGAGAAATGGACGTATTAGGATTTAGAGCATCCGGACTCCTAGTCAATTTTTAGGCTTCCCTTGTTTCCATCTAATTTCTATTTAATGACATAATGTTTGATAATACTTAAGATATCTCACTGCACTGGCTGCTGCGCATGCACGTTGAGCATGGAGGACAGGTTCAATCACACGGCCACTGCATTCAGGCTCCCAGATTAATCCCGGGGATGCTCCCAGCTTTGAGGAGAACTGTGGGTGAGTTTCCATCTTAGCAAGAAAGCTTTAATTACCTAAAGATATTTTCATCTGCAAGAAGGTCAGGAACGCATTCTTCCACAGTTGATCTGCTCGTCTTCAGTGACCAACGCCCAAAAGGGTCTTACCTCATAGCTCAGCCTGTTGTGTGGTCTCCGAGCCCAGGGTTATTTGAGAGGATGGGCTCTTTTCCCACCAGAACGGTGCACAATGCCGCCTGCTGCGAAGGTCACACAGTTGGCACATGATTGTATCAGAGGAGACTTGTGTGCACCAGAGTTTTGCTTCTCATGTCGCAGACTGAATTCTGATTCTTGGCTCATGGATTGTTCTGGAATCACTAGGCAGGAAAATGTCAAAGTTACTTTTAACATATTTTGTGCCAGATTACAGAAGGGAAGCCCAGAGTAAGTGATCAGTGTAAGATGTTCCAGAAAACATCTTGAAATCCACCGGAGCGAGGTGGCCTGGGGCCCTGACCCTGAGCTGACGCCCAGGCTGTGGCCCCCAGCATTTCTCCAGTGAATGTTTCAGTAACTCGATTTGACTCTTTCTAATGAAATAAGTAGGCAGCTTTGTTCTTTTACTTGATTTTTGTTTGCGTCTTTGGTGCTTTCTGCAGGTGGGAATAATTTTCCCCTTTGGTCGGCTCCCTGCGGAAGCCGTGAGGCCCTGTAGGTCTAGCACCAGAACAGCCCTGCAAGAACTCACAGCAGCGCTGACTCAAGGTCGGTCTCTCTCTCTCTCTCTCTCTCTCTCTCTCTCTCTCTCTCTCTCTCTCACACACACACACACACACACACACACACACAGTTACTTCAAAATTTAGATGTGATGATGCCAAGAAGAGAAAATCAGTCCCCAAAGAGAAAATCCGACTTACCCATCTACTAGCAGTAATCTTGGAGCCCCCAGCTGACCCTCTGCCGTGCGGCCAGCCCTGTGGCTAAACATGTATGCATCCTCTCGTGACCCTCCTGGGAGCCTGGGGGTAGGTGCAGTAATCCCAGTTTTTATAACAGAGGAAACCGAGGGTCGTAAAGTTTAACTCACTTACTTGAGGCCACAGCGTAGAAGCTGCAGATCAGCCCTGTCCAAGCAGGATGCATGGACGTTCCGCTGCCACCTCTTGCTGTGTCTCCGCAGTGACCATCCCTCCCTGTGGAAGGTTGGATTTATTTTTGCACTTGCCTTATCTGGGACTTTTCCTGTCAATTAGGTTCACATAAATAGAAAGGACTTTATAATACTTTATCCAGTGGATGCTTCTTAATTAATTTTAATAAGTTAACATTCAGTCTGTATGCACTTTTGTCATTTTGCCCATATCTATGTGTCAACAGATAGACAAAGTGAATTTTCATAAACTTGGAAAGTACCAAGTCCATAATTAACAAATGGTCAAAGTTTTAAAGATCGTCATCTTAGAGAATCGGCGTGTATCACGATGATCTGTTTACGACCTGGCAGTTTTACCCGACAGGTGGATTCTTCTAGCAAACTAGAAGGCGTGGTTTCAGTGAACCCAGAGAATTACCCTGTACCGGCCAGTTCATCAAACAGTTGAGATCTCTGTTTCCTTGGAACCCACGCCCCGTCCCCAGGCCTTGCTTTGCTCCCCACCCTTGGGAACATCCGTGGGGAGATTCAGCGAGGACGTGGGAGGAGGCAGGTGTGGTGGGTCCTGAGGACCCTGCTGCCGTGTGCTGCTACAGGACAGTTCTCCTGAACCACTCTTAAGCCATGAATGCGCCTGAGCTGTCCTCTGCTCAGAGGAGGGCGGGGGCTGGGCTAGGTGGTTGCTGCCTCCCTGCTCTCCGAGGCCCAGAGGCAGGGCACACCGAGGGCCTTTCTGCTGTCCCTCTGCCCTGTGCTCTGCTGAAACCCCCCTCTGATGCGTGATGCTTCCTCTGATG